>NC_134872.1:26866739-27214655 GCF_049852395.1 Peromyscus maniculatus bairdii | reverse complement strand
GACACATAAAAGAAGATAAATACATGTAAAACAACAACAAATATGCATGACCCTTTCCTGTTTTCAAGGGAAGCCCCAGATCCAGCTGGTGCCAAGTTCCTGTCCATCCTCTCATCCTCCCATCACCCATCAGCCCTGAGCCTCCCAGTTTCCATCCCCTGGTCATTTAAGCCCACCTCTCATATCCCAGAACCCACACCCATGGGTACCACCCTAAGCAATGACTCGGTGACCCAGCAGAGGTTCAAAGGCCCTTCCAGGACATACTTGCATGTCCTGGGAGCAGCTCTTGGACCTTGGGGACCCACTGGGAACCCCAGAGTGGTCGGAATACTTTAAGATGAAAACATTTGAACAGATACAGCAAGAAACCTCTGGAACTTCCCTTACTGAAACAGCAGCAATTTCCAGGAGATGGGGCCACAGAAAATCCCCTTGGAAAACTTCACACCATGAAGACAGAACCGGGGGCCTGACTGAGCACCAAGCACAAACTTCCTCATCTCCATTTGCTCTCCTCCCTTTAAGAAGCCATCTGAGGGTCTGAGAGATCCTGGCTCAGCAGGCCAAGGCACTTGCTGCCAAGCACGAAGACCTAAGTTCAATCTCTGAAACCAGCATGGCGGAAGGGGAAAAACCAACCCCCCATAGATTGTCTTCTGACCCTCACAGGCCCTCTGTAACACACACACACACACACACACACACACACACACACACACACACACACACACGCACACGCACACTCGCGCGCACACGTGTGCACACACACAATATAATTTTAACAGAACCTGTTTGACCTAAGCAAAATTTCCAGACTAGGCCACTCCTTTAAGTAACTTACTCATCTGAGTTACTCAAAATAACACCCCTACCCCACATCGGAGGATCTGGTAAACTACTTCCTCTTGCTAATCTGTCTCAGACATGGGACATAAGAAGGGAGAGAAGAAATCCTCTTCCAACCCCCCCACCCCCTACACCCACACACCTGGGTCACCAGTCACGGGACACCACCTGGCCTAAGGCCACCATCAGAGGCCAGGCTTTGAGTGGACACAGTAGCACTTAGATTCCCCACCCCACAAGAGACGAGCAAGTTACAGCTGGTCCCCCCTACATACCCTACCACACCCCGCCATGTATGTGGTCCTAGCTGGACCTGCCAATTTCTAGTCTTGGGTTAAGCAGTCAATACTCCGAGGAGGTAGGTGCGTCCACACCCATGGCCATCCTCACTTCCTCTTCCCGGAATTAGTTTATGTGTCTCCAGCCACCTACTAGGCTAGAAGAAGCCACCAGGCGGTGGCCAGCCAGACTGGCAGCACTCACACTTCCCTCTGCTAAGTTACAAGTGTTCACTCCCCCACACCCTCTCTGAGGAGCTCCAGGCCTGAGACATCAGCACTGGGAGCTGCCCACCCACCCACCCACCCACTCACCCACGCCACCCGGGCCACAGGGGCACTCACGATGTTCATGAGCGTGAGGACGTAGTTCTGCGTGTGCTCCTTGCCATGGAAGCGAACCACCGAGTCATCTACGGCCAGCAGCACCTCGATGCTGTAACTGCCAGGCTTGGCATGTCGCCGCTTCCGCTCGGTGTCACCCAGCTGGTCCCCAACCAGATTCAGCACGTTGGGAAGGTCACCCAGGCCAAAGGCTGGAACCAGATAGAAAGAGTAGGAGACTGTAGACACATGTAGAATCGGTCTTTCTTTTTTCTTCTTCTTTTTTTGGTTCTTTTTGGTTTTTTTCTCGAAACCTGTAGCCCTGGCCATCCTGGAACTCACTCTGTAGACCAGGCTGGCCTTGAACTCAGAGATTTGTCTGCCTCTGCCCGCTGAGTGCTAGGATGAAAGGCGTGCACCTCCACCACCTGTAGACCTCCTGTAGACCAGTCTGGGCTGAAGATGACCTTGAACTTCTGATTCTCCTGCCTCCACTTCCTGAGATGACAAGCATGTGCCACCAGACCATTTCATGAGAGGCAGCTTGGTGACCCCGGGGCTCCCTGACCGCTAGGCAAGCGCTCTTCTCGTGAAGCTGTATCCCCAGCCCCTCAGACCGTTCCTCGAAACACAAAAGAACCCGCTTACCTGAAATCCACTAGAGTGGGCCCAGAGCTGGGGGCATAAAGACCCCACAATCGGGCTGGAGAGATGGCTCAGAGGTTAAGAGCACTGACTGTTCTTCCAGAGGTCCTGAGTTCAATTCCCAGCAACCACATGGTGGCTCACAACCATCTGTAATGAGATCTGGTGCCCTCTTCTGGCCTGCAGGAACACATGCAGGCAGAATATTGTATGCATAATAAATAAATACATCTTTAAAAAAAAAAAAAAAAAAGACCCCACAATCACCCTGCTAACGGCTGCCAGATGGGGAGACAGACGGACAAACGGTATTTGGGTGATAATGGGGAGGGGCTGCACTTGAGTCTACAGTTTAGTTTGGGTAACAGAAATGGGGTGCTGCCAACATACAGTATGAGAGGGCTTCTTTTTTTAAGATTGATTGATTGATTGATTGATTGATTGATTGATTGATTGATTTTACAGTGTAATGTCTGCATGTATCCTTGCAGGCCAGAAGAGGGCACCAGATCTCCTTACAGATGGTTGTGAGCCACCATGTGGTTGCTGGGAATTGAACTCAGGACCTCTGGAAGAACAGCCAGTGTTCCTAACCGCTGAGCCATCTCTCCAGCCCCCATGAGAGGGCTTCTTATCCAAAGTACTTCAGACCAGCATTTTTAGACCTTGGAACTCACATACACTGGGACAGCTGAGCAGCCCTGATCCAAAAATCCCAAATTGGAAATGCTCCAAATTCCAAAACAGTGAAGATTCCCAGCAGCCCGGCATCTAAGCCCAACAATGATTCCAGTAGCTCAGGCAGGTCACTGGGAGAAGGGAGGAACACCCCCCCCCGGGGGGGGGGGGCGGTGGAGACAGGCAGGGGTAAGGAGCAAGGACTCTCTCCAAGAGAGGGGAGCAACAGTCACCCCAGCATGTGTGAGCAGCACTCAGATACTCAACAACCCTGGAGCCCTTTCCTCCATGTCTGCTAAAGGGAGGCTCAGAAAGGTTTCCTAACTCACCCTAGGTCACACAGCAAATCAACGGCAGGAGCCCAAACTATAATCCTGAGTTTCTCTCCCCTCCCTTATTACCACACCCAGTCTGGGACCACCCAAATTTCCCTCTCAGGATATGAGAAAAGGGGAGTCTTATGTCAATGGGGGTGTCATAGGGACCTCAGTCATACCCTCTTCTTCATGACCCTCCAGGCACAGCGAGCCAGAGCGGAAAGCTATGAGGGAGCCCACCCAAGAAGCTCCAAATGAACGGAAAATGTACAGCTTCCCAAAACCATCAACGATCTCCAACCCCTGAAACCTAGAGGGACCCACGGATTCCATTCGCAGACCACACCCAAAGCCAGCTGTATTCACAGAGAACCGCATGCACGTGTTCAGACCAGCCCCGTCACAGCAGCCCCAAAGGTGTGCGGACACAGGCGTGTGGGCATAAGCCAGAAAACACGACTGCGTCATGAAAATGAGTGACATGCTAAGACCGCTGCAATGTGAAGCCTGAACGCTAAAGGGAAGGCATCCCACAGGCCTTGTTCTGAGGAATCCACCCTCATTGTGGGGAGGGCGGGAGATTTTAAAGGGAGTGACAGGGATGTTTTGGAATTAAACAAGGGTCTTGGTTGTACACATGGTGAAGACAGCGTAAAGCCACACCGTTCTGTATTTTAGATGATGAGTTTGAGAGCCGAGGAGATGGCGCAGCTGGGAAAGGGCTTCTACACGAATGTGTGGCCCCAAAGTTGGATCCCTGGCCCCCCGATAAATACTGAGGGTGTGTGGCTGCCTGCTTTGTAGTCTTAACATGTGGGAGGCAGAGTCAGACTCTTCTCAGAACAGGCTAGCTAGCTAGACTCCCCAAATCCTTGAGCTCCAGATCCAAGTGAAAGAGCCTGCCTCGGTATATAAGGGAAAGCACAGGGTTGGGGACTTAGCTCAGTGGTAGAGCGCTTGCCTAGCAAGTGCAAGGCAAGACCCTGAGTTCGGTCCTCAGCTCCGGAAAAAAAAAATAATAAGGTAAAGCACACTCAAGGAAGACAGTCACATGCACACACTCCCACAAGTACCCACTCATGCACACATAAGCAGAGCACGCACATGGGCACACATGGACATACATATGCCTATGGCCGAGGCCCTGAGCTCTGCCATAGCAGTATATGCTGGTTTACATCCAGTTGCCTCTCACAAAGTATGTGGGAGGAAGGAAGCAGGCACGGGGCAGGCCAGGGCTGAAAATGAGCGCAGTGTTAGGGGACGAGCAGGGAGCTGGGCATTCAGGTGCAGCCAGACATAGGAGCGTACCCCAACAGCCTGGCCTAGGCAGTTCAGACTTCTGAATGGTAAGGGACAGCTGACTCCATTTTCTTTTTAGTTAAGCAATGTTAGACTCTGGTCATGTCCCTCGCTAGAGGTCAACTTGTTTGACAAGTTCTTGTGACTAATCAATAAACTTGTGAATTACACATTGTAAATTGTTTCCATTGTTCTGAGAAATGACTGATCATAAGATGTTTTGTGGTATGTTAACTGTCTGACCATAAACCCCTAACACGTATCTTTCCTGTGATCACAAAAAAAAATAATAAGTGCAAAATTCTACTTTCAAGCACTTGCTCACTTGGTATAAAGAGGCTATGCATTTCACCTGGGCTGTTTTCATTTTTTTACTATGGGAGACTGAAAATATGACCCAGCCATGATGAAATTTTTACTTTCCAGCATCTCAGTGTTAGCTCGTGGTTTTCAACACCACAACTCTGAAGGCGGGCAGTTGCGGCTGGACCATGCCCTGGAAGAGAGCATTGCTTAGCAATTCTTGGGGGACACAAGTCTCAAGTGTCAGTGGGCGAAAAGTGTGAGGACCTGTGCATTGGATGAAGAAGTGTGGGCGCACGGCTTCAGAGTGGAAGAGGTATTTACATGTGTAAGCATGAACGTGTGCTGGTTCATATGAGGGGAGATGCTACTCTGGTGGGTGTTCTAGTGTGTAAGAACGTGTGAGCGTACAGAGGTGAGTATGGGGGTACATGAGGACATGTTTGTGTATGTATACAGTAACAGTGTGTAGGTGCACAGGAATGTGAATGCTGCACACATACCCTCTTCAAGAAGCTGCAGCCAAGGTCACACCCTGAGACCCTAGAGGAAGAGTACCCTCCACTCCAAGTTCATGGGTGAACACTATACCCCTTTACAGAGAAGCTCGGAGCTGGTCTGCCCCTCCAGAAACAGCTTGAGTAACAGGCCCACCCGATAAAGCCCCTCAGGCCTCCTGTCTGTCTTCCTCCGGGACAGCTGGACACCCCGAACACACAGACAGAGATAAGAGTCCATAGGAGTGATACAAAGATGAGGAAACCTTGGGGTCTGTCCCTCAGGAACCCCACCCTCTGCAGAAGATGGACCTGTGGGAAGCAGTGCTGACTGGGAGTGGGTAGGAGAGGAGCCCCCACACAGAATGGGGTGCCAGGCAGATACGGGGTGGCTCAAGCTGGGGGGGGCGCCTCTGCCAGGCTCAGAGCTGATTCCCCACAGGCCACCCAGGAAGCAGGCCTAAGAGAAGCCTTCGGCTTGCCTGTCACAAGGGGACAGGCACATCTGGGATCTTCTCACAAGAAGTGTTCCTATCACGTGCTTCAGAGTCACAGGTGCCCAATAAAGTGCTCTATCATCCCTGGTCACTGACCCAAGGCCTTGGGTGGCCAGGTCCTGACCATTGGCTGGCACACTGGGGGTTCACCCAAGTAGCTTGTGGTCCAGGACACCGGACACAGCTCCCTGGGCTGATACCTCAACTCTGCAAGCTTGGCCTTGGGGCCGCCATCTGCGTGGCTACTAAGGAGGCTGGGGTCAGGCTAATGGAGAGGAGCTAGGCTTCGCCAAGCCTCTCTTCAAAGACAGATCTATGGCCTTTTGGTTCAGAATTGGGAAAGAAAAAAAAAATCCCAAGTATGATTTAATGTTCTCTTTAGAGAGGAGGTACTGTGCCCACCCCAGCCTCACTCACACTGGTCAGAGCGTCCACCAGCTCCTCGTTCCCACCTGCAGGCCTGCAGTTCTTACAAGTAACGCTTGGAGAACAGCTGGAACCTCGGAGAAGCCACTGCCTACGGAACAGCTGGTCTCTGGGCATTCCTTCACACGAGGCCCCACCCCACGGGACCCTGGCATGAGGGTGTGGCCACTCAAGACCAGATTCATCCAGCCCTCCGCACTGTTCCTCAGCCAAAGGAACTCCATGACAAAGCCGAAGCCTCACTGTGAAGTTGTCAAGAGAACAGCACCTGTCACATTCCTTACATCCTTCTCTCAACAACGGTGACCAAGTACTGTTCACCAGGGAGCCAGTTGGCGCCTGCTTTTTAAGGGGTTCCTACCCGAGCTTGCCGATGGCCACTCCACTGACTACGGTGAGACCCCACCATTTCTCAAGGGCCTGCCGTTTGCCCGGCTTTGTGCAGACTTTAGTGTGCACTCAGCAACACACCGGAACAGCCTCCGCAGGTGGCACTGGTTGATTTCACCTCACTCATTGGGACAACGAGGCTCTGAGACCGTAAAGCACTTGCCTAGGGTCACAGAGCAAGAATTCAAAGAGGCGCACTGGACACAAAGCTATCCCCGCTGCTCCAGACACCAGGAACTGACCGGCAAGGACTGTAAGGATCTTCTTGTGGCTCCCACACAGTGGGGTTGATTTTCAAGGGAGAAAGAACCAATGGCCATTCAACCTTCTGCTTCAGCTTTCATCGGCAACACGGAGCATCCTCGGAGATGCTGGGATCCTGAGGACCCCTGCTCTAGACCCAAGTGGCTCTCTCTAGCACCTGGTGTTGGCCAGTTCTAGCAGCCCCTTCGACCCACTAGGGCTTGGCCGCTCCTCATCGCCCAGGCCCATTTCACAAACGAGAAGACTGAGGGCAGGTACTAAGAGCTTAAACCGGAAGTGACCCACCCCCAAAGATAGGGACAAATGTGCCTCCTGGGGCCCCCTCCCATAGCCTACCTTCATTGTGAAGGTCCCCATGAGGCTCTGCCCACTGCTGCTGGACCGCTTCCCGGCGGTATACCACGTGTGTCCTTCCGCCGGCCTCCTTGGCCTGCTGCCCTCTCTCCAGAGGCTCGATGAAGTAGTCGGAGCTGTCTGTGCGGATGAGGCCAGCCTGCGGGCCAGGGAGAGCAGGGGCAAGGTGAGAGACAGAAGAGGTGAGAACGTGGGACACAAAACAGGCACATGTGAAGGCTCTTCCTCCAGAGCCTGGGAAGCCCTGGGACTCCTGGACGTCCTATGACAGGGAAGCGCAGGGGAGGGAGGGAGGCCGATCATGGGAGGGGGAGGACCCCCATTTTAAGCACTGAGGGACCTGCATTGCTTGTGCTGGTCATTTGAGGCTTCCTGTGAACTAAGAGTTCTATTTTTACCTTTCAAGGTAAGTGGGGCGCACACAGTCAGGCACAACATTCTGACAGTATGCTGCTCCCCCTAAAGGCAAGAGGGAAAACCCCAGAACCAAAGGGAAATCAGCCCTTGGATAGGTGTGGACCCTGCTCCAGGACAAAAGGTTATTGTTTCAGACCTAAAGCATACATGCATGGTACAGCCGGGGTTAGGGTGGGAGGGGTGGAGGGGGGGGGAATAGAGGCTAGGGGCCCCACAGGAACCTAGCCAGGATGGTGTACCAAGGGGGCAGGCTCCCCTTTCAATCTCACATTCTGTCCACATCAAAATATTGCCTAAAAAAATAAAATAATAAAATAAAATCAAGAGCTGGCCTTGGAAATCAAAACACAAAAATCTAACCTTGGCCAAACCCAGAAAAATGTATTATTAGCCACCAACCAAGACCATAATGAAAGAAGCCAATAAAGCATATAAAGAGACGTGTGTTAATATGCATGTGCCTGCAAATGTATATAGACGCACCCACGTCATCTCTATAAAGTAGGCCCACCCACCTACCACGGTACACGGAATATAGCAGATAATGTTTAATAAATAAGTATTTGTTGAATTCATTCACTTGTTCTAACAGATACCTACTGAAAGCCTTCAGCATCCCAGACACCAGGAGCCCAGCTGTGAACACAAAGCCGTGCTCAAAGGCACATTTCTATAAGCTGACGGGACTTCTCCATTTGAACCAGAGATCCCCTCCTTAAAGCAGCCACTGCACGACCTTCAATTCTGCCCACCTCCCCAGCTCGGCCTGTCTGGGGGAGCTGTGTCTCAGGGAAGTCCTTCCAAGGCTCCAGTGCGCCTGCCCCTGCAGCATCAGGCCCTTCCCATTTGTTAGTGAAGCAGAAAACCAAGACGGTCAGGACCAAGATGGTCGCCTTCACACCTCGTTACAGACCCATTCGGGAGGCCGAGGGAATGCTCCAGGGGAAAATGGTGGCACTGTGATGGTGTGTGGCCTCCCCAAGGCTCCATTTTACCAGGCCATGGGATGGTCTGAGAAAATCTTGATGCTTTTGTTAGAATGTCAGGGACAGAATTCTCCGGCTGGGAAGGCACAGTGTAAAACACTTGCTACACAAGCCCGACCACCTGCATTCAGATTCTCAGAACCCACATAGAAGCTAGACCCAGTAGCACAGGCTACCCCCATCGTCTCAGCACGCCTGGGTGGGGGACTGGAGGCTGAGGCAGGAAAATCTCAGCCAGCCTGACATAAGCCCCGTGAACAAGAGATCCTGTTTAAATCAAGGTGGAAGAAGAAGAGGACTGGACCCAAGCTTGTTCTCTGATTGCATGCACACTATGGCTCGTGCACATCTGCACATGCTTGTAACACACACACACACACACACACGCACGCACGCACGCACGCACGCACGCACGCACGCACGCACGCACGCACGCAATGCCAGCATTAGCATTCCTTCAAAAGACTCAGCACCTACCACTCGCTCTGGGAAACTGGTAAATAAGGCTCAGCCTCTGGCTCTGGGAAGGAGCCAAGGATGAGGAATGTCCTACCCTGCCCAGCACCAGGGCAGGTGCGGCCCTGAGGGATAGGTGTGCACCAGGCACCTAGTTACAAGAGCTAAACACACAACCTGACACCGCTGCCCGAAGCGGCCTGTGTTGGCCCCATGGAAATACTGGCAAGAAGAGAGACCAGCAGGAAGGGGCTCAAGTGCCCTCGGCTTCCTGGCACCAGCGCCATTCTCTCCCATGTTGGCAGCACATCTCCACTCTGCCATTAGACAATGCGACCTCCCTCAAAGGCCTGTATGCAGTCTGAGGAGAGCTATGGTGACCCCAGCTGTCAATCAGGCACCTTGAGACAGGCTGCCTGGGCTAGACCCCACAGCTCGATGGAGGGAGATGAAAGTACGAGAGGAGGAAAGTGGTAGGGTAGTCAAAGACCCAAGCCACCCAAGATGGATAGGGCATGCCAGGTGGATGGGGACCTTGGGCAGTGTATGGAGGCATGGACTGTGCCATAGACCAGAGAGGCACTGAGGATCGCAGGCAGAGGCTGAGCAAGGCTAAGGAATAATGGCTGCGGTGGTTTGAAAGAAAATGGCCCCCAAAGGGAGCGGCACTATTGGGAGGTGTGGCCTTGTTGGAGGAAGTGCGTCACTGTGGGGGCGGGCTTTGAGGTCTCCTATGTTTAAGATACAGCCTAGTGTCTTAGACCACTTCCTGTTGCCCGCAAGTCAAGATGTAAGGACTCTCAGCCCCAGCACCATGTCTGCCTGCACGCCTCCATGTCCCACCATGATGATAATGGACTAAACCTCTGAGATTGTAGGCCACTCCATTAAACGTTTTCCTCTGTAAGAGTTTCTGTGGTCATGGTGTCTCTTCACAGCAATAGAAACTCTAAGACAATGGCCAAACTCAAGGGCCTCTACCACTGTATATCTGCAGAAACCCAGGGCACATGAAAGATGCAGGGTTGAAGGGACAGCTGGTGGCCTCAAGCAAGGACATGCCTCAAAGCTATTGCAGCTGGGCAGCCTTGACAGGACTAATGAGAAAGACCAGGCCAGCCCACCACCACTTTCCATACTCCTTCCTATGTCCCATCCACTAGAGAGGAGCCGTTCCTGGTGCAAGCAAAGAAACCATCCCTTCGCCGGTCTATCCTGCAGGCCAAGGTCCATACAACGAGGCTTGCCCAGGGCGGGTGGTCTGTGCCATCTCAGCCCTCACGCTTCTTAAAGCAGCCTGGCAGAACAGAATTCCCTAGACCAGTAGGCAGAAGATTCCACCCACCTTTCTCATGCCTTGGCCCTTGTGGCCCAGATCCTCTCTTCTATTCTGCGACTTGTTTAACCAATTGCACAAAGCAAAGTTTTCAAACGTTGACACCTCCTGCCTCGTGGTTCCATGTGGTTGGTTCCACGTGGTTCCACGTGGCTCAGAGCAGAGAGGCAGGTTCTAGAATGATCTGGATGCCATCATGACTGCTCAGCCCACAGTCACTGACCACATGTTTAAGCTCCAGATTGAGAGTTCCTAACTTAATAACAAAACCAGCTAGGGGGCCTCTAACTTATGCTTGGGTGTCTCCAGTGACAAAAACCTTCCTCTCTCATGATGCATGAAAGTCTCTATAGGGGTGCTCCACACATATCGACTTGACAACAGCCTACAGTCACCAAGAAGGGTGTCTCAGCTCTGTGACTGTCTTTATCAGGTTGGTCTAAAAACATGCTTGTGAGAGATTGCCTTGATTGTTAATTGTCAGAGGAGGGTGCAGCTCCCTCTGGGTGGCAGCATCCCCTAGGCTGGTGGTCCTAGGCTGTATAAGAAAGCTAGCTAAGCATACTCCTGAGCAAGCCAGCAAACAATATTCTTCCACAGTTTCTACCTTCAAGATCTGGCCCTGATTCCCCTCAGCGAAAGACTGTGACCTCACATTGTAAGCCAAATGAACCCTTTTATCCCCTAAGTTGCTTTTGATCAGAGTGTTT
This sequence comes from Peromyscus maniculatus bairdii, assembly GCF_049852395.1. Classification (NCBI taxonomy): domain Eukaryota; kingdom Metazoa; phylum Chordata; class Mammalia; order Rodentia; family Cricetidae; genus Peromyscus; species Peromyscus maniculatus. The sequence continues at coordinate 27,203,626 of NC_134872.1, read as the reverse complement.
TTATCACAGCAACAGAAAGGAAACTAGAATACATCCCTATGCTCTATGCTTTATAAACTGCCTTATTATCTGTTATTATTAAAAAGTAGTACCAGTAAGTCAGTGTGGTTGTTTGAATGTAATTGGCCCCCGTAAGTTCATAAGGAGTGTCACTCTTAGGAGGTATGGCTTTGTTGGACTAGGTATGGCCTTGTTGGAGGAAGTGTGTCACTGTGAGGGTGGACTTTGAGGTTTCCTATGCTCAAGATACCGCCCAGTGTCTCAGTCCACTTCCTGTTGCCTTCTGACCAAGATGTAGGCAGCAATGTTTCTGCCTACATACCTCCATGCTCCCCTCCATGATGAAAATGGCCTGAACTTCTGAAACTGTAAGTGGACCACCCCAGTTAAATGTTTTCCTTATAAGAGTTGCCACAGGGGCCGGGCGGTGGTGGCTCACGCCTTTAATCCCAGCACTCGGGAGGCAGAGCCAGGCGGATCTCTGTGAGTTCGAGGCCAGCCTGGGCTACCAAATGAGCTCCAGGAAAGGCGCAAAGCTACGCAGAGAAACCCTGTCTCGAAAAACCAAAAAAAAAAAAAAAAAAAAAAAAAAAAGAGTTGCCACAGGGGCTGGGCAGTGGTGGCGCACACCTTTAATCCCAGCACTCAGGAGGCAGAGGCTGGCGGATCTCTGTGAGTTCGAGGCCAGCCTGGTCTACAGAGTGAGTTCCAGGAAAGGCTCCAAAGCTACACAGAGAAACCCTGTCTCAAAAAACAAAAACAAAAAAGAGTTGCCGTGGTCATGGTGTCTCTTCACAGCAATATAAACCCTAAGACAACCTGGCTTGGTGGCACACACCTTTAATCTTAGCACCCGGGAGGCAGAGGCAGGTGGATCTCTATGAGTTCGGTGCCAGCCTCATCTACAAAGTAAGTTCCAGGACAGCTAGAGCTGTTACACAGAGAAAATTCATCTCATAAAAATGGGGGGGAAAAAGTCCCTACACCTTATATTGTCTTATGCCTTTTCACCTTCACAGCCCTATATGAAGGCACTCTCCTCATACTAGACTCATTTCATAAATAAGTTTTAGACATTCAGAAAGTAAAACAACATGTTCAAGCTACCCAGTGAGGTATTGAACAGGAGCCCAGGTCTGTGTGGTCTGTAACTGATACACCATATAACCTTGGCTCGTCTGGGCTGGGATCTGCCCTTGGGGTCCTTTCCTAGTCCCACCTGGGGTTTTCTTGGCTTCTGTTGGGATCTGGCCTTTCAGAACAAGACTGCTCAATGTCACTTCTGGACAGTTGTTGCCATGGACACCTCCCACCACGAGTGTGACAGCAGAGGAGACTCAAGGTTCATAAAGGGAGCAGTGCCCTCCCACTCCCCAGGTGACTTCCCATCTCAACCAGAAAGGATCCTCAGCCCACACTAACCTTCCTACCACACCCGCAGCTCTCCATCACCTCCGACTCCTCAGTCCCGCCGGCTCCGGCTCCTGACCTCAGGCCTTGCCCCAGGGCCGAGCTGAAGAGTGTCTCCCAAACCAATTTACTAAGTAGGACGAAAGAGCTGGACCCCGTAACGAGGGGCACACACCTTGTGACGATGGGTCTCATTGGTCCCCAGAGATCAAGAGCAGAGCCTCTCCAAAGATGGTTCTTATCCCATTTGGGGTATGATGCCTAGGCCTGGGCCAGATGTGGGCTCTCCCCGAGCCTCAGAGACCCTTCTCTTGGAGAGAGGATGAGGAGGCAAGGCTGTCAATGGCTCCAGCTATTCCTAACCTTCATGGAGACCTACCTCTAGGGTGTGAGCCACCCGGGCAGCACCAACGCTGACCCTTCCCCACCAGCTCTGTTCTCCTCCTTTACACACAGGGAGATTTGGCGCAAGTTCCCTGGAACCACTGCCCTGGCCAGGAAGCCAGGCACCACGCAAGGCAGACAGCCTGGCAAGCAGAGCTTCCTGGCACCCTGCCTCCTCACTAAATCACCCCGTCTCTCAGTTTATGAGATGTTTATATTTCTGAAAAGTGGTAGCTAATTTTAAAGTACTAAAATCAAATCAAATTTCTGGATAGAACATCAAGGAGAAGAGGGGGAAAAATTATTTGTGGAAGGCTGGAAAAATCAGCGTCGGCCCTATCGATTCCCACCCATTGCTTATTCTGTCACAAAGAGTACATAAGGAGGAAATGTACACGAAAAAAAATGGTTCCTCACACAACAAAAAACAAAACAGAGAATGAATCCTTGGTTACGTCTAGCAGAGCCACATACCAGGTGGGCCCTCAGCCCGTCGCCCGCTCAGGATGGAAACCCTCCAGGGAAGGCCGGGCCACCCTAGCCTTGCACCAAACTCCCTTTAATGTGGCTAATTCTCAAGTGTCCTTCCTGAGAGGTGTACGCTAGTCGGGGCAGAGGTTCTACTTGGATTTTTCCAGTGACATCCCTTCAGTGGCGAAGGCAACGGCTTTTTCTGTCTCTACCCAGAGGCCTCCAGGCCGTGCTGAGGTTTGCCCCAGTTGCCCAGGTGGGGAAGAACTCTCAATGTCAGCGTGAATCCCAGAGCACCTGAAGAAGTAGTCACGTGACAACTGAGGAGGGGAGTAAGGCTTAGAAATCACCTCGTGTAAAGCCGGGCGGTGGTGGCGCACGCCTTTGATACCCACACTGGGGAAGGCAGAGATAGGCAGATCTCTGTGAGTTCGAGGCCAGCCTGGTCTACAAAGTGAGTTCCAGGACAGGCAGTTGTTACACAGAGAAACATGTCTTTGGAAAAATAAAAAAGAAAGAAAGAAAAGAAAGAAGGAAAAGAAATCACCTGTGACCTGCTATGGACCTAAGTGAGCAAGCTCAGTTCATGACTGGTAGCAGTCTACTGTCAGGACAAAGTCCCAGACATCTTAGTAGACAACAGAAGCAAAATTATTTGGAAATTAGTTCATAAGTGTGCCTTTGTATGTATGTGCATGGAGATCTAGAGGTAAGGCGACCTTGAGACAGCAGACAAACCTCCAGGGTGGCCACAGGAAGGCCTGGGAAATACGTTCTCAGGTGAAAAGGGCCAGACTCGGCTCCTGCAAGCATGGCGGTCTCTTTGGCATGAGCAGACTCCTCGGCTCGAGGAGTGTTGCCCTCAACACTCCAGCCCTTTCAAGTACCTCCCCTCCCTACCCAGCCATTGCTCCAGCCTTGTGGGAAAGAGCGGCCTAACCATCTCCCTGCCTCCCTCTACCCACACAAATGGGCTTCCGGAGCTAGCACTTCCTGAAAGGTGCTCACCTGTGACTACCCTGTAGCCAAAGCTGGCTGTCCCTTCCTTGCCCTGGCCTGGTCTCCTCTGGTCACATTCTCTTTCTAAGCTTATCCCTGATCCTGGCTTAGAAGACCTCCTGCTGGCAGATAATCCCTGATCATACCAACCATCCCAACTCCTTCCTTATACATATGTGTATTCTTTTCATGTTTACCCAACAACCCCCTGGATAGATAGAGACCCAGATTTCCCCCAGGCAGGCAAACTTCAGAGAACTCTAGGCTGTGTCCAGACCTGCTCTCTCTTCTTTATTTTACCCATTTCTGGGGCGGGGGGCAGAAATCAAGGTAGTCCAGGACTCAAGACCTGCAACTTCTGATACCCTAACCCTGCAGTCAGTTCAACTGCATGCAGCATCCAAGGGTCCATTAGGGCCCAGGTCCTGAGGAGCCATGCTAGGCTACTGTCTCTGATATGACATGAGAGAAGTGCCATCCACCACCTTAGGGCAGAGATCCTGTCAGGGCTCCTCTGTGCACAGGCATGATGGGGAGCCGTGAAGGGGGTAGGGTAGGGGGAGACAAGCCTCTACTAGTCTTAACGAACTTATATCTGGATGATATAACTTTTACAACTTGATAATTAAGACAAACAACCCAATTTAAAAATAGGCAAAGGATCTGAGTAGCCATTTCTCCAAGGATTATATTTAAATGGCCAATGAGAAGGTGCCCAGGGTCATTAGTCAGCGGGGGACCTCAAATCCAAACCACAATGAAATGCAGCTTCACACCCACTAGGTTGGCTAGAATCAACGTAAGATAATAACAAGTGTTGGCAAGAAGGAGGGAAAACTGGAGCCATTGCACACTGCTGGTGGGAACGTAGAACGTACAGCCGCTGGAAAGCGGTCTGGCAGCTCCTCACACGATTAAACAGCTTTAATACAGCATCCAGAAAGTCCCCTCCTAGGTACAGACCCAAGACAAACAAAAATACGTCCACACACACACAAAAAAAAAAAAACTTGTCCGTGGACTGCTAACCTTCATTGGGAACTTGGTTGGATCGAGAACCACCTAGGAGACACACTTCTTAACGTGTCTGGGAAGGCATTTCCAGATAGGCCTAACTGAGGAAGGGAGACCCATCCTGAATGTGGGCAGCATCACCTCACGGCCCCAGTAAGAAGGGAAAAACGGGGGACGCGAGCAGCAGCGCTCACCTCTCTCTGCTGCCTGAACAAAGATGCAGAGTGGCGGCCCGCCTCACACTCCCACCACCATGCCTCCCCCGCCATGAAGGACTGTACCTCTTCTTAAACCCTGTCAGACGCTTCGTCATAGCAAACCAGAAACGCACCGAATCCCAGCGCTTATAGAAGCATTGTTCATAGCCATCGAAAAGTGCAAGTAGCCCAGATGCCGACCATCGACCTATGACATATCCACACAACGGAGTATTACCTGGCCATAAAAATGAATAAAGTGCCGACACACGCCACAGAGCAGATGAGCCTGAAAAAGCACTGTGCCAAGTGAAAGAAGCCAGACACAAAAGATGACAGGCCTGTGAGCACCTTTCCAGGAAAGGGAGTGGGGAAATGTGTGGAGAAAGCACGTGAGTGGCTGCAGGGAGGAGGGATTTGACTGGGCGAGAGGTAAGGGATATCCACTTCTCTACGAGCTGACGAAAACTTTGTGTTGAATATGGAGACAGTTATGCATCCCTGTCTAAAGAAAACCCACTGAAAGCTCGGTGTGGTGGCACACTTAAACCCAGCACTTGGGAGACAGAGGCAAGCAAATCTCTAAGTTCGAGGCCAGCCTGGTCTATAGAACAAGTTCCATAGCAGTTAGAGCTACACAGAGAAACCCTGTCTTGAAAAACCAAACTGAGAGAGAGAGAGAGAGAGAGAGAGAGAGAGAGAGAGAGAGAGAGAGGGGGGGGGGGGAGAGAGAGAGAGAGAGAGAGAAGAGAAAAATAAAATCCACTGAACTGTGTGCTTTGAACGGGTAAACTCCATGGTGCATGAATCACATCTCAGTAAGGCGGCTGCGTGCTCAGGGAGACCGAGACACACACGCGCAGCACCAAGCTGCCTGCTTCCTTGAAGTGTGAGTCAGTACGGCTCAGATGAAAAGCCCAGGGATGTTGCAAACTCAAACCTGATGTGAGGCCCCAACTCCGGGAGATCTGCTAGAGGCAAGGGCAGCCAAGGCCTCGGCCTGAGCCCAGGAAAGTCTGCAGGCTGATTCAGACGGGGCTGATGCATGGAACCCTTACAGGATGGGGCTGAAAAAGCCAGCCTTGTCCCCAATGGGTGGGCTTTACTACACCCCAACCCAGCAGCAGGAGGACTCCCAGGACCGGACACAGGCTGGAAGAAACATCAGGAGTCAGCTGGGGCCAGTGCCTGGGACAGGATGACCACTGAGTCTCTGTGTTCAGGGTCATGACCTCTGCAGACTCTGAGAGGGGCTAAACCTAGCCTATCTGCAGCAATATTGTGGGTGATATGGGGAAATGCAGGGACCCTAAGTTCAGTGATTCCCCGATTCAAATCTTGGCTTTGCTGTTCACAGGTAATCTTGGCTAAGGTGACGTTCTGTGCACTTCTCTGGTAAAGAGGTAATACATATGCCAGACATCATTTCTGCCTTCCAGTGACAGATGTGTGGCAGCTATAGTTGCTGTTGTTGCCATTAACACCACTCAAAACTATGTTTCAGAGCAGTGGTCCTCAACCTCCTAATGCTGTGACCCTTTAATACAGTTCCACATATTTTTTTTTGTTTTGTTTTGTTTTTTTTTTGTTTTTTCGAGACAGGGTTTCTCTGTGTAGCTTTGCGCCTTTCCTGGGATTCACTTGGTAGTCCAGGCTGGCCTCGAACTCACAGAGATCCACCTGGCTCTGCCTCCCGAGTGCTGGGATTAAAGGCGTGCGCCACCACCGCCCGGCCCCACATATTTTTTGTAGTGACCCACAACCATAAAATTACGTTCGTTGCTATTTCATAACTGTAGTCTGCTATTATTATGCACCACAATATAAATATCTGTGTTTCCTGATGGCCTTGGGAGATCCCTGCAAAAGGGTCATTGACACCCCCACAAAGGACCACAAACCACAGGTTGAGAACCAGTTTTAGAGCCTGGGGGCTCAGAAAGGGGATGGTGGGCTGAGATGGGAGCACCGTCCTTGAACCCCAGAAAGGTTTGTCTCTGACTCCTGGCTCTGCCATAACTGGATTTACCTGCTCAGATCCTCTGCCTGTAATTGGGAAGACATTCCCAAGAAGAGGGAGAAAAAAAAATCCCACTGGGTAGGAAAAGTCCCTGCCAAGAATAGGAGGCTGGCAGAGGGCAACTTTACTCAGGTGTGATTTCTTTCTCTTTAAAATACTCTTTTTGTTTGTTGTTTCTGTTTTCTACTTTTCTATGGTTCCCTTATCTCAAAAGGCAATCCTGTTCTACACAGATGTCTACAACTCCCTTCCCCTAAAGCAGTTTGAAAAAGGAGACTGTGTTCACCAGCTTTTCGTGGCTGTGACAAAATGTCTGAGAAAATCAAGTTCAGCAGGAGGAAAATCTATCTGGCCCATGGTATCAATCCATGGTGGTTTGGAGCTACTATTTTTGAGTCTGTGGCAGCAGAGGGCAGCATGGCAGAGGACCTATGGTACAGCAAAGTCGCTCTATCTCATGGTAGCCAGGAAGCAGTTGGGGGCTCCATATGCCCTCCAAGGGCTTGCCTTCGATGACCTAACTCCCATGAGTCTGTACCTCCCAAAGGATCCTCCACCTCCCAGGAGCAGCACAAGTTGGTGACCAGACCTTAACACCAGAGCGTTTAGGGGCACATTCTAGATTCTGACCATAGCACCAATAACAATGGACTCCTCCTCCTCTGCCATGGGACTTTCCTGCCAAGTGGTGGTAAGGCTCCACGGGGAAGTGACGCATCGGAGACCCTACAGTGCTAGGTGGCACAGGTCCTCTCCAAGCCTCGATTTCCACATTTGAAGCCAAAGGGTTGGGGAGATCAAATGAAGGAGGGACAGGAGAATACCTCCCCGGGTCTGACGTCAGCAGGGTGGGGGTTTATTTTCTTTCCTTCCTGGGCCCAGCCTTCCTGATCCTCCACGACCTGACCCTCATTTCTCTGTCAAATACATGGCTAGGACAACTGTCCTCCCTCCTGGATGCTCATTTCAATCATCCCAGGAATTTGCAGATCTACTGCCGCCCAGGCCACACCCCAGACCCATGACATCATACCTCAGTTGGAAGGGCTCGGACATCATATGCCCTAAAAGCTACCCAGGTGATTCCCACACACATGGTCAGGGCCAAGAATTACACACCCAAACTGAAGGTTCCTGGTCCATGGGACGGTCCTCAAAGGGATGACTGAGGCATTCCAGGTCTTTTTCACAAGATGAGCAGGTCAGCATGGGGGTAGCCAGAATAAATGCAGAAAACGGACGGGAAATAGAAACTCCAGGGGACCATCTGTGCTTGCCCTGAGTGGGGTTAAGCCAAGCCAGGGTGGTTCTGCATGCCTCTGGCATTGGGAGCATCCCCACCCTTGTAGGGAGTGACCAAGGATTCTCGAGATCACTCTATCAGTGCCTCAGCCATCTCAGGACCTCACTCCCTCCTCCCCACAAGGACCTCACTCCCTCCTCCCCACAAAGACAATGCCTCTGCGAGTGAAAAATAACTGGCCAGGCAGGCCGGTGGTGGCTCAAGCCTTTAATCCTAGCACTTGGGAGGCAGGAGCAGGTGGACCTCTGTGAGTTCGAGGCCAGCCTGGTCTACAGAGCAAGATCCAGGAAAGGCGCAAAGCTACACAGAGAAACCCTGTTTTTGGGGGAAAAAAAACAAAAACAAAAAAACAAAACCCTGTCCAAAACTGCCCCCAAAGACCATGAGGGTCTTGAGGTCCAGGAAGTGGCCAAGGGGTTATGATCTGCAGTAGCCAATGGCAAGTAAGGGATGTCAGTGGTTACCCAAGGTGGGGACGTCCACAGTGCCGGTAAGTCCAAGTCCCTCCGTGGGTTTGATGGTGATGATGATAAGGAGGACAATGACAGAGGTGGTGATAATTAACTGTCCTCTGTTGCCAACCAGAACACAGTTGGTTTATGTCATTAACAGCTTGGTAAACACACTTAAAGGAAGGGTGGCTGTTTTTCTTCCACCTCATCCCCTCTCCGGAGGGAGGGGTCGTGATGTAGGTGGCGGGGCTGGGCTCACACCAAAAGGTGTCCTGAGCCTCCCCCTTCCTCTGCAAACCATGCCCTGGGACCCGTCCAGAGTCCGAGCACTTCCCCCTGGGGGGCTGAAGCCACCCATGTTTTCATTTTCCTATGCCCAGAAGCCACACGGCTCCAAGGCTCCCCTATCCCACTCCATCATCGCCACAGCCCACCATGATCGGGCTGGGAGCTCTGCCTGGCCCCTTGCTTGGCTCCCAGTCCTGGCAGCGGCTGTGGCTTCAGGACGAGGAGACAGGAAGCAGGCCTTGAGTGCCAGAAGGCAGAGTGCCTGCCAAGCCTTGAACTGAGAACAGCTCCTTGCACGGAGGCCCCGCAGTCTGCACCCTGCGGCTCAGATGCCAACCAGAGCACTTGGGGAAGCTCCAGGGAAAGCGTATAGACGGCCCCCTTAGCCTGGGAGAGCCGGCCAAGAGAGAGCCCAGAAGGTCCTGCCTCGGCTGTAAGCCACCTCTCTCCCCAGCGTTAGGTCACAAGCGTAAATAAATGTCCATCTCGGACTCTGATACAGGGTCGGTCTGCGGCAAGTGACGGATGAGCTCTGTGGCAGCCTAGGAGAAGAAGGTTCCTGTGCCAGACAGGGAAGCACAGGAGAAGAGGAAGTGGGGCACGTCACACACCCAAATCCCATGTCAACGGGTTCCAGCTCAGTGGCCCTAACAACACACCGACCCTCTCAGAAATACCAGTTTCCTTTACAGAGGTGCAAGAGCAGACAAAATACAAATAAAGCCCCCCCCCCCGCCCCCGTGGGGACTGCACCACTGGAATGCTCCATATTGCCAGGCTTCTGACACCTTGTCACTGTGTCTATTAGTTACCAGCGGCACACATTTCCGTGCCGCAGCCATAAGGCCTCTTCATCTGCAATATCATTCATTCCCTCATCCACGCATCCATTCATTCATTCATTTACTTGTCTAATCATTCATCAGAGAGGGTCCATTCTAAATACTCCCAATACAATGCATGCGCGCGCACACACACACACACACACACACACACACACACACACACACACGCACGCACGCACTTCATCTTCACACTGAGCTACCACTTCACTGAGCTGGAGACAGACAACAAACACATCCGTAGAACTATAGCATTCCAAAGGAGACAGTGGTAGATGATATAAAACAAGTCTAAAGGCCATTGGAGATTAAAATTTTATTTGTGGCACTGAGAAATTGGACCTGGGGCCCTGTGGATGCTAGGCAAGAAGTCTATCACTGGGCTACATCCCTAGCCCTTTTTTGATTTATTTAAATTTTGGGATAGGATCTCACTAAGTAGCCCAGGCTGGCCTTGAACTCAGACAGGCTTTTATTTGTTTCTTTTTAAATAAGACAGGGTCTCACGGTGTAGCTTAGGTAGCCTGACACTCACTAGATAACCCAGACTGACATCAAACTTGAAGCAATCCTCCTGGCTGAGCTTCCCAGGGAGCTGAAATTACAGGCATGGACCACCAAGCCCGCTGAGGTTGGACTGTGGCCCTTATAAGAGATCTGGTTTTGAGGCTGGAGAGATGACTCTATGGGTGAGAACTCTTGCAGAGGACCCAGGTTCAGTTCCCAGCATCCATATGGTGGTCCACAAGCATCTGTAACTCTGGTTCCTAGGGATCAGACACTCTCTTCTGACCTCCTCAGGCACACATATGGTACACAGACATACGTGAAGACAGAACACTCACACACATAAAATTAAACTTTAAATAATAACAACAAATCTGCTTTCTCACAACAGTGGCCATGGGGAACTACGGGGACCCAGTAGCTTCCACATCTCCAGGCCAGTAGCTCTGGAAGCAGCTTGTATCCTGATGGATGCTCTCACCCATAGACCTCTGTCTCAAGCCAGCCTATCTACAGCTCCCTAGCACCATGTCACTGGAAGCTAAGCAGACCACGAGGCTTGCTGTGTTCTATGGCATGCAGTGAGCATTTCACAGCAGCCCACCCACTCCAAGATCTGAAAACGGATAGGAGAGCAGCCATGGTGATTTGAGGCTGAAAAACGAGAAAGTTTCATTGGAGCGAAAGCCCACTCACTTTTCCTTGTTGGCCTCCGAGTTCTAAGGAAGACAATGCTATGCAGAAGCGGGCAAGTCCACCCCTTGGATCAGGAGCCTTTAATAAACCTCCTTTAGGACCCAGCCAAGTCCAGGAGTCCCGAGGACAGCCCTGTGGCTTTCAGTATCCCGCATCCTGAAGCTGTTACCATGGCTACCATCTCACTGGCCATCTCTGGCCTTGAGTCACCACTCATGTGAACTTTATCCTTTTCCATTGAGTCAGGAGGGGCTGAGGGATTGTGGGAGGTGCCTTGGCATCTCCCTGAGGGGACAGTCACTTCCATATGTACCCTGAGTCTCCTCCCATCCCTGGGCCTTGGCCTTCTTAGCTAGGAAATAGAGGGGCACTGAGGCTCCAGAGCCTCTTCCAGACATACTTTCTCCAAGGACAGGGACTGTTCTGAGCTGAGACCTACTACAGGAATGGTTGTGACAGGGCCATCTTCAGACACAGGAGTAGTTGTCACAGCCACTCCTGACCTGCCAGGGCTGAGACGTCATGTGGACATCGGTGGCAGTTTTAGGGCTTTGAAGGCAGGGCAAGGCCCACGTGCTGCTAACCCCATGCCAGGGAGCTGGCAGGAACTTAAGAACTTTCCACTGCCGAGCTGGAGGAGCTCCTGCAGGCACTCACTGGGAGCCCACCCGGGTCTCTCCCATGGAGACCAGGAGGCAGATAGGCAGGCAAGTCCAGCCTTCCACCAGCCCCAGCCACCCCTCCCTCTAGCCAGCCTGGAGACACAGCTGAGGAAGGAAAATCAAACCAAGCCTCGCTGGGAGGAGAGTGAGCAACAGCAGTGAGGTGATGTCTAGCTTTTATTCCATATCATAAATAGGTTATTAACCCAGGACTGACAGCAAGGCAGGGCTGTGGGGAGACCAGGACAGCAAGACTGTGATATTGACTTTTCCTCAAGGGCTGGAAAGTCCCAGAAGCCGGGCTGCTCCACTCACACAGACCAAGTAGTCCAAAACAGAAGCAACAGGAAAGAGCCCTCCCAGGAGCAGGAGGTCAGACTTGGAGCAGACAGGACATCCTGGAGTCTATAAGGGAACCTGCTGCACACCTCACCACTCTGTCCTTGCTCATTCAAGTTCCCATTCACTGTCCCCAACTTTGAGCAACAACTTAACTGCAGCATTTTAAAAAGATCGTGTGTGCCTGGGTGTGTGTGTGTGTGTGTGTGTGTGTGTGTGTGTGTGTGTGTGTGTGTGTGTGTGACACATGTGTGCAGGTGCCCTAGGAGGCCAGAAGAGGGCGCCAAACTCCCTGGGACTGGAGTCACAGGCTGTTGAGAGCCACCCAGTGTGGGTGCTGGGAATCCAACTTAGGTCTTGGAGGAGCAACAAGAGCTTTTCAGTGCCAAGTGCATCATTTCCAATCAACAAAACTACAACGTAGTTGGGGGTGTATGTAACTCAGTCGGTAGAATGCTTACCTAGCAAGTGTGGCGCCCTGGGTTCCTTCCCTAGCACCACATACAGGGCACGGGGGTACACGCCTGAATCCCAGCTCTCAGGAGATGGAGGCAGAAGAACCACAAGTTCATCTTCAGCTACATAGCAAGTTTGAGGCTAGCTTGGATTATATAAGACTTTATCTCAAAAACAAAGAAGGTAAGGACATCACTTTATAGGTGCAGAAATGGGCTTAGAGAGGTCAAGTCCCTCTGTGTGGAGGAGAATTTGCAAAGATGACAATGTCCTCAATCCTGTCCCTGTGTGTACATTCTTTGCAGGGAAACATTGCCACTCATCCCTTTGAGAGACAGAGTCCATGTCCTTGCCTGGGAAAATCTCCCCTAGCTTTATAGTGTGGCTTGGCCAATACAAAGAACATCACAAAGCTTCCAAGGCTGGACCTTAAGAGGCCCTATGGCTTCTGCCTTCCCCATCTTGGAACGCTGCCTGGAGACTGTGGGGAAAGAGCCAGGCTGTCTGCTGGAGGAAGAGAGGCCACAGAGGGAGGAGAACTCAGGCCATGTAACTTATAGCCAGCACCACGCTGGTATGAGGAAGAGGCCAGAGGGGACCTTCCAGCCAGCCCACCCGGCAGCCTCAAGAGAAGGCCCAGGAGACAGTCAGAATAAGGACCACCAGGAGAGGGCCTGGGTGAGGTTAGATCAGTGTGGGCTCTGACTACCAGATGAAGCCCGCAGACCCCTGGGTGGCCTTCAGACAAATAAGATGCCCTTGACTTCATCATCCTGCCTGCCACCAACTCAGACTAGGAAACGCAGATGACGAGGATACACCAGCAGACGGTCATTGCTGACAGGTCTGTGAGGGGCCCTTTGCACACTGACAAGTCTAGGAAGTAATGGAAGCTATGATGACCTCTGCTTTCGAGATAAGAAGACTGGGGAAGAGATAGGTTAGGGAGTTGGCCAGGGTCGCAGCGCATGCACAGGGCAGAGCTGGAAGTTCACCCCAAGTAGACCAGTTCCTCATTCCAAATACACACTGCGCAGCCTACTAGTGCGGGCTGAAGATCCTTCAGTACCTGAGTGTTGAAATCTAGTCATAAATGTGACTGTCTAAAAGGTGGGGCCTTTAGTATGTGATGAAGTCGTGAGGATGGAGTCCTCAGAAAGGGGACTTTTAGATTAGCCACCTTATAAAAGGGCTGGTAGCAACTCCCTGGCCCTTGTTGGCCCTCCTTCCTTCCTGTCTCTGTTTCCCTTGCGCGATGCCTGCCATTCACCCTTTGAAACGTGTTCCAATCCCCCGAGCCCCTGTACCTCTGCACCCCTCCTTCCCAGTGCAGTCCCTGGGGCTGAGCGCAGTTTGTTTTAAACGGTGTACTAGAACGTCAAGCATCAACTCTGAAACCCCAGAACCTGGCCGGAGCCTGGCTCTGTGCAAGGCCCCCCGGACTGTTAACAGTGCCGCACCTTGGAATGCTCCCTTGCCTGGGAAAGTGTCTGAGTGGTGTCATAATCGTGCTCCCTCGAGCTGGGCAAGCATCGCTCATACCACCCCCAACCCCACAAAGCTACCACGGTGTGGGTGGGTGGAGGGCCCAGCTAGCCTGAGGAGCCAGGTGGTCTAGGTGGCCACGAAAATAAACCACTGGACTGAGCCCCACCTTCAAGACCCACCATAAACTCACATGATGAGGACCCTAAATCCAGGGACCATTAGAAACTTACTAAAGGTCCAAGTCACACAGCCCATCGGCACCAGAGTTGAAAAGACTACACTTCCCATCTCACGATGGCTGCCAGCAAGACCTTTCCAGGCCTTTCTGTAGGCCAGGTACTTTCCATAATTATGTGATTAAATACAGTCCACACATGTGTAAGTGCATTGTGAAAGGTACAGCTTTCGTGACGTCCTGCTTCTCCAGATAGGCATAGTTATGTGCCCACAGCAGCAGCATTCACGTCTCAGCCCTTTCTTCTCCCCAGAGTGCATGCCACTGTGGCAGTGTGTGTGCGCGCGCGTGTGTGTGTGTGTGTGTGTGTGTGTGTGTGTGTGTGTGTGTGTGTGGTGTGTGTGTGTGTGTGTGTGTGTATGTGGTGTGTGGTATGGGTGTGTGGTGTGTGTGTATGTGTGTGTGGTGTGTGTATATGTGTGTGTGTGGTGTGTGTAGTGTGTGTGTGGTGTGTTATGTGTGGTGTGTGGTATATGTGTGTGGTGTGTGTGTGTGGTGTGTTATGTGTGGTGTGTGGTATATGTGTGTGGTGTGTGTGTGGTGTATGTGTGTATGTGGTATATGTGTGTATTGTGGTGTATGTGGGGGTATGTGTGGTGTGTGTGTGTGTGTAATGTATGTGTATGTGGTGTGTGGTATGGGTGTGTGGTGTGTGTATATGTGTGTGGTGTGTGTGTGTGTGTGTGTGTGTGTGGTGTTTGTGTGGGTGTAGGTATGTGTGGTGTGTGTGTGTGTGTGGTGTATGTGTGGGTGTGGTATATGTGTGTGGTGTGTGTGTGGTATATGTGCGGGTGTGTGGTATATCTGTGTGGTGTGTGTGTGTGGTATATGTGTGGGTATGTGTGGTGTGTGTGATGTATATATCACAGATACATACATGTATGTGCAGGCTGGCGTCTTTTTTAATTGTTCATCACTCTCTCAAGACAGCGTCTCACTAAGCCTGCTCCTCAGTCAGGCATCTCCTGTCTTGACCTCCCCGGCACTAGGGTCACAGGTGTGCACTATGACACCCAGCTTTTTAGGGAGACACTAAGAATCCAAACTCAGGTCCAGATGTTTGCCCAGCAAGCCCCTAACCAGAGACTAAGCCATCTCCCCGCCCACTGCAGCCCCGATTTAAAGGCGAAAGGACTCTAGTTCAGAGGTTGCTGGGACCTAAGGGTCGGAGAACAAGGAGGGTTGGATCCTGCCGCCTTCAGGGGGGCCCCCCAACCCCACCCTGTGCCCCTAAAAATGCAGCGGTTGCAGAGCGGGAAAACAGAACCAGATGTGACAAATCTTACACGTGTGGCCACTTCCGCACAGACCTTGGCTCACAGAGGCACGGAAGGCAGAGGGGGGCACTGTGTAAGTCAGTTCCCTCACCAGCCCGGCACATGGCCTTGAGGCCCAGGACTCAGCTGATAGTCTGGGTTCTGAGTAGATCCAGTGAGGACACAGCCCTGACCAAGAAGCAGAGACACACACACCCCCATTCTGAATCCCACAGCCCCTCCAGCACCCACAGAGAATTGGCCTCTACCCAATCCCATGTTCCTCCAGATACAGAGCATCGGTAGTCATGATAAGCAACATACTGGGTCACTTGCAGTCACCTGGAATCATTCCCAATCTTGACCCTTGGGCTTGAAAGTGTCCCAGGCTGCCGGCTTCCGAGGAAGCACTCCCCAGGAGGCAGGCTGAGCCTTCTACATCCCTTCCCGAGTCAGTCCTTCACTCTGCCATCAAGAGCCCAGCACATGCACTCCTGTTGGTGATGTTTGGACAGCTCTGAGGCAATGGTGCCTCCTCTCCTAAGCCCTGTTCAGCTCAGCCTTAGTATTTTATGACCCAGGCAGGGCAGGCCTGGCTGGAGTGTTCAAAGCCAGACTCTAGAAACCCATAGCGGATTCCTCCCCACCCTTAACTGGAGCACAAGACCAGAACTGTGCAAGGCCTGGGCTAGACTGAAGATTCAGAGGACAGCAAGACCCATCCTGAGTTTGACCCTCCGGATCTAACGCTCCTTTTGTTGTAGGAAAAACCCTCTCTGTGGACAGACCCACAGCCAACTTCATTGCTGTTGTGAAAAGACCGTCTAAGCAGGGGCTCCATCCTCATTTGACCCGTGACCTACACCAGAGGCAGTGACCCTCATCACCCACTCTACCATCCGGCCCAGTGGGCACCTGGGATACAATATATCATGCATGTCGTTGGGGATGGACACAGCAAATAAATAAAGGTAATTTTAAAAAATTAAGTGTAAATCTTAGACACAGAAAACAACTTCTCCAAGGTAACATGGCTAAGGAGACTATTTACACAGAAGCCACAGCAATGAGCAACACCATGCCAGGCATGTTCAGCTCCGGGCCCACCCATCAACCCTACCATCCACCAGCCCCAGCCACCAGGCACACATGTCATTAAGCACACTGCACCGTGTGGCCATGTAAGGCACACCCCACTAAGTCCTATGTCAGGGCCATGTGGCCCTGGCCCCTGCAGATCTGGCAGATAACCACTTGTCAGCAGACCGATGAACTGGTTCAGTGACAAGAACAGTTTCTGAGGAGGTCTGAATGGTGCTACTCACCCCCTTCATACCTTAGCTGAGGCCCAAAATGCACAGATGGAGCATCTCCCCATGCCTCAGTCCAGGTGGGCAGACACACAGACTCAGTACCCACCGTTATCTGGGCAAGCTCCTACGTCTCTCCCACTGACCCCTACAACCCAAGTTTCTCAAAATCAACCTATGGATAACCTCGCCCCAGATCACTTGGAGAGTCTGGTCGACAATACAGATCCTGGGTCCCACCCTGGAGAGGGAGACACTGTATCTCTGAAGACAGGGCATTCAACTCCCCATCTTATTGGTGACCCTATTGCCTATGGTAGCATGAAAATTGTTTGGAGAAAGGGGGGCAAAAGTAGTCAAAGCCCAGAGGTTAGGAGGATGGCTCAGTGAGAAAGTGTTTACTATGTAAGCAGGAGGGTTGAAGTTCTGACCCCCGGTACCTATGTGAAAGTCAGGCGTGGTGGTACCCTGAATCCCAGGGCTTCACTGGTCAGGCAGCCGGTGACCATATACACTACATGTATGTGGGGGGGGTGTGATTGTGGGGAGAGAGAGAGAGAGAGAGAGAGAGAGAGAGAGAGAGAGAGAGAGATGAACAGTAAAGTATAGAATATCCCCACCATCTGGGGGATGAGGGACCATGCGGAAGAGTCCATGAAAAGCAGGGAGCTTAGAGAGGAGACATGGGGAAGAAAAGAAAGATGTGCCACGTGACACAGGCACAGGGTGACTCCTGCTGTCTGATCCTGGCTGGGAAGCGAGGTCACACAGTACTAGTATCACATCAGTTTAGTAAGGGGCAGGGACCAGGTTGCAGCCCCAGCATCTAGAATAGGAACTATGTGCAGACTAGGTAAACAAAGCCCGCTAGGGTGTAGGGGCTCCAGTCTATAATCTCAGTGCCAAGCGGCAGAGGCGGGGAGGGGGTCCTCAAGTTGGAGGGCTACATGGCAAGACCTTGTCTCAATAAGTAAATAAATAAGTGGGTCTCCATTTTAAGCATGAGGAAAGAAGACAGATTAGCTCATCCAAATCTGCACAGCTTTCCAGTGCAGCCACTGGCATACTCCACAAGTGGTCCTCAACCTTCCTAAGCTGTGACCCTTAATACAGTTCCTCATGTTGTGGTGACGCCCCCCCAACCATAAAATTATTTTCATTTCATTACTTCATAAGTGTAATTTTTCTGCTGTTATCAACCATAATTTAAATATCTGACATGCAGATAGTCTTAGGTGACCCCTGTGAAAGGGTCATTCGACCCCCAAAGAGGTCACCATCCACAGGTTGAGAACCGCTGCCCTAGACCATACCTTCCTAGCCCTGTTTTAGTCTGGGTCCAGAGATCCCAGCAGGTAGCTTATGGGTAGTTTCCTGGTGAATGAAAGCATTAGAAAGGTCCCACTATGGCCACCTCACACTTGGCAGAGTCTGGCAGCCAGTAAGAGAATGACAATGCCCGTCTGGAAGACAGTCAGGCCACTGACATTGTGTACCATGTCCTCAGAAACCCCAAACCTACGGGGGTGGGGCGGGGACTGGGGGCTGTGAAAGGGACTGGATGCCGGACAGGAGGGAAGACCTTGTCCCTTACCAATCCATCACAGTTGCTGATGGCAACAGCTGCCCCAGGCATTCCGGTGACACGTCCGGTGTACACACACTCCCGCTGCAAGGGTTGTCGGAAGAGTTCCCGAAAGTCCTCCTGCCATTCCACGGGGGCCCCTGGGGCCACCAACCTCCGGTTGGGCTGAAGGCTCAGGTGAAGCAGCTTCCCAAAGACGGTCACATTGAAATAGAGGAAGGGGTGCCTTGGGCCACCAGGCCGCAGAGTCTCTCTTTCCAGTCTCGGGGGGCTGCGAACCACCCGGAGGTGGCTATGCGAAGAGGGTGCCGTGGGGGCAGAAACCACATGGGACAAGAAGCGTCCCCGAAAATCCGTGCTGCAGGGCACAGTCACGACATAGTCACGGAGTTTCCCAGAGAGGTGCAGGTCTGTTGGAGGTAAACACACAGAGTCACTTCACTGTACTAAGGTAAGAGGAATCTGGGCATCCCCTGTCGGGGAGCTGGGGGAGATGGACAGGCAGCGCAGAGCATCACTTATCACAGATCCCTTAGCCCAAGTTCATTCATTATCTCCCCATTGCTTCCTAAGCCTGCACAGTCACCCTGTGCTCAGTCCAATGGCATCCAGGTAGACATAAATTTGTGAACGTCCATTCTCTCCGTCGCTGTCCGGTCTTTTTTATATTTAGCAGACGTAAACAAATGATGTCAAACAGAGTCCCGTCACCATAGCAACAAGCCTTCCAACCTTGAGCACGGCTTAGAAAGGGCTGAAATTCCAGATCTGCCTCAACTCCCCCACTGTACTGAAGTCACCAGCCTGGGGCAGGGGCCTTGCCAAGCTCCCAAGAAGGCAGCTGCCAAAACAAACACACCTAGGAACCCCCGGGGGGTGGGGAGGGGATCCTGGCCCTTGACACAGAGAAAGGAGGGGCTGGGGAAGGGAGCGAGGGAATGCACCGTTATATATTTTTCCGAGGTTAGAGAGGAAACTTTTTAAAGCAGCAGAGTGGCTGCGAGACTTCTCCACTGCCCAGCCCCAAGCAGGATAAATATAGAGCTTCCAAAATAAAAAGAGACACAGGGGGTGACCTGCCCACTTGGGCTGACTGAAGTGTGAGGTCATGGCCTCATGCTGCAGGCCACTTGCCAGTCAGTGGGCCCCATCCTCACACAGCTCTATCCCTGTGCACAGCCAGGCAGGAATGACAGCTCACTGGCTCCCGGGCCGGTGATTCATGGATACAAGTTGGAAGGAATGTCCACTTCTCCATAATCCTATCCCTCGCCTCCCCAGCTCACAGCACTGATCAAACACACCCAGGAGACAGACGGATGCGCCTTTCAAATCCCCCAGGCAATTGCATGTGGGCATTGTGCCCCTTTTATCTTTTAGCTGTGATAGCCAAGGAACCCAAGAATGTGCAAAAGGGGCCCCCCCTTGGGCACATGAACCCTGCCTGGAAATGACAACCTCTTCTGTATGCCCCAAAGCACCGGAAGGGTACCCATATTGTAAGATGTATGTGGTGTGTCTCTGGTCTGTGCCGGGGAGACAATCTGCAGTGTCTGGGGATGCTTTGTGGGGGGCTTGGAGGGAAATAGGGGAAGAACCTCTTTTTTTGGTCAGAAGCAACAGTGCCCACAGTTTTCTGCTATGGGAAGCAGTCACCTGCTAGCCGGATTCCGTGTGGGACAACCAGACATGCACATTCAGACACGCACATGCACACAATTCCACAAGTGCCACCCAAGTTGGAGACAAGGCATTAAAAGATCAAGAGAAGTGGAGGGAGAGAAGGGGGGAAGGTGGGCTCACTGTGACTCTTTCTCACCGGAAGAGACTCGTGTTCCCAATCCCCGCCAGTGACAGAAAGGGACAGAAATCACTAAAAGCAGCCAAAGCCAAGCAACTCAAGCCTGCACCAGGCACGCCGCCTTCCACCCCTCTCCGAACCCTGCCAGGCTGGCTCCTGCAACCTGGGGCCACTCTGGCTGTTCGCACCCCCAGAGACCCCACGTCCCCGCGCGACCGGCCCGCACGCACCTGGGGTCTGACTGCCCGCGGCGGCGCAGAGCGTGCAGTACCAGGGCAGCAGGCAGGGCAGCAGCGCGCAGAGCCGAGCCATGTGGCCGCGCGGGGGGACGGGGACGGGCAGACACCCGAGTCCCCGGACTGCCGGATCGCAGACAAGCCGGCAGCCTCCGCCTCCTGCCGGCCCGATCCCGGCTACCCCACGGCACGGCGCCCGCACTGCTGGCTCCAGCTGCAGCCGCTCTGGCCGCCCGCGCTGTCCCGAGCCGCCCGCCCGGACTCGGCGAGACCGGCTAGGGGCGCGCGGGGCGGGTACACGGGCAGGGCGGGCCGCGAGGCTCGGGCGGGGGGCGCGGGCGCTGGGGGCGGGGGCGGGCCTGGCGAGCCACGGCGTGCGGCCCGGATCGGAAGTGCCACGCGGAGCCCGCGCGGGGGCTCCTGGCGCACGGAGCGATCGTCCCTTCAGACGCCAGAGCTTTCCGGAGCGACGGCCTGCACAGCTTCCCATAGCCGCTCCGCCCCCCTTTGCGGGCTCCGTGACTGCTCCAGAGCCATCGCTCTTGGCGGGGGGGGGGGGGGGCACCGCACTTTGAGGGTGAGGATGAAGAGCCCCCATCCCAGGATGCCCTGCTAGCTCCTGACCCCTCACATCTTCCCACTCTGCAGATGACAGCGCCATGGACCCTAGAGTACTTCCGCTGTCCTGTGTCCTAATCAAGAGCAGGGCACAGGGAGGTGAAGAAGAGGGGGGCCCTTCAGGGCCATACAGCCCGACTGCCCAGAAGGAAATCCCAGCGCTGAGCTCAGTTTCCTCACCTGTGCCATAACCGTTAACCACAGCACACAAAAGACACACAATAAACGATGAGTGCCCAGCATGTCCCCCCTGGGCACAGGACCCGCACACGGTAGCCTGCAGCGCAAAGAACAGAGCGTGTGTGTGTTGCAGGCACAGCAGACTTGTTGAGACCAGTTGCACCGTCAGAGCCCACAGCCCAACAGAAAATCCCATGCTCTTGCTTCACTTTTACAAGTGTGTTCCTAGTCATTTGAAATTAGACGATAATTCAAACGACTCACAGGTGGAGACTTAGAGGAAGGAGGATCCGGCTGGTTTCGCTATTGTTATTGTTTTCTTGTTGTGTTTAGAGCTGTGGCTCTGGCTTTGAAATGACGCTGAGGTTTGGGGAGGCCAGCTCATTTCTGAAGTCAGCTCGGAGCGCTGATACCCGTTATAGTCCAAGAGACACTGAAGCACTCAGTTATAAACCGCACCAACCACCACATGAATCGAATGTGCCTCGTTTCTTTCTCTTTAAGACTAGTGAGGTCAAGACAGGGCAGGGGGGCTGTGTGAAGTTGATGGGGCAGAAGTGGGTCAGGCTTGAAGGAGGGGTAAAGAGATGACCAGGCTATAGACTGCAAAGGTTCAGCTCCAGATCTCTGCAAATCTACTCAACGATCCTAAGAGAATGGCTTGCCTTCCCAGGGCCTCAGTCTTCCAAGCTGTAAAGTGGGGAGCAGATGGGACAAAGCGACCTAAGGATCGTTCACGTTGCTCCCTATGGGAGAAGCCATCCCAGAGAAGACTCTTTTGGAAAGCTCAAGCACCGTGGTCCCGCTCAGCTTCCTCTTTCCTGTCTGCCCCCCCAGCAGAGCAAAAGTCAAGAGGTACAAACTGCAGCTGCGGGCCCCAAAGTCTGAGTCATGAGCTGTGGGCTGGGGCCTTCCCTGGAGCCAGCTTTGGCAAAGAGAAATCAAAACCTCATCGTACTTCTCTGCCCCCACCCCCTTTCCCTAAGGCTACAATGGTTGCTTGTGTTGGCCAAGGATTATGTGACCAGGCCCTTTTCCACTGAGAAAGGCTTTTGTTAGGGAGAGGGTGATGGGGACAAAAAAAGGTGAGGAGGCGGCCGGGTAGCCCTGCTTCTGCACACGGACAGGGCCATGTGAAGAAACCCACTGCCGTAGCCTGGAGACCCTCCTCCGAAGGCAAGTTCTGGGTTTCCCCAGCTGATGCCTCGGGACTCTGTGCAGGGGAGAGTGGGTTGCTGGGGAGGGTGGGTGGCCCTCTCTGGGCAGTGGCCTTCCCACACTTATCCAATGCTCAGTGCAAGGTTCCAGGGAGGAAGATGCTCGAAGGTGTCATTTGTCACCAGGGACCAGTCAGAAGGGATGGCTCATGTTCCGGTAAGCTGTGAGCCAGGTGAGCGAAGGCCGGAGAAATGGCAGTGGATAGAGGAGCAGAGTGGCAAGCAAGGACAAGGGGATATCTGGGAGGAGAAGGGACCTGGGGAAAGATAGGGAAAGCCAGATGGAGGGAAGGACGCATCCTGGCTGGGAGTGGGACTGGGCGCAGAGAGGGGGCGGGGTGGGGGTGGGGGTGGACCAACCTGCCTGAAGTGAGTGCCCCACCCGGAAGGAAGGCGGCATTAGCTAGATGCCAAGATCTAGTCACCCAGAAGGAGAGAGGAAGGGGGTGGTGGTGTGGTTCTGAGAAGTTACACTGCAGCCAGTGTGAGGAAGAGCCACGGAGTGGACTGAAGGATGTGCTCGACCTCCAGCCTGAGCTCCTCCGAGCACCCAAAATCCCAGAGGTTAGGGTCTACAGGGGCCAGTCTCCAGCTCAATAATTCCCCTCTATTTTTACTGCTAGACAACCAAGGTCCCTGATGCCTCCGCCAAGTACCACTTCCTTCCCTCCTGCTTGTGGTCCGGGGTGCAGCTTAGGTATCTGTCTCAAGGTTGAGATGCAACATGTCTTTGCCTTAGGGAGTGCCTGATGGCCCCCAAGGGTGTGAGTTTGAGGAAAGAGGCAATGCTGTCACAGAATATGTCCAGCAGGTGGCTGTGGTTTGCTGAGTGTCGGCTGCTATTATAGACATGACATGTCTCATGACCACCTGGAGGAGGTGAAAACCCCAAAACACAGAAAGAGGGTTCTCATCTTAAAATCCTTAGCACAACCAGTGGTCCTGAAATTCTCAAGAGAGCGGGAGAGTCCCACCAGGGCTCAGGGCAAACCGCCACTATCCACCTGGGCAATTAGGACACCGGGCAGCTGGGTTCCCAGGTCACCTCTACATTCATGGAGCAGACTCTAAAAAATCTTCCAAATACGATGTCTTCTTTCTAAGACACACTCATACCCACAGCACTCAGACCACAGCACTCTCTTCCTGAACAGCACCATGCTGTGTTTCTAACAGATCTCCTCTCTGGTCCCTGGAATCTTCTCCAGCTATATCCAGAAGAGATAACCCCTTGCATCTCATGGCTCTCTCTGCTGTCAGACTTCCAAAGCCTTCATCAGTCCTAGGATAAAGGACAGACCCTTTGTTCGGCATCCTCCTGCCTCCACAGCCCTCCACCAGCCTAGCTCCCTGCAGGCACCATGCTCATCCGGCCTCAGGACCTCTGCAAGGCTTCTCCTCCCTCTGCTCTGGGAGATCTACCTTCTTTCTTCTAGCCAGTTCTGACTGCCTTCTGATGCCATCTTGTGTGATTTTGAGATCAGCAGCATCTTTTTTCTCCCATCTTCCATAGGAAGCAGGGACCTGGAAGGGCTTTTTAAGCTCCTGTGTCCTCAGTCCCCATGCTGGACACATAGTAGGCCCTCACAAATACGAAATAATCAAATGAATGGGAGTCAGAGAAGGATTCATCCGTGGAGACTCCGAGGGTTCGGGTGTTTCCCAGAACAATCAATCATTCCAGGGGAAAACTCGAGACATGCATGGGAACTCTGAGTCTGCCCTGAAGGTCTCCAGGCTCCACACTGGGACAGGGATGGGGAAGAAGAGAGATCTTCCTGGCTTCCTAATCTTAAAAGATGTTGAAAATAGACGTAGTCATCAGAGCTAACACTTGACACGCCTTCCTCCATCTCTTAAGAGCTCTGCCAGGTCAGGCAGCTCAGACCAGAACCTACAGCTGGCAAACATCCACGCCCAGGTAGTATCCCATGTACCAGGCTTGCAAGCACACTCTCCCCCATAAGATGCGGCCTCTCTGTGTTCCTTTTTAGTTTTCAAAATAGTTGTGCTGACTAGATTGATGTCAAATTGACACAAACTAGAGTCATCTGAGAGGAAGAAACCTTGACTAAGAAAATGCCTCCGTAAGTTCGGTCTGCAGGCAAGCCTGTGGAGCATTTTCTTAATTAGTGATTGATGGGGAGGGCCCAGCCCATTATGAGTGGGACCATCCCTGGGCTGGTGGTCCTGGGTTCTACAAGAAAGCAGGCTGAGCAAGCCGATGTGGAGCAAGCCAGTAAGCAGCACCCCTCCATGGCCTCTGCATCAGCTCCTGCCTCCAGGTTCCTGTCTTGCTTGAGTTCCTGTCTTGGCTTCCTTCAGGGATGGAGCCAAATAACTCTTTGCTTGGGGCACATTGTTTCATTACAGCAGCAGTAACCCTAATGAAGACAATAATACATACAGAAAAGTGTCGATTGCTTCTTTTACAGGGGCACACATTGAGGCCCACAAGAGGACAGGTAACTTTTCAAGACCACACAGTGAGGTCACTCAGAGCATCTATCCCTCTAATTCTCTGGGCTCCTTGTCCAGTGCCTTTCGAGCATCCTCCTGCCCCACTGGGCTGAGATTGTAGCTCAGGAGTAGACTGCTTAGCATTCATGAGAGCCTGGTTCAGTGCCCAGCACTACAGAAAAATTTAACACACCAAACATAATGTGAGTCCTCAGCTCCTACCCAGGACCACTTTGAGCCACTTATGGTTGATTCAGCCGAAGTGAAAAGAGTGAAGAGTTGGAAATTTCTCCTCCCTCTCCCGGAGAACCAGGGTCTTACAGGGTTTAAAGCCAGTGGTTGTCAAATAAGGAACCTTACTGGCAGAATCAGCACGCTCCTGTGCTTGGTTAGAATACAGATTCTCAGGCCCCACCCTAGACCTGCTGGATCAGAAACTGAGAGAGTGGGCCCAGCCGCTAGTGCCCTATGGGAGATTCTGATATCTGTTCAAATTTAAGGATTACAGCTCTACTAAACAAGGCCTTAAAAAATTGGAGCCGATGAGGACCAAGAATAAACGTAGTCTTGTGACCTGCCACTCATCCTGGCTACCGGACCTCAGCCATCCCAATCTCCAAGGCCTGGCCTGGAGCACAGCTGAGCCCCAGAGGCCCCAGGCAGAACTCCATGAGCATCCAGAGGACACAGAGAGAATCGTGCCTCGTGGCCTTTTTCCACATCCTCCCCCTTGTTCTCCCCAGCGTTTCCTCCGCACATTTTTGGCAACTGTCTAATGTCCGTATCTAGGCGACCCGGCTGGGTTCAGCTAACCACAGTGACTTGTCTTGCATTACAGAACGGAGGACATCCCCCCCAGAGCAGCTGGGCCATGAGGTCAGTTAGAAACAACGCTGTTTGCGCCCTGTGTGTGATCGTTGCATGGCGCGGCCGCTCCGTGTTGAGGGGCTCAGAGAAAGGAAGTCTCCTTGTCCCCGTGGGCGGGAGGCCAGGAACGGACAGCTGTCCTTCCCGGCTCTGGGTCTGTGATTTCCGCCTCAGAAACTGTAAGGTCTGTGATTGGGATGTGGGCATCCTCCTCCCCAGAGGCCAGTGGACAGCAATAAAGCAAAAAAAAAAAAAAAAAAAACAGAGCCTTCTCATGCTTCCTGGAGCCCTAGAGAGTCTGTCTGTTTCCCACAAGCTTTTCTCCAAGCCCTGGTGCCCTTTCAGATGTCATGTGGTACCCCGCAGCTAAGAAGGGTCAGGCCTCCATATTGCTCTTTTTTTTTTTTTTTTTTTTTAGAACAATTAGGGTACCTGTAGCCAAATAATTTTTTTCTAACGTTAAATCTCATCTCATAAAAAGGAATCCCAAGCTGGTAAGATGAGGAGCCAGGTGAAGGCATTTGCCCCCAAACCTGACAACCTAAGTTCAGTTTCCAGAATCCCCATGGCAGAAGTCGGGAAGTTGTTCCCAAGTGCGCCGGAACATGCACCCCACACATACACACACACAATACACAAACAAACACACAAAAATCTAAAAGCAAGCCAGTTCCTGACCTGATGAATCTGCCACCTAAAAATGATTCACTCATTGTGGAATCAGCCTACTTGTCCACCAGCAGATTAATGAAAAGAAAAAAAATGTGGTCCATATACACCATGGAGGTTCATTCAGCCACCAAGAAGAAAGGACTTATGTCATTTGCAGGAAAACTGAAGGAACTGGAGATCACCATAGAAAGGGAAATAAACCAGACTCAGAAGGACAAATGCCAAGTGCCCCCCCCCAAATGCTCAGCCTAGATTTCATGTGGATGCACAAATATATATATATATATCACTTCTATATTATATTTTTCAACTCTCCTTCCACACGCCATACTCAGTGCTTAGTCTCATCTTCAGGCTTGTCCCCTCTTAGTCACAGAATAACAGCCCTGCGCCAGATGCAGTAGTGACCAGGCTCAGTGGGAGAGGGGATGGTTTCTTAGTGACCCATGTGCTTTACTACTCAGATACGCAAACTGAGGTAAATGAAGGTAGAATGGCACGAGTCTTTTCTCCTTGTCCGGCTCTACTGGCCAGTATTACATCAGTTCTAGCCCTCCCTCCACACCCAGGTTATTTAAAGCAAATCCCACACATCATCCCTCATTCAGCATCCATAGCTAGCAAACAACGCCTCTGCCTCCTTTAAAAACAGAATCAGGGCTGGGGAATGGCTCACCCAGGAAGATGCCTGCCACACAGGCGTAAGAACCTGAGTTTGATCTCCACACCCACGTGAACAGGCTGGGCACAGTGGTGATGGCTTGTAAATCTCTTTGTACTTCCAAGGTGGAAGAAGCAGAGACCGGAAGTTCCCTGAGTAACCAACCTAGCCCAATCAGCAAGCACCAGTGAGAGATTCTACCTCGAAAATCAAGGTGAAGGGCTCTTCATGAAGGACCCCAGAGGTCGACTTCTGGCCTCCACATGGCCACACAGGAGCGCATATACACACAACTAAAAATTTCAAAACACGATAGCAAAACAAAACACCACGTATTTGGCAACACCCAAATAATTCCTTAAAAATCGTTGTTCACACTTTCCAAGGCAGCACAAAAAAAAAAAAAAAAAAATCCACTTGTCTTGGTTTTGCAGTGTAGAGGTTGAACCCAGGGCCTCATGAATGCTAGGCAAGCACTCATACCAGAAGCTGTAGCCTCAGGCCTTGACCTAAAGTATTGTTTTCTTTTGCTCTGTTTGAGATAGGGTCTTACGTAACCCAGGCTAGCCTTGAACGCCTTATTTGTCCAAGGATGACTTTTTGAACTTCTGATCCTCCTGCTTCCTTGTCCCAAATACTGGGATTATAGGAGTGTACCACCATGGTCATTTTATAAGGCGCGTGACATGGAACCCAGAGCTTTGTGGAGATGAGACTAGAAATGTCACCCGCTGTCGAGAAAGGACAGAGGCCAGGCACGCCGGTGGACACATTTAATGTCAATACTTGGGGATCAGAGGCAGGCTGGTCTCTGTGAGTTCAAGGCCAGGAACTTGCTCTAGAGGCCAGGTTGGCCAGGGCCACAGAGTGAGATCTTGTCAAAAAATAAATAAATAAATAAATAAATAAATAAATAAATAAATAAATAAATAAGTAAATAAGTAAATAAATAAATAAATACATTTTTGAAGGAAGAAAAGGGGGGGCAGAAAACGGAGTCCCACTAGCCATCAGTCCAGAAGCTCTGTGAGAACCAGGGAGCAGAAGCTATCAGACGGAACGACACTGGGGTCTCAGCATCGCCTTCTGTCTTAGAAACTGAAAGCCCTGAATGACTGAGAAGCCCTCCTTGTGGTAACCACCCAAGGGGCAACCACTCGGGGGCAGTCTGGCTGGAGGTGACATGCGGTCATTTCCAGGATGAACTGCCCTGTCAAGCTGAGTCACACAGATACCTGGAAATTTTTTGCTTTCAAATTTGGTCAGCGCGTTCGCAAAACCTCATCTCCAACGTCAGAGGTCCCCAGCTGTCATCTGTGCGTGCTTTGAGAAGCAAGCGACTCTACCCAACACCCCGCCATTTTAGAGGACAGGAATGTTTAGTGAGCACCTACTATGTGCCTGGCACCTTGTAAAGTACTGTCCCCAGTAGACGTTAGTCCTTCCCACTCTGCTCCCAGTTTACATAGGAGGAACACAGGTCTAATGACTTGGGACCTAGCACGAGGCAGATAGCCTTATATTTGTATATGATACCTAACATTTTCCCAACATGGAAAAGTCCTGCAGGGCATGAGGAGGCCGCGTTCCAGTCAAAGCTGCTTCTAAGCAGTTAGGTAGTGTTGGGCTGTCCTTCCAGCCTCTGCATCCCAGCTTCACTGGGGACAGCAGGGGGTGAGTAAGGTCACCTCTACAGTGGTGAGGTCATGCTTTCGGTCATGCTCATTCTCATCATGCCATCTGAGTCATGATGCAGTTCCCCGGGGCCTTCCTTCCACCTGGGGTGCCTTTTCCCGTGGCTAGGGTCCTCTTTCATAGGCTTCATTTCCTAGGAAGTCCTCCCAGGAACAGACCACCCCCACTCCCCCCCCACAATATGCCATTCCATGCTCCTCCAAAACCGCTAGCTTGAGCGTCTTGTACTGAATTTTTTTTTTCATTTTTTCCTACGAGTATTGGTGTTTTGTCTGCGTGTGTGTCTGCACACCACATGTGATGGATTGGATCTCCTGAGACTAGAATTACAGTCATTTGTAAGCCACCATGTGGGTGCTGGGACTCGAACTTGAGTCCTCTGGAAGACCAACTAGTGCTCCTAACACCTGAGCCATCACTCCAGCCCCTCCTTGTACCAAACGCAAACCACGGGTCTCATTTCACCTCTGTGTCCTACACTTGAGGCTGAACCCTGACCGAGGCTTTCCGAACGTTTGGTGTGCCTGGACGATTGCTACTTTGTTTCTTAAGCCCATGGACGATTGCTACTTTGTTTCTTAAGCCCACTGAACGTTAAGAGGTTCCTATTACGGTCTGGAGAGACAAACACTTCTTGTTGAAGCCTTCTTGGTTTGACTGTTTTTGAGACAGTGATTCCCAGCGCGGTGGTCGGGGTCGGTCGGCAGTGAGTTTAAGATCTTGCTAGTTCAGCCTAGGATTTCAGAACTTAAAGAAACTTAAAGAACTTCTTGTACTTTTCTTCCCTCTTCCCTTCTTTTCTAGGCTGGCTTGTAGACTCCTGGACATCAGAGATCCTCCAGCCTCAGCTTCCTGGGAAGCGGGAACTACAAGCAGAGCCCCACACCCGCCTCCCTCACACGTTTCTGTTCTGTTTTATTGCTGTGGTTGCATCAGTATATGCTTCTTTAATCCGTTGTTTTTTGTTTTTTGTTTTTTTTTTTTGTATTTTTTTTTTTGTATCCTTTAGCCATGCAGAAAGAACCCAGAGCCTTGCACACACTAGGCAAGCCCTGTGCCATTCCCAGGCTGCTCCCTCTCTTACACATTATCTTTATTATGATTTTACAGTTCTTTATGTATGGGAGGGGTGCCAGAGTACATCCGTAGAGGACAACGTGTGGAAGTCAGTTCTCTCCTTTCCCACTGTGGGTCCTGGGGACTGAACTCAGGTTTTCAGTCTTAGCAGCAAGCTCCTTTGTTCACTGAGCCATCTCACCACCCCATCTCCTATACATTTCTTCAGGGCAAAGCCTGTTCTTTGCTCACATTTAGTTTCCTCAAGTCTTGGCACACAGGAGGTTCTCGGCAAACGTGTATCACATCAGACAATATGGAGGTCTCCCACCCCACCTCAGCTGCCCTATCCTCACTGAGAGAGCAGGCTCTCCAGGGGGCTGGGGAACTCCCAGAGAGTTAGAACTCACTGCCACATGGGTGTGGAAATTAATTAGATTAGGACAGAAAACATCTCCATGTGTGCTAGGGTGGGGCCCTGCAGGCCAGGCCTGTAGCAGGGCTACCCAGGAGTATGTCCGGAGAAAGCCACCGTCATCACTGCTGGTGGCCCCAGACTTGAGGACAAAAGGTCCCCGGGAGAGGAGTGTGCTATGACTTAAATGCAAAGTGTCCTTTGCAGGTTCCCATGTTTGAACATTTGGTCCCCAGCTGGTGACATTGTTTGGGGAAGTTATAGAACCTTTAAGGAGTTGGAGTCTGGGTGCAGAAAGAGGATCCCTAGGGGGCTAACAGTGAGGTCTGTAGCCCTGCTCACTGCCTGTCGTGTCCCCAGAGATGTGATCAAGGAACCTCGACTTCCTGTTACCTCAGCCTGGAGCTCCGTCCTCCTCCAGACCTTCCCTGATAATGATGAACACGGTCCTCGAACTATGAGCCAGTAAAGCCTTCCTCCTGGGGGGCGGGTCACTTCTTAGTAGGCATTTGTCATAGCAACAAGAACACTAATCCACAGCAGTCTAACAATGATCATGTTTGTTGGGGGTAAAGGCCGTCCCTGGGATCAGCTGGGAGACAGAGGCAGGAGAAGTGATTGTTCAGGCTATACTGCGCTTTTAACAAGAGCCTATCTCAAAAAAAAAAAAAAAAAAAAAAAGAGGGAAGGAAGAAAGAAAGCAAATGTATTATTTCTTCACCATTTGTTTGTTTGTTTGTTTTTCTTAAAAGAGGCGAGTTCTGCACAGACCAGCACCTAGCAGGCAGGATCTGCTGTGTGTGTGAGTCAGCCAAGGATAACTTGTCCGATGTTGGGTTAAAAATTGGGTTGCTGACTTGTCCATGTAACCCCTGGTGGCGAAGATGGTGTCCTCATTTCCGAAACAAGGCCACCTGAGGTCGGGAGAAGCTTACCTACTCAATGGAAGGGCACCCAGCTAGCTGGGACTTGGAGGTAGCTCTCCAGACTCCAAAGACCACAGTTTTCCTGCTCTTGTCAAATTTGCAAGTGTTCAACCTGTCCTTCCTCATCCACCTGTGAGCTTCTCCACCCTGCAGGGAGAGAAGTTTCTTTTTAGAGCACGTGCTCTACCACCATACCTGATCTTGGCTACCCTGCAGTTGGATTTCAGGGAATACTGCACCATGAGCCACTGGCAAAGTCAGAAGTGGGCCCCCTGCAGCCGGCTTGGAAGGTGAGTGAGGCTATCAGCCTCCAGGGAAGAGTCTTGAGGACGCAGGCTAAAGTGATCCCTCATCTTCCCTGACAGCTGACTTGACACCCTGAGCAGCCACTGTTAGTCACCCGCAGGCCATGGTGCCGTTTCTCTTTTCGGCAGTCCCAGCAGCTGAACCCAGCTGGGCCCTCCAGCAGCCCCAGGGTTTGGCTCCCAGGCCTCAGGGCTGTTTTTTTTTTTTTTTTTTTTTTTTGGCAAGATCTCCAGCTCAATTAGCCAAGTCAGCATTGGGAAGCTGGGAGGTGGTAGGGTGGGAACCGGGTCAGAAGTTCCTCCCAGGGCCCCTGACTCAGTCACCAGCTGGCTACTTTAGGGCCAGTAGAGCTGAGCTTCTGCCCTAGGTGGAGCCCTGCACAGAGCCATGGAAAGATGAGATCTCCAGAGAGCAAAGGGCACCGAGAATTAAAGTACTGCGTGAAGACCCAAATCCGGATGGAACTAAAAATGACCTCTAGATTGTATGTTACAAGATGCAAAGCCAGCACCCCAGAGCTATGCCGTCCTGCAGCCCACTGCCAAGAGGAGCTTCCTCTGGCTCAGAAGAGCTGACCTCAACTGAGTTTTCCAAAATAAATGGAGAAGAAGTCCAGCCCCACTGTCCAGAGAGCTGCTAGAGATGTGTCCTCCCTGGAGGCCGAGGGCCCTATGACCTCACCCCGCATACTGACCAGGCAAGGAAAGAGGATTTACACATTCCATTCCAGGAGGACTGGCTTTTGGAGTGGAAGGCGCATGTTACCAGTATTAAAAAACCCAAACCAAGCCGGGCGGTGGTGGCGCACGCCTTTAATCCCAGCACTCGGGAGGCAGAGGCAGGCGGATCTCTGTGAGTTCGAGGCCAGCCTGGGCTACCAAGTGAGCTCCAGGAAAGGCGCAAAGCTACGCGGAGAAACCCTGTCTCAAAAAACCAAAAAAAAAAAAAAAAAAAAAAAAAAAACCCAAACCTAAGAGTCAGTTTGGGTTTAGGGCCTCAGGTGTCAGTAATTGAGGCCTGGTGGCCGATCTGTGGGAGGGTTTCAGCCGCCCTCTGACCACCTGGGCTCAGTTTGGACCGTCCTGAACTCTCCATCGGCTCTTCTGTTCGCCACTAAGTTAGGCAAACTCCCACAGACTCGAGGGGCGAACCTGCTACTCTTTAAATGACTGTGAACTTATTTCCAACATTGTCCCTTTTGTTTCAGCTAAAAAAAACCTCTTTGGAAAAACTTACAAGGAACGTCTAAGGTCACTACGTCACTATGACTCATTCTTCTTAGGCAACCTGAAATAAACTTGGCTTGGTACAATACTGAACTGAGCATGCCCAGTAGCATTCATATCTGCCATATTTCCTTTTTGAACACATGGTGTAGGACTTGCAACCGAGCATGCTCAGGAATGTGTCAGTCATCCTTCCTGTTGGAACGGGGATCTCCAGGACTTTAAACTGAGCATGCTCAGAAGTATGCCTGCCCCTGCATTCGCTTTCTCATATGGATCTGTATAGAATTTCTGGTGTTTCCTCTTTTCCCCCAGAGGACATTGCTCTGTAAATAACTCAGGGCACTCCTTACTTGCTGCAAGTGATAAACCTATCCTCTTTCTTTTAGATCCTGAATGAGATTTCCAGCTTTGCACTCACTAAGACATAAGCTTACTGTGGTCACTTCCATGGCCCTTGGGTCTCTTTGCAAGAGGGTAAAGAGCAGATAAAGTGGCTATGTGTGGTGGTTCATTCCTTTAATCCCAGCACTCAGGAGGCTGAGGCAGGCGGATCTCTGAAAATCCCAGTTAGCCAGAGCTAGCTACATAATGAGGCCTCGTCCTTAAGGGGGGTGGGGGGCAGTGTTGAAGTGACATTTGAGCAGGTGGTTTCCATCCCAGCTCCTGCTGACAGCTTCATTAGCAGGGAGGGACCCTTATTCCTAACATCTCACAACTGACCAACTGTGCTTCCTTTTTCCATCATCCCTCCAAGGAGACTTTAGATGCCTGGGTCTTCCTTAAGGCAAATGGGAATCACAAGCAGTGGCTGAACAGGGGCGGGTCTGAGCACAGAGGGGTCTGTGTGACAGGCTGTGACAGACACAGGAGGGTGGCTCAGGACTGCTGTGGAATAATCCTTCTGTACACTGCGTGAATTATGTCGCTACGGTTGGTTTAATAAACAAGCTGACCGGTTGGTTTAATAAACAAGCTGACTGGCCAGTTGTTGAACAAGATAACGTTAAGCAGGAAAGCTAAACTGAGAATGGCGGGGTGAGGAAGGACGGAGTCAGAGTCACCCGCAGACACCTACACACGGCGTCCCAATATGTGGCCAGAATTACCACATAAAACCTGACAAAGCTTAAAAAAAAGATTCTAG
Source organism: Peromyscus maniculatus bairdii (assembly GCF_049852395.1). NCBI lineage: Eukaryota > Metazoa > Chordata > Mammalia > Rodentia > Cricetidae > Peromyscus > Peromyscus maniculatus. The sequence continues at coordinate 27,170,229 of NC_134872.1, read as the reverse complement.
ACACACAAAAATGGAATCAAGCACAGCTTCTTGGAAGCTGCATTTTCTTGGGTGGGCTCTGTTTGCTGGTGGGGAGCAGAGGTGCGGCTTCCTGGCCCAGTACCATCCCCCAAAATGGGCGGCTCTTTTAAGAGGTCCTGCTGCCAAACACTTACACGGTATTTATGAGCAACGGGTGGCATGATGCTCAGTGGCACCATGGACCCAGAAACTCCCCAGAGTTGGGGCGGTGAACATGGCTCCCAGAGTTGGCAGTAAATGTACCTCCGTCATAGGACTGGCCTCTCAGGGACCAAGGAGGAGGAGCCAGCCACCAACATGCCATGATTTAAGTTACACAATAGGGTTTGTTTTGTTGTTGTTTTGGGGGGTTTTTTTGTTTTTGTTTTTTGGGTTTTTTTTGTTTGTTTGTTTGTTTGGTTTTTGCTCATGCAGGCAGAAAAGCTTACAGATACACAATGTGAACAGATTCAGACAAAAAGAGCCTCTCAACGGGTCACAGTGTGTTTGAAAATGTACATAGGCGTGAGAGAGAAGAGAAAGAGTATATACAGTTTTAGATTTAAAAACATAGTTTTAAAATATAAAATAAAGTCCTTAAAAGGGGAGTAAAGTAATATAAAAAGAAATAAACTGCATAAAGATGGGAAATACACAGAGAGTCTGGATCCTGTATGTTATTGTGTTGTCTTTTAATTTTTTTGACTGCTAAGAGACATTGGATTACTGAAACTGTTGGATTAAACCAACCTATACGTTTTAAAACATCTTAACTTCAAAATTTAAGTCAAAAGATATGTTACTCTGGGGGAGAGGTAATGCTTTGGTTTCTATAGGAAATGAGAGGCTGTAGATTCATTCTGGGTAAAGGAAAAGCAGGTATGTCGATAGAGCACCTCACATCGTGACAGGCAGAATGAGGCTGTATCCTAACATGCTGGCTGTACTCCTAGAGTCATGTGTCTGCCAGCTAGGGCCTATGTCCTGTAGTTTCAGCAGCCTCTTGCAACAATGCCACCAGCTAGGGATGAAGGGTTCAAACACATGAGTTTATGGAGATTTTACATTTAATCCATGACATTCTGTACCTGGTCTCCACATGCTTTTCTGAAACTGGCTCTTCCCAGTACCTACTGCTTTCCTTGGCAGATGTACCACATCCTGTAATATCCTGGTGTGGTGGTTTGAAAGAAAATGGCCCCTAAAGGGAGTGGCACTATTAGGAGGGATGGCCTTGTTGGAGTAGGTTTGGTCTTGTTGGAGGAAGTGTGTTACTGTAGGGGTGGGATTTGAGGTCTCATATATGCTCAGGATACTATCCAGTGTCTCAGACTACTTCCTCTTCCCTGCAAGATGTAGAACTCTCAGCTCCTTCTCCAACACCATGTCTGCCTGCACACCACCATGTCCCACCATGATGATAACGGACTGAACCTCTGAAACTGTAAGTGGTCACCACAATGAAATGTTTTCCTTTACAAGAGTTTCCATGGTCATGGTGTCTCTTCACAGCAATAGAAACCCTAACTAAGACAGCTCGATTGCAACTCGGGCTTCCTGTTCAGTTTTACACAGATCCTACTCATCAGATCCATGCAAGAAATCTGAGCACACTACCCATTACCCAGCCTCACTGGCATTCTGGAATCCTGGTGCAAGCCTCCATGACCCTGTAACTCTGTGTTCTCTGTGTCCTAAAAAGCAAGCACCCTTTGAAAGATAGCATGTTCTGTTACCAGTCAAGATGTAGCCTAGTGACCTCTGGGTGCCCTTCCAGCCGAACCAGGAAAATGCTGCCCTCATACTGTGGGATTTTACTGTTTCTGTTGTCTTAGTTCCAAGTTTAAACTTGGTTCAGAGGCTGGCTGCTTCACCCTCGGGTTCTCATAAATATTTCTTAATTCTCATAAGCTCCAATGTATCCATTTTCCCTTTATATGAAAATCTTTTAAAAAATTCTGTTTCAGGGGCTGAGAGATGGCTCAGCCCCTGAAGGTGTTTTCTGTTCTTGTAGAGGACTGGAGTTTGGTTCCCAAACCAGGTCAGAGAGCTCACAACTGCCTGTAACTCCAACTCCAGGAGCTCTGATACCCTCTTCTGGCCTCCACAGGCAGCTTCCGCGCGCGCGCGCGCGTGTGTGTGTGTGTGTGTGTGTGTGTGTGTGTGTGTGTGTGTATGGGTGCGTGCGTGCGCATGTAAGAAAGACAGAGAGACACCAAGGACCTAATGAAAAGACCACATGCAAAAACTCAAGAGATGTAGTTTCAAAGAATTATGGTAGCAGGGCTTGAGAGATGGCTCAGCAGCTAAGAACACTAGCTGCTTTTCCAGAGGACCTGGGTTCAGTCCCAGTACCCACAACTTACCAGTACCCAGCGTCTCACAACTGTCTGTAACTCCTGTGCCAGGGAATCTGGTGCCCACTTCTGGAGTCTGTGGGCACCAGGCACGTATGTGTTGCACATACATACATGCAGATAAAACACCCATACAATTAAAGTTAATTAATTAATTTAAAAATATGTAATGAAATGCCTCGGTGCTTCCTAAAAGAAGACTGGAAATTAATGAGTGCATCTAAAGGAGTTAGGAAAAAGAACAAGAGAAGCCTAAATAATATAGAAAAAGAGGAGAAAATGAAAAATATAGGGAAAAAATTAACAAAGTAGAAAAAAATGCCTCCTTACAGAGGTGATTAATAAACCAAGCACAGAGTCTTACAAAACATCATATAATATCTAAATGTCTTCAGAAAAAAACCCTTTATGCTGGGCAATGGTGGTGCATGCCTTTAATCCCAGCACTCGGGAGGCAGAGACAGGCAGATCTCTGAGTTCGAGGCCAGCCTGATCTACAGAGCGATTTCTAGGACAGCCTCCAAAGTTACACAGAGAAACCCTGTCTCAAAAAACAAACAAACAAAAAATCCTTTAAAAAATATGGTCAAGCCAGGTATGGTGGCACACATCCTTAGTCTTAGCACTTGGAATGCAAAGGCAGGTGGATCTATGTGAATTGGAGAAACCTACTCTGCATAGCAAGTTCCAGACCAGCCAGGACTACACAGTGAGATTCCTTCTAAAAATAAAACAAAACAGCATACTCCCAACCCAGACACTATGTTTTAAAGATAGAGGTACCAAACTATAAATAACTTCATGCCCACAGGTCTGAAATTTTCTATTAGAAATGTCATTTCCAAAAACTGATCCCAGAAAACATGAAGAAAAGCAAAAGACAAGAAAAGAAAGCAAGCCAAAATCGAGACAGTAGTGAACCATGCCTTTAATCCCAGCATTCGGGAGACAGAGGCAGGCGGATCTTTGTGAGTCCGAGGCCAGCCTGGTCTACAGAGGGAGTTCCAGGACAGCCAGGGCTACACAGAGAAATCCTGTCTTGGGAGGTTTGGGGGGGAGGAAAGAAACCAAAAAGAAAATGGTCCTGAGGATGCAGACCTGTATGCAATCCCAGTTACTCATGAATCTGCAGCAAGAGGCTTGCAAGGTCAAGGCTTGCCTGAGCTATAGCATGAGTTCAAAGGCAGCTTAGGAGCTGGGGAGATGGCTCAGTGATGAAGAGAGCTGGTCTGTCTCCCAGAGGACCTGGGTTTCCTTCCCAGCACCCACATGTCTGTAACTCCAGTCCCAGAGGATCTGACGCCATCTTCTGGCCTCCACAGCCATTGCATGCAAATGGTGCACAGACACATGCAAGCAAAACACCCATACACATAAAATTAAAAATGAATAAATATATCTCAAAAAAATGTTTACACTGCCATTCCTTTTCTCTTTTATATGTATGGATGTTTTGCCTGCCTGTGTGTTCATGCACCATGTGCATACGGTGCCTGCAGCCCCCAAATCTGTTTAAAAGAAAGAAAGATCAGAGACGGCTGGGGATATAGTTAGTGGAAGAGCTCTTGCCCAGCATGTTAGAAGCCCTGGTAACTCCTAGTACAGCGAAAAGGAAAGTGAGGAGGAAGAGAGGGGAAGAAAGGAAAGGAGACCATGAAAAATGACTCAGAAAAGAAATAGTCGCAAAACCATGTTTTGGGAGCCAGGCTGATTCCCAGGCTATCTCAGAGGCCCTGATAAAAAGACAAAGGGAACTCTACTTTTGTGTCCGTGCCCAGGGGCAGACTTGGCAAGGTCCAGCCTGGGGCTAGCACAGGGCCTCGAAGGAGTTAAGATTTCAGTTCCTGGGAACCTGGCTTTTCTTCCTTGAAGAGACTGGAGTTATCCGTCTCCAGGCCACTGTGTGCTCAGTCTCTGATGCACTTGAGATACCCTGTGTCCTGTTGTGCAACATTGCTTGGTTAGCTTCCTGCTGGCTTCACCCCATTGGATGGTAGTGAAGTCAGCTTTCTGCTGTCTTTGCACCGTTTTCTCCATACAAACCATATACAAGATGCTGCTCTTCTTAATAAACTTGCTTGGCCTAAGACAAAGCTTGGACATGACCTCCTGATCCCCTGGTCCTTCCTCTCAGGAACCTGTCACTGCAGAACGACCTGCTGGTCCTGGTCCATGGTGTATCTCTGAAGGGTCTAGAATCCAAATATATAAAGATTTATCCCAACTCTGAGATTCAGGACAGGCTCCAAAGCTGCACAAAGAAACCCTGTCTCGAAAAAACAAAAAAGAACAACAACAAAGTTATCACAATAATAAAAAGATAATTCAAAATTGAAAGGCAGTCTTCCAAAGATTATAAACAAATGGCCCATGAGCACATGTAAAGCACACATCTCTTAACTGAATGAAAAGAAAAGAAAGAAGGAAGAAAAGGACATGGCTGCTCCTAGGTGTGGTGGAGGAGAAAGTTTATTATAGATAATAGGGAGAGCATGGCCAGAGCCAAGGGCATCTGAGAGAGTCCAGCGTGGGCATGACCAGACTGAACTGGGCCATGTGGGGAGTGGGGGGATGGGAGAGAGGGGAACCAGGTGCAGCAGGTGGAGGCCCAAAAGAGAGGAGATAAAAGGACCGGGTAAACAAAATGGTTGGATTATATAGGAAAGGACAGCTGGGGAGAGGGAAGCCCAGCCCATGGGCTGGAGAAATTTAGGGTAGGGGGTGGGGTACCCCAGCCAAGAGGGCCCTGTAACAGGTCGAGACTGAGGGATGTAGGGAGAACCTGGCAGCCTGCACCCACTTTGATACATTAAATAGGCATCTCAGCCATTCGCCCCAGGTTTGAGACCTAACATTAACCCTCAGGGAAATCAAAAGAGAAAGCACAGTGAGCTTCATACCGGCTAGGGTAGCATTGCATGGTGAGGGTGGGGAAGCTGGAGCCCTCACACACAGCTGGGGGAATGTAAAATGTTTCAGCTGCTTGGGAAAACAATTCCTACAAGAACAAAAACGGAAGTTACCGCCTAACCCTGCAATTCCACTCCCAGGCATATACCGAAGGGAGTGAAGACGTGCGTTCTCACAGAGAAATATGTAGAGAAATATTCATAGCCGCGTGGTTCGTAATAATGAGTAAGTGGGAAAACATGACCATCAACCAATGCATAGATAAACAAATGTGGTATGCCCATATGATCATATATTATTCAGCCATGGAAAGGTTGACACATGGCTACAAGCATTCATGAAGCTTGGAACTCTTGAGTTCCAAAAGAACTGGCAAAAGAAGCCAGACAGAAACAGTTGTAGTGCACGACTCCATTTCTGTGAAAATCAACGTCCTAGTTAGGTTTCTATCACTGTGATAAAGACCACAGCCAAAGGCAGCTTAGGAAGGAAAGGGTTATTTGGCTTGCATACCCAGAGCCACAGCTCCTCGAGGGAAGCCAAGGCAAGAACTTGAGGCAGGAGCCTGGAGGCAGGAGCTGAAGCCGAGGCCATGGAGGGGTGCTGTTTTACTGGCTTGCTCCCCCTGGCTTGCTCAGCCTGCTTTCTTATAGAACCCAGGACCACCGGCCCAAGGGTGCCACCACCTACAAGTGGACTGGGCCCTCCCACGTTGATTATTAATTGAGAAAAAGCACTACAGACTTGTCTACAGGCAATCTGATGGAGGAGCTTTCTCAACTGGGGTTCCCCTTCCCAGATGACACTAGTCTGCACCCAGTTGACAAAGGAAAAAAAATACATTGCCAGAACAGTAGGAAAACAGGAAAATCCAGAGATGTAAACTAGGTTAGTGTTAAGAGAAAACAAGAAGCTCATGGGCAAGTGAGCACAGGGTTTCCTTTGGAGAGTGGTAAAAATATCCTAAAGTCGGCTGTGGTGGTAGCCGGACAGCCCTCTGAGCATAGCAAAAAACCATGGGGTCAAATACTTTCAACGGGTGTGTGTAGGGCAGAAGAATTACATCTCAGCACAGTTGAAACTTGTATCTCTGAGAAAAAGCTGTGCAGATGCACATTTCAGATGATAAGACATCTCTCATCAAGTATACAAGCCCAGAGACGTCAGAAACATTGGTGTCATTGTGGCTCTCTGAAGGACACCCCAGTGGGAACCTTGGACAGCTTGTCATTTGCTAGAAGAATTCTTTTTTTAAAAAAAAAAAAAAAATATATATATATATATATATATATATATATATATGATTTATTTTTATTTAATGTGCATTGATTGGTGTTTTGCCTGCCTGCATGTCTATGTGAGGGTGTCAGAAGCCCTGGAACTGGAGTTACAGACGTGAGCTGCCATGTGGGTGCTGGGGATTGAATCTGGATCCTCTGGAAGAGCAGCCAGTGCTCTTAGCTACTGAGCCATCTCTCCAACCCCCCCCCCAAAGGATTCTGAAGAAAACAAAGGTTTCCTGATGCTTATGGCGGTGGTAATGTGATGGTGGCATGATAGGGGTGGGGATGATGGTGAGAAGTCAGTGATAGAGATGATGGTGGTGATAGAGATGATGGGACGGTAATGTCAGTGATATGATGATGGTGATTACAATACTGCTGATGTGATGAAGATGAGGGTGATGATGATGATGATCTGGTAACGATTATGATGATATAATAGGGATGATAGTGGTGATCATGACGATGATGATAATAATAAGGATAATGGCTGTAGTGCTGGAGGTGAAACATGCGGCCTTTCACCTGCTAGGTAAGCTCTACCACCGAACTGCATTCCCAGCACCCTCCCTTGGATGAGCAAATTCGGGACCACCCAAGAGCTGAAAACCACTGTCAAGAGTGGGGTTTCTGGTGTAACTGAACCAGAGCCTGTTTAGACCCTCGACTCTTTCCCTGAAGGCTTTCTGCAGGTATCTACACCTTCCACACTGTCCTTCCAGCGTGGTTGGAGACTCAATACCTCTTAGCTTTGGCATCCTGGTCAGGCCGCTCGGGCAGAGTACCAACCAGCATGGGACAGGGCAGCTGCCATTTCTGGGAGAGTAACGGGAGATGAGGCCAGATTCTGAGAAGGCAGCATTAGCCGGGGTGAGATGTGACGATGTGGCCTGGGGTCTGCGGATACTTGTTGATCACGTACACACTTGGGGGTGTCGAGAACTAGCACCCCCCTTGCCCACTTTTACCCACCTCATAACCAGTATGATTTTTTTTTTTTTGCCCCCAGAAGGTGCCTGTGAGTCACTCCACCCATGGAAACCTCCCTGTTCTAACCTCAGGCAAGTCAAGAGTGGGCAACAGTCTCTCATCCCCTCCTAGCTCTCACCAGTACTAGCTTGCTCAAACCTGGGGCAGGGCTGGGATGGTGTATGGACAGGAAGTGGGTACCAGCTGTGAACATCTCTCCCCACTACCCAGGGAGGAGGGGACAGTCACATGTATTGAGACAGAGTGCCGATCGAGCCTGATTCTAAATGCTGCACCTCCTCTTCATGGGCCCTCTCCCGGGACATCGTCGTTATCCACCGTTTTGGGTGAGGAGCTGAGACAGGAGAAGGCCTAAGCACCCGGCCTAGCCAACCCTGGAGCCCAGGCCACCCTCCACAGCCGCCGGCTCCTCACAGCTTACACACTCTGAGCAGAAGCAGGGGGTAGTCAGTGTGGCCTGCTGGGCCACACCAGCGTCCCACACCCCAACACCTTTGCTTGGCAGATGCGGCCCTGGCCTTCACAGCTGACTTCCTGAAGGCTGTCACAGGCCGGATGAGGAGGTGACAACAGGGTGGGTGCTGGTGGGGACCTGTGACCACACTCTGGGGGCAGGGCAGGAAGCAGTAGTGATGTGACGGTGACTAGGGTGGGCCTGCCTGGGGATCGCAGCACCATTTCAAAAGCCTCCGTCCTCGGGAGCGAGCGCAGGTGTCTCCGGCCCTGCAGCATCTCTGTGGGACTTCAGGTAGGGGAGAGGAAGGGCGGGAAGCAGGGAGGTTGGGATACCCCGGCAAAGAGAATTGAGAGGCAGAGCCGGAAGTGCGGGGGGGCCATAAAACAGGAGCCCTGGGTCTCTGACAGCCTTCAGGTCCATCACTAATTCCTTCGTTGGTCTTGTGCCCACTCTGGGGCTCGTGTGTAAATGAGATTGCCCACCGTCTCAGGGGCTATTTCAAGTCCTGGCAGTTAGTCTTTAAAAGATAGAAATGGGCCGAGTGTGGGGTACACACCTATGATTTCACCACTGGGAAGGCAGTGAGAGCCTGTCATAGAAGATACAGGGAAGGGGAGGGGAGGGAAGGGAAAGAAAGGGAGGGGAGAGGTGGAGAGGGAAGGGGAGGGAAGGGAAGGGAAGGAGAAGCTAAAACCTGTAAATAGACTACCTGACAACAGAAGAGTTCCAGAAGGAGACTGATGTCTGTGGGTCAGCACCAGGAGCGTTCTGGTCACCTAAGGAGGGTGGCCAGAAAGCTTGACAGGATTCTCCTTTGCCTGTTTATCTCCCGGCCTCACATGTCACCTGAATTCTGCCTCCAAGTCACCGCTTTGGGTAGAGCATGAAAGCCTGCAGCTAGGTGGGAGGGACCCTTCTGCGTATGGCCGACAGCAGAGGAAAAAGATCTCTGAGGGCCCCAGAAGGAGATAGAGCAATGGTTCTCAATCTGTGGGGTCGAGACCATTGGAAAAAGACACGTATTTCCGATCGTCTTACGAGCGAAGACACTGCTCAGTAGCAAAATTACAGTTATGAAGTGGCAATGAAACTTAATTTATGATTAGAGGTCCCTAAGATCATTGGAAATACGTTTTCCTATGGTGGCAACCCACAGGTTGAGACCCATCGGGGTGGAAAGGAGCTAGACGGGGATTCAAAAATAGGCCCCGAAGCCGTCTCAAAGCAAGGAAGAACCTTCACTGGCAGCAAAGTAGGTGCCGGTCTCTGCCATTAAGTCCAAGTCTGAAGAACTTGGTGAAGAATGTCAAGGCAGGAGACCTGAGCAGCCGATGGGGCTGGCAAGGACACCCTCACAAGTCTGTCACCCTAGAGCCAAGGGCACAGACACAGGGCAGCCATCATTCATTGCAGAGTTGGGGCTGGCACCCTTCCAGGAGGCTCAGAGCAGCCCCACGGGAAGTGCCGGGAGAGGAAGGGCGCTCACTGCCTCTCCATACCTGTAAGGGAGAGACAGAAGTGAGCACTGGAACTAGAGACAGGGAGAGACAGAATTAGCTAGGAGCCATGCCTGGGGCCACAGGCTTAGTTAGGATCCTCGTTCCTCTGTAGGGTCACACGTTCAAGGCCAGCCTGGGCTACGGAGTGACTTCAAAACCATCCTGAGCAACTTAATGATACCTTGTCTCAAAATAAATAAATAAAAAGAGGTAGAGTGTGTGTGGTTCAGTGGCAGGGCCACTCTACTATATGTAAGGCTCTGGGGTCCATCCCTGGAATAGGAGAGGAGAATGAGGTAGAAAAAGGCACCCTATTCTGGGTAGAAAATGACACTTCTCCAAAGCCTTACCTATGATAAATGCTTTGTCCCTTCTGTATGGTCAGAGTCATCTCCCTAGCCCCCATCAAGTATTGTCCAGGATCAAAGCCATCCGTCTTGATTCCCACTAAGTCGGAGATAGTGAAATCTCAGCACAGGGCTCTTCCTGGCTGTGTGACTCTGGGCTATATGTTTAACCTTTCTGGGTCTCTTTGCACAGTGGACCAAGCCTGTGAGAGCCAGTCCGGCTCTGGCGCGCCATAACTAAAGAGAATTTCAGTCTCTCTCCTTGAGGATCGCTCATCGTCTTCGTCGTGAGTGAGTGAGGTCAGCATCTTTCATCCCTGTTTCCACAGCTTGCCAGTGCTCACGGCAGCCGTCCCCACAGCGGCCATGGCCAGGCACCTGTTCCTCCTGGGCCTTGTCCTGATGCTGCCACCACCCACCCCTGCTCCCTGTTACACTGCCACTCGGTCAGAATGCAAACAGAAGCACAAAGTCGTGCCAGGTGCGTGGCTGGCTGGGGAAGGCGTGGACGTGACCACCCTCCGCCGCTCCGGCTCCTTCCCGGTGAGCACACAGAGTTTCCTGAGGCCTGACCGCACCTGCACCCTCTGCAAAAATGCCCTGAAGGGAAATGCTATACAACGCCTGCCCCTGGCCATCGCCCACTGGCGGCCTCATAGCTCGGGCTGCCAGCGTAAAGTGGCCACAGCCAAGGTCAGCTCCACGGAGGGTGTGACCCGGGATGCAGCTTCTAACATTAAAAACGACTGGCGCGTGGGCCTGGATGTGAACCCCAAGCCCGAGGCAAACATGCACGTGTCCATGGCTGGCTCCCACTCTAAGGCAGCCAACTTTGCAGCCGAGAAGGCCCATCAGGACCAGTACAACTTTAATACCGACACAGTGGAGTGTCGCCTGTACAGGTAAGAGCCGGGCCAGTGGAGAGAGGAACCAGAACAGCAGTGGGACACTCCAAGGGGTCTAGGAGCTCTGGAATAGCAGTATGCTGTGACCCTTTAATACAGTTCCTCATATTACGGTGACACCTCCCCCCCAACCAATTTCATTGCTACTTCATAACTGTAATTTTGCTATTGTAATGTATATATCTGATATGCAACCCCACTTCGGGGTCGCCACCCACAGGTTGAGAACCACTGCTCCAGATTGATTTCTGTTGCTGTGATAATAATGTCCTGACCAAACAGCAGCTAAGGAGAGAGGACTTGTTTTAGCCCCACTTCCAGGTTAGAGTCCATTTTTGCATGATGTCAAGGCAACAGGAGCTTGAAGCAGCTGGTCACATCATACCCACAGTCAAGAGTAGGGAGAGAAATGAATGCCTTCATGCTTAGTACTCAGCTTAGTACTCAGTACTCTCTATTTGTATACAGTCCAGGGTCCAAAACAGGAAATGGTATTGCCCACTTTCAAGCTGGGTCTTCCTACATCAATGGAGGCCATCAAGACAATCTCCCCCACCCCCCAGGCATGACCACAAGCCAACCAGAACTAGATAATTCCTTATGAGACTCTGGTGATCTTAGATTGCGTCAAGCTAACAAAACTACCCATGGTACTGGTCCTTAGATTAGAGGCCCTGTCTGTCTGTCTATCTGTATCTATCTGTCTATCCACCCACCCATCCATCTATCCATCCATCCATCCTAGGCCTCCTCTATTATGAGCACCCACATCTGGAGAAAAGGGGATGGAAACAAGACTGTTCCTGAGCCCTAGCTGGGTGACATTTAGGTACAGGCAGGGAGCACCTAAGGCCTCTCCCAGGCATTGCCAACCTCCCACGGGGCCCTTCGTGAGTATGGACAGAGACAGGAGACCTGGCTGTGTCCTCCCTCCTCATTGCATGGATACACAGTGACTCCACATCATCTGCACTTGTCTCTCAGGCTTTTAAAAGCTAGTTCTACTTCATTTATTCATGTATGCATTTATTTAGTGTATCTGTGTGTCACAGTAAGTGTGCAGAGTTCAGGGAACAACCTGTGAGAGTCACTTCTCTGTTTCTTTTTCTTTTCTTTTATTTATTTATTTATTTATTTTGGTGGCTTTTTCGAGACAGGGTTTCTCTTGTGTCATTTTGGTCTCTGATCTCGCTCTGTAGACCAGGCTGGCCTCGAACTCACTCTGTCTCCCGAGTGCTGGGATTAAAGGCGTGTGCCACCACCACCGCCCGGCTCATTTCTCTGTTTCTACTGTGTGAGTTCTGGGGATGAAACACAGGTTGATAGGCTTAGCAGCAAGCTTTACCCACTGAGACACATTAGCCCTTACCCCACATGCACACGCTTTACATTTTTAGATATTAAACATTAATTTTCACTAACAATGAGTTTCACTATGTGTATATATTTTGATCATATTCTTTCTTATCCCGACTCTTGTTAACCCCTTCTTTTTCCCACCTGTCCCCGTCTGGTCCCATTCCACTTTCGTGTCTATATGCATGTACGGGGGAGGGGTCTGGAAGGCTGAATTGAATCAGGGAAATACCACCCACTAGGCTCACCTAATGCTCTGCTCTCCCCACAGTTTTCGCCTGGTACAAAAACCCCCACTGCACCCCGATTTCAGAAAGGCACTCAGGGACCTTCCCCCCAACTTTAACACCTCCACAAAGGATGCTTATCACAGGCTCATCTCCTCCTATGGCACCCACTTTATCACGGCTATGGACCTAGGTGGCCGCGTCTCCTCCCTCACGGCCCTGCGCACCTGCCAGCTGACCCTGGACGGGCTCACGGCGGATGAGGTAGCCGACTGCCTGCAGGTGGAGGCCCAGGTCAGCATCGGCACCCTTGCCAGCTCCTCAAACGAGTTCAAAGCCTGTGAGGAGAAGAAGAAACAGCACAAGATGTCCACCTCCTTCCACCAGACCTACCGAGAGCGTCACGTCGAGGTGGTTGGCGGCCACCTTGATTCGACCAACGACCTGCTCTTCGGGAACCAGGCTACACCGGAACAGTTCTCAACCTGGATAACCTCACTGACCAGCAGCCCCGGTCTGGTGGACTACAGCCTGGAGTCCCTGCATGTGCTCGTGGAAGATCTGGACCCGAGGCGGGAGGCGCTGAGACAGGCTATCAGCCATTATGTGGTCAACAGGGCTCGTTGGAAGGACTGTAGCCGGCCCTGCAGGCCAGGCCAGCATAAGAGTACTCGTGACTCCTGCCAATGCATGTGCCACAATTCGAAGGTCACCAGCCAGGACTGTTGTCCACGACAGAGGGGCTTGGGCCAGCTGATGGTGACCAATATCCGTGCCAAGGGTCTGTGGGGAGACTACGTCACAGCTTCTGATGCCTACGTGAAGGTCTTCTTTGGTGGCCAGGAGTTTAGGACCAGTACAGTGTGGAACAATAACGACCCTCAGTGGCCTGACAAGATGGACTTTGGGGATGTGCTCGTGGCCACGAGCGGACCCCTGCGGGTGCAGGTCTGGGATGCTGACAATGGCTGGGATGACGACCTTCTTGGTTCTTGCGACAGGTCTCCCAAGTCTGGTTTCCATGAGACGAGATGTAACCTGAACCACGGCACTGTGACATTCTCCTACCATGTCAAGTGTTTGCCCCACCTGACTGGAGACACCTGCCTAGAGTATGCTCCCCTGGGACTTCTAGGAGCTCCTCCAGGAAACCGCAGTGGGGCTGTGTGGTAAAAAAAATAAAAAATAAATAAAATAAAATAAAATAAAATAAAATAAAAAGCCCTAAAAGCTGGGCGTAGTGGCGCACGCCTTTAATCCCAGCGCTTGGGAGGCATAGACAGGTGGATCTCTGTGAGTTTGAGGCCAGCCTGGGCTACATAGGGAGACCCTGTCTCAAAAAAAACAAAAAACAAAAAACAAAAAAAAAAAACGAACAGCAAAATACCACACCCTGAAAGCACTCCAGTGCTCAACTGAGTTCTCCCAGGGGAATCCACAATGGCTTAGTAGGCAGCAGAGGCTGAGACCTGAACTTCCCACTGAAGTGGCTAAGGTTACACAACAGAGCTTCCCTGACCTCCCTGTCCACGCTGCCTCCGCCCTCCAGTGCCGCCACGCCTGACAGCAGCCGGGAGTCCAGCAGCAAGCCAGGAGGCGGTGCCCACCGAGCTTCCAGGCCCTCCCTCCGTGGCCTCGCAAGGTCATAGGTCAAGGTCGGCATCTGTTAGAGCCGACCCCCGTCCCCGATTCCCGTGTGCCTTCTGCTCCTCACTCTGCTCCTGACAAGTCAAGGCCTGTGTCACCAAGCACATCACAGCTTGACACAGGACCAGTAAATATGATGCGATGGTAAGCATGCTGGTGGCGTGGGGGCAGAGAAGAGGGGACAAAGGAAGCCCCAGGGGTAGATGTCTATGTCCAACCACCCAGTTTTATGAAATGGACAATCCATGAATGTAAACAAGCTGGTTGTTGTTTTTTTGTTTTTTCTACTTTTGTCGCTAATGTGGAACTCCAAAATACCTTACCCCCCATCAAGAAACAGCAGCATAAACTCAGTAATAAATGGTGATGGGCATTCAGTTTCTGGCTGAAAGACAGTGTGGGATGGTGGGGATTGCGGTGAACCGGCAGGGGAGGCTTTAAGTGGCTGCGGCTCTACTCAGAGAATGCAAGCCCGGGACCACAGGGTCTTCTCACTTCTTTTACATTTGTCATGAGTGCATGAGGATGGGTGTATGAGTGTGTGTGTGTGCGTGTGTGTGTGTGTGTGTGTGTGTGTGTGTGTGTGTACATGCTTGCATGTATGTGTGCCATAGCACAAGTGTGGAAGTCTGAGGACAACACACAGGAGTCAGTTCTCTTCCTCCATCATGTGGGTTCCGGTTCATCATCACACTCAGGGAATCTTAACTCAAATCATCAGCTTTGACAACAAGCACCTCAACCCTCTGAGCCGTCTCCAGCCCCTTCTCACCTCTCCTCCTCTCGTCAAGATTTTTTATTTTATGTATATGAGTGTTTGTGCACATCTGTATGTGTGCCTGGTATCAAAAGAGGCATCAGGTCCTCTGGAACTGGAGCTGCAGGTAGTTGTGAGCCAGCATGTGGATGCTGGGAACCAAACCTGGAAGAGCAGCCCGTGCTCCTAACCACTGAGCCATCTCTCCAGCCCCCTCTTCTCACTTTCTAAAGTTACAAGGAGCCCCAACATGGCAGACACAATATATAAGACAAAGTGTGTGTGTGTGTGTGTGTGTGTGTGTGTGTGTGTGTGTGTGTACCTGTATGCCCTGTATGCATGTGTGAGTGCCTGTGTGTATGTGTGTGTGTATGTCTCTGTGTGTGTGCCTGTGTGTATGTGTGTGTGCCCATGTGTGTGTGCCTGTGTGTATGTGTGTGTGCCCATGTGTGTGTGCCTGTGTGTATGCGTGTGTGCCCATGTGTGTGTGTGCCTGTGGAGGTGTGTGGAGGTGTGTGTGTACCTGTGGAGGTGTGTGGAGGTGTGTGCATGCCTGTGTGTGTGCCTGTGTGTGCAGGTTTTCACTGGCCCAGGTGTACCCATCGGAAACCTCAGTTTCCAAGAGAATCCATCTGCATAGGTCTATAAGTTCTCTCCTACTTCCCAACTTGGGGGAAGCAGTGGTCCTAACAGGGTAGTCCGGGAGTCTCCCAAGTTCAGCCTGCTCGGCCAGCACATCAGGATCTGATATCAAGTGAGATCCTCTTAAGTTTCATGTGCCTGGGACACAGGCCATGGAGCGCAGGCAAAGCTTTGTGGCAGCATCAGAGCCAAGGCAGGACTCGGTGATGCGTGGCTGTTTGTGGTCAGAGGGGCTTGCAGGGACCACACAGACTCTGAGTGGCTTTGAAACCCCCAACAAAAACTGATCGGCAGGACTGGGGTGGGGCAGGACTCACTCAGCAGGTCCTTTCCCCTGCCTCAATTTCTCTCAAAGGATCATCTGTGTTTTCCCAGGACTGCTTGAAGGGGGTCACCAGGCTTTGTAGGAAAAGAGAAGAGATCCCAAGAGAGAAGTCATTAGCTCTGAAAGCTCATCTGCTAGTCTTAAAACCCTTCTTTCAGGCTGGGAGAGATATGCCTATTGGTAAAGGGCTCACCTGGAGAGGATGAGGCCCTGAGCTCAGATCCCAGAAACCAGACCAAAATGCTGACCTTGTAATTAAGCCCAGAGCTGGCGAGGCAGAGACAAGACAATCCCTGGGTCTCACTGGCTGGCCGTTTCAGCCTCATTGGTGAACTTCAGGCCAATAAGAAACTGTGTCTCAAGGAAGCGGACCTTGTTTCTGAGAATGACCTCAGGCCTCTATACATTCATACACATACACACAGAGAGATGACCTCTACACATGCACACACACAGCCACATATGAACACATGCATACATACACACACAAGCACACATGCACGCATACATGCACACACACACACACGCACACATAACACATCTACACATACACACATGCACGCATATACATCATACGTATACATACATACATATTTGCAGCTATACATACAGACACACGTATGCATACAAACACATATATGCACACATACACACACACACTCATACACACACAAGCACACATACGTGCACGCACAGAGAGACATACACACACCACACACACTCATACACAGACACAAGCACACACACATGCACCCATACATGCACACACCCACTCACGCACACACATGAATACACACAAACACACACATTCTATTTCTATTTTATACGTCTGAGTGTCTTGCCTACATGTAAGTCTGTGCACCACATACATGCCTGATGCCAACAGAGGCCAGAAAAGAGGGTTAGATCCTTTGGAACTAGAGTTACAGACGGTTAGGAACCACCATGTAAGTATACCAGACTGAGGTGCTCCTGACCCAGAGGGGGGAAGTCGCCTCCAGTTTGTTCTCAGCCCCATTCAGTCCCCAAGCTGCCTGGTAAGTTCATTCAGGGACTGACTCCCACTCACAGCTGTCCATACCTTCCAGGGTCAGGACAGTCCCGGCACCAAGTAGGTGCCAGTGATGGGCAGTGTCAGATCAGCTGGAGACCAAGGTCATGCATGGTGAGAGTCTCGTGCAAGATTAGTATTTGGGCTGCTTGCACAGAGGCAAGCCTCAGCCACAGGAAGGAGCCTGAGAAACAGTCAAGGAGTGACTTGTACCAATAAAGAGACCTCCACCATCCCCTCAGAGGCTAGCTACCAGACCCAGCCTGTGGTCTGACACCTAGCCCTATCAACTCTCTTTAACTCGCCGAAACCACATAAGACTGCTCCTCCAACCCCAGATGTCCCCAGCTGTATGTGATACACAGGGGCTGAACCAAAAGTTTCTGCACAGCTTAGGGGCCCTAAGGGTCTGCGGAGTCGTCTCACTCTGGCAGTCCACACGTCACCACATCAGCCTGCATGGTGGAAGACACCCGACTTCTTCTGCGTCTTGCTTCCCAGAGGCTGTCCTTGACTCCAGCTAGCCCAGACCGGAACAGCTGCTGTTGTTCTGCGGGCTGTAACTGGGCTTTGTTGTTCACTGTGGGGACTCAATGGCACATCTGGACTCACTGTTCATCCCTCCAACATCTGGTTCTTGGTTTTGTCTTAAAAGAACAGTGACATCAGCTTTTTTGACGGTGCCTTGGGCTTTTCTCTGGGAACCCCAGCCTCCCTGTGACCATGAAATAAGGCTGACCCCAAGGAGGACAACCCCATCTCCCTGTCCTCACTGCTCTCAGGACTCAGTCCCACTGGGCTCCAGGAAGTTTCCTCAGTGTCCTGCACAGGGCAGAAGGCAGTAATTGAGCAAGCATGGACATTGTCACCGCCCATGCCTATCCCTCCCCAGCGTGGGTTCTGGGACACCATATGAATTCATTTTGGAAAATGTTTCTCTAAGTCAGAGAATTGGGAAAAGGGCCCTCACCCCCTTCCCTGCCCCCTTCCTTCCCCTTCCTTCCAGGTAGCCTCTCCTGAAGACTGCAGAGCTTTGGGCACAGGGTGGGTGTTAATGTCTCTGACCTTCTCAACAGCCTAGTGAGGTAAACACATGTCTCCCCATCACAGAAATGGGGTCACCTATAAAGCCACGACTTTCTCCCTCACTTTTACAGTTCACTTACAGGTTTGGGGGGTGTGTGTGTGTGTGTGTGTGTGTGTGTGTGTGTGTGTGTGTGTGTATGTTTAATTTTTGTTTGGGGTTTTTTGTTTTGTTTTGTTTTTACCAGACAGGGTTTCTCTGTGTAGTTTTGGTGCCTGTCCTGGAGCTCACTCTGTAGACCAGGCTAGCCCTGAATTCACAGAGATCCACCTGCCTCTGCCTCCCGAGTGCTGTGATTAAAAGTGTGCACCACCACCACCTGGCTTTTCACTTAACAATCTTTATGCACAGTATCCCTGGGGTTCTCCTTCATATACTCAGTAGACTCCTGGTGCCATCACTGGTTTTAACAGTCCCATCAAAAGACGTGCTCTTGGCTGGGCGGTAGTGGTGCACGCCTTTAATCCTAGCACTCGGGAGGCAGAGGCAGACGGATCTCTGTGAGTTCGAGGCTAGCCTGGTCTACAGAGTGAGATCCAGGACAGGCACCAACACTACACAGAGAAACCCTGTCTTGGGGGGGGAAAAAGACATGCTCTCCAAGAGCAATGTGCTCATACCATCCTGCCATCCGCACTTCCTAAAACATGATAAAGCACATATTATTTCTGGTCAGTGTGCCATCCAGTAGTACCCAATGAGTTCACAATATTGCATAACCATCACTACCAAGCAGACCCCCAATCTTCTCATCTTCCTCAAACACAGTGCTATGCCCATGATGCTAAAATTCCTTCGGGGTTGAGAGTGGGAAGCAGGATGCAAGCCACATCTACCCCCTCTCCTAAGGTACCGAAGACAAACCAAGACACAGTTCCACCAACATGTACTCTGGGGAACTGAGTTTACTGGGCTTCCTCACAGAGCATAGATGAGGGGTTACTGACAGGGTGTGGGTTCTCTCCCCACCTAACAGGCCTCACCCAACAAAGACAAGGACTTCTCTGCAGCTGTATAGATGGAGCCCACCTCTTCTGGTCTCCCCTCCAAAGTCCGCATGTGATTAAGGCAGAGTTGCGAACAGTTGGGCCTGGGCTGGGCAGTAGGGACCTGCAGGTGGTAGGGAGCTCAGATGAGGGTCTCATGACCCTCCCCACACATCCATGAGTTATGAACAGTCAACAAGCCCAACTGGGATAATCAGTTTCCAAGGGGGCACTGCTGAACTCCCCAAGACTGTGGTTGCTTGACTCAGAGGACAGTCACTCACAAGAGCCCACGAAACAACAGTAACCCCGGGTCTAGAAACTTCTATCCTCTCCTCTGTCCTCCGCCGTTTGCTCTGCGCTGGGTCCTTGGTGTGCTGGAAGGATTCTGCAATCTTGTGTTCTGAGTCTGGCTTCTGTCCCTGTCCAGCTGGGTTGGATCAAAATGCCATTCCGTGTGTGGCTGAGTAATGATGCTAGGAACGTTGGTGCTCAAGTGTCGAAGCTCCCCGCCTTTAGATGCATGCCCCGGAGCGGGATTGCTGCCCGCGTGCGAGTTCCGTCTGAGCTTTTGACAAAACCACTGAGCAGTTTCCCTCAGCCACAACCCCACCTGTCAGGTGGAGACCCAAGTGCATGGGGGAGTCCCCACAGGTGCATGGGGACTCCAGCTCCTCCCCCACCTTTCCCTTATAGCCTCCCCACAACCGTGAGGTCCGGCCTGCACAGAGGATTCTGTCCGGTAGGGCCACCTCCTCTGCCTCCGATCCCCCGGTTCTGGTGAGGCCCCCTCCAGCAGCTCGCTCTAGCTCGCACAGACTGGCCAGAGGTCGATAGTCAGACCCTCCCTTCCATCCCAGGACTCCCCAGGCTCAGGGTGACTGCTCAGAGGGTCCTCCTCACAGTGACAGCGGGAGGCAGCCCCCTGAGTGGCCCGGGGACAGGTGCCCAGCCTGGGGTCCCCTTCCCCCGCCTCGAGCATAGCAAACTGGACACAGGAGAGAGGCCTGGGTTGAGATGGTAACTGGCAGTGTAAACACACATCTGTTTATGATTTTAAAAACACAACAAAAACAATCTCTGTGGAGCCAACTGAGAGGGGTCAGCTGGTTGGTAGGGAATTACACAACTTTCTTTTCAAAAGTTGCTTTACATGTGGAGGTCACAGAAGAACTTGCAGGGACTGTCTCTCTCCACCTTATAGGGTCACAGGGATCAAACTCGGGTCATTAAGGTCGTGACAAGGGCCTTTGCCGGCTGAGCCATCTTGTCAGCCCTATGAAACTTTCTTTTCTTTTTTAAGATTTATTTATTTATTTATTATGTATACAGCATGCATGAGTGCAGGCCAGAAGAGGGCGCCAGACCTCATTACAGATGGTTGTGAGCCACCATGTGGTTGCTGGGAATGGAACTCAGGACCTCTGGAAGAGCAGTCAGTGCTCTAACCACTGCGCCATCTCTCCAGCCCCCTACATAGCTTTCTTAAGAAATGCAGCTGGGCACAGTAGTGCACTTTCATCCCAGCACTTGGGAGGCAGAGGCAGGCGGATCTCTGTGAGTTCGAGGCCAGCCTGGTCAACAAAGCAAGGTCCAGGACGGCCAGGGCTACACAGAGAAAATCTGTCACAAAAACAACAACAACAACAACAACAAAAAAGTGTATATACCACCACGGTCCAGCTGTAATTTCTCTACTAAAAATGCATACAATAGTAAATGCCAGCCCAATGATAGGAGTTCAGGAAACCTTCCAGCAGCAGATGATTTATGATGGTATGAATTATTTTAAACGTTGGAAATACGGAAGGTGTCTCACAGGTTTATAAGACTGGCATAACCCTACAATGGGCTAAAAGCCATGACAAGAGGGGAAACACTTAAAGCACAGATATAAATTTTCTAAATAGAATAAAACCTATTAAAAGACCAAGTAATGGGGCTGGAGAGATGGCTCCGCAGTTAAGAGCACTGGCTGCTCTTCCAGAGGACCCGGGTTCTATTCCCAGCACCCACATGGCAGCTCACAACTGTCTGTCACTCCCAGATCTGACCTCCTCACACAGACATACATGCAGGTAAAACACTATTGTACATAAAATTTAAAAATGAAAAAAATATATAAAATAAAAAAGACCAAGTAATGTTTATCTAGGAACATAACAATGACCCACCCTGAAAACTCTGTCCATGTATGTTCCAGTATCATCACATTAAAAGAAACCAGGTCATCCCAGCATTTGGAAAATAGAGGCAGGAGGTTCAGGAGTTCAAGGCCAGCCTCAATTCCATAGCAAGTTCAAGACCAGCCTGAGAAACATGAGACTTTGTCTCAAAAGAAAGAGGGGAAGGAAGAAGGGGGAAAACATGTGAACTTGAAAAACTAACCTGCAGGGAGGGCATGCTGGTGTACACCTTCATCTCAGTACTGAGGAAGCTGAGGTAGGAAGAATGGGGTCAACGACAGCCTGGGCTACTCCCATCCGGGCTATGCAGAAAGACTGTCTCAAAACATGAAGAAAAAAAAAAAATGGGAAGCTAAGGGTCCGGTATGGGAGCCCACAGAGGTTTCCTAGTGAGACCTTACTCAGGGTCCCAGAATCTGAGCTGGCTTTACTCAGCAGGGCTGCCTGAGGGGATGATTTGACCACGGGCCTGGTGACCAAGTGTTTGGAAAGGTCTACACTTGGCTGTACGGTGTGATTTGATCTAGCAAGGGGGAGGTCTTTTCCCTCTCCCCTTGGCATTGTTATAAAAAGCCTTTTGAATAAACCTTCGAGGGCGTTGAGTATTGATCCAAGCCCTCCCGAAGCTCTCCTGTGTTTCTGTCTTTCTTCTCATCAACTAGGTCTCTCTTTTTATCTGATGTTTTCTTATCCCCCTCTCCTCCTAAGAATCCTTCAAAAAGGTGGGAGCAGGACCTCCACCATCTGGAGACTTAGCTCAGTGATGGAGTACTTGCTTGCCTAGATGTATGATGCCCTGTGTTCAAAACCCAGACCATCAGGACAGAAAAAGATGAATCAAGAAAAAACTGGCCCGGCTACCTCCCTATCTATCTGCCTGCCAAACATCTACCTATTCAGGAAATGCGTGGCATTACAATATCCAGCCTACCACTTTAACAAAAGCATTGGAAGATGGACAACTCCCTAAGAGTCAATCAAAATGGCAGATAAATAAACACATGAGAGAATGTTCCAGCCTTGACAGTACTCAGGAAAGTTACATTAAGATGACATAGCCAGCCGGGCGGTGGTGGCGCACGCCTTTAATCCCAGCACTCGGGAGGCAGAGCCAGGCGGATCGCTGTGAGTTCGAGGCCAGCCTGGGCTATCAAGTGAGTTCCAGGAAAAGGCGCAAAGCTACACAGAGAAACCCTGTCTCGAAAAACAAAAACAAAAACAAAACAAAAAAAAAAAGATGACATAGCCAGGCGGCGGCGGCGGCGGCGGCGGCGGCGGCGGCGGCGGCGGCACACACCTTTAATCCCAGCACTTGGGAGGCAGAGGCAGGTGCATCTCTGTGAGTTCAAGGCCAGCCTGGGCTACCAAGTGAGTTCCAGGAAAGGTGCAAAGCTACACAGAGAAACGCTGTCTTGAAAAACCAAAAAACCAAAAAACCAAAAAAAAAAAAAGAAAGAAAGAAAGAAAAGAAGAGAGAAAAAAAAAAAGGAAAGCCCTTAGTTTTGTCTTTTGTTTTGTTTTCTTTTCCTTATCAGACTGACTGGGAAAGGGGAAACAGTGCTTCCTAGGCGGCTGGTTTTGGGTGGTGCCCAGAGACTGCTCCACCTCACTCAGAGCAAGCATGACGTCACTTCCAGGTAGAAGGGTGGTTAGGCCAGCCCAGATGAATTCATTGTGGTGATGTGGGAGGAGGCAAGAATCTACTGAGAGGCAGTGCATGGGACACTTCAAAGGCCAGTGCCATCGGTGTGGCTCCAGATGAAAGCACTGTGGGCGTGGAGGGGACCACGTGAGAATGCACAGGGCTTCAACCAGCATCAGGTCAGAAGCTCGAGAGACTGATGGAGGCTTTTCTGAGTCAGGTGTCCCCCTCGGTCCCCACCCTGAGTCACCCCAGTTTACCGCAGGGCTTAAGGTCTCTTTTTTCCTTCTTTGGGGCAGAGTCTCACTA
Source organism: Peromyscus maniculatus bairdii (assembly GCF_049852395.1). Classification (NCBI taxonomy): domain Eukaryota; kingdom Metazoa; phylum Chordata; class Mammalia; order Rodentia; family Cricetidae; genus Peromyscus; species Peromyscus maniculatus. Next base: position 27,147,269 of record NC_134872.1, on the reverse strand, counting down.
GGTACCCGGAATTCTTGATCTTCCTGTCTCTACTTCCAGAGTTCTGGAATTACCGGCACGTGAAATTTTATTTGGTGCTGGGAATTCCCACACACTAGGCAAGCACTGTAACCACTGAGCCACACATCCCCAGTCCCTAGCAAGAACTTTTTTTTTTTTTTGAGACAGGGTTTCTCTGTGTAGTTTTGGTACCTGTCCTGGATGTCACTCTGTAGACCAGGCTGGCCTCGAACTCACAGAGATCCGCCTAGCTCTGCCTCCCAAGTGCTGGGATCAAAGGTGTGTGCCACCACCACTTGGCGCAAGAACATTTTTAAGAGATGTAAACAGACAGTGGTAGCCGAGGCAGGGAACAGCACTCACGGCTGTCTGAGGTTGTTCCCAGGCCACTGCTGAAGGGGGACAGCTTGAAGGTGGGTATGGAAACCCCTCAAAGTGGACATCCCCTCAGCTGATAAATAGCCAGAGCCTGGCACTGCCACCTTCAAACGCAGCGTTTGGCAACCCAGTTGTCAACCCAGACTGCTAGCCCCTCCAGTGTCCCCTCCATAGGTTGGCAGCAATTCCCTGCCCTGGGGCAGTCCTCATTGGAGATTTCAGAAAGGAGGGGATCGCACTAGCCCTAGCTAGCAACTAGCTTACTGACTGCCACTGTACCGTACGACGTTGGACACCCACCCAGGGGTCACTTTTACTGAGCAGAGCCAGAGAAGGGCCACCCTCAACAGGAAGAGCACAGAGGACACTCGGAGATGCGGACACAGAAGGATGTCACTATGGTCCTCAGAGGTGCACCTCGGAGTGACTGAGTGTGCAACAAGATCAGGGAAGGGCCCCAGGCTCTTCTGACACCTCCATGAAGAGAGGAAAGGAGGAGGAGCCACATGCTTCAGCGGAACCCAGAGCATTGCTCACTTTGTGTGATGGGAGGCCCAGCCAGGTTTTAACACAGAGGAACTGGGGTAGTCTGGCTGTGTGTCCTCTGAGCACCCAGTGGCTGGCCAGAGCAGCCCACGGTCAAAGGTGCTGGGTAGGAGCTGATGTGAGCGTGAACAAGGCAGAGGGTGGGCTGAATGGAGGATGCTGAGGCTAGTCATCGGCTCATCGTCATGGGTTCAGCACAGCAGGTTGGCCTCGGATTTGAACAGCACCCTGGCAGGACAGAGGAAGGAAGCTTCCAGGCTCCCTGGATGGACTTGGGTGTAAACCACACTCCCATTGCCCCCAGGCCCTGCTGCTCAGCTCCCAGAGTCCCCCTACTGGCCATGCTTTTGATAATCCTCCGTGTGTAAGCATGGCGATACAATTCAACAGGTTCTAATTATTATCTCCACAAAATCCCCTTTAAAGATCGTCTGGGAGGCGTTGATCATAAGGTTGTTGGAAGGGCTTTTGTTTGTTTGGTTTCTGGTGCATCTGGACAATTAAATCTGGGTTCTCATGGGGTAGGCAAGGGCATAACATTTATAGGTTTTAACATTAAAGAATAACTCCATGTAAGATATTTCTCTCCCTACGCTTATGCCCCATAAGGATATGCCTTTGAAAGACATTAAACAATCAGGTGATACACGCCTGTCATCCTAGCACTTGGGAGGGGAAGGCAAGCGAATCCGTTGAAGGCTAGCCTGGGCTAAAAAGCAAAACAAATTGGAAGACAGTTGTTTGGCTTGAAATGTTTTGGGGGGCACCCAGGCAGGGGGATCGAGATCTGTCCCTGGTGTGTGGGCAGGCTTCTGGGAATCCGGTGCCTGTGGTGTGACGCTGCGGTGAGACTTTCCAGTGCAGCTGCTTTGAGGTCACTCTAGATCCCCTAGGCCACCCCTCACCTGTGCTCTGTAAGTAATCGGATATTGTTTGCATCTCCCCAGGAGAGGAATTCCCACAACACAGGGAAACCTAGCCGCTGTCAGGATGGCGACTATCACAGAGACGGAAGATAACCCGGTTTGGAGGGTGTGGAGAAAGGAATACATTTGTCAGAATGGAAACTTAACCCAGCCCTGTGGAATCCTGGATAGAGGCTGCCTCAGAAAGCCCAAATCTAGTGTTTCTCCGTATGGATCCGTTATTTTTCTCATTGTGGTGACGAAACCCCTGACATGAAGCAACTTAAAGAGGGTTGTCTCGGCTCAGGGTGTAAGAAAGGATGTGATAACCGGAGCAGGCGCTGCCCACTCTGAGTCAGGAGCCAGGAAGCAGGGCCAGGCTACCAAAACCTCAAGGGCTGCTCCCAGTGGGACACTTCCTCCAGTGGGGCACTTCCTCCAGTGGGACACTTCCTCCGGTGGTGTACTTCCTCCAGTGGGGCACTTCCTCCAGTGGTGCACTTCCTCCAGTGGTGCACCTCCTCCAGTGGGGCACCTCCTCCAGTGGGGCACCTCCTCCAGTGGGGCACTTCCTCCAGTGATGCACTTCCTCCAGTGATGCACTTCCTCCAGTGGGGCATTTCCTCCAGTGGGGCATTTCCTCCAGTGGGGCACTTCCTCCAGTGATGCACTTCCTCCAGTGGGGCACTTCCCCCAGTGGGGCACTTCCCGGTGGTGTACTTCCTCCAGTGGTGCACTTCCTCCAGTGGGGCACTTCCTCCAGTGGGGCACTTCCCCCAGTGGGGCACTTCCCAGTGGGACACTTCCTCCAGTGGTGCACTTCCTCCAGTGGTGCACTTCCTCCAGTGGGGCACTTCCTCCAGTGGGGCACTTCCTCCAGTGGGGCACTTCCCAGTGGTGCACTTCCTCCAGTGGGATATTTCCCCCAGTGGTGCACTTGCTCCAGTGGTGCACTTCCCCCAGTGGGGCACTTCCCAGTGGGGCACTTCCTCCAGTGGTGCACTTCCTCCAGTGGTGCACTTCCCCCAGTGGGGCACTTCCCGGTGGTGCACTTCCTCCAGTGGGGCATTTCCTCCAGTGATGCACTTCCTCCAGTGGTGCACTTCCCCCAGTGGGGCACTTCCCGGTGGTGCACTTCCTCCAGTGGCGCACTTCCTCCATTGGGGCACTTCCTCCAGTGAGGCTCCATTTTCCAGAAGTTCTGCAAGCTTCAGACACAGCGCCACCTGCTGGAGACAAAGTGTTCAACCCCGTGGCCTAGGCAGGATATTTGACATTTAAACCAAAAAACGGTATCAATAACGGTATCAATGAAGAGGACATGGGCGCAGTGCTCGAAGGTGCCGGGCAGGGCCCCTGGGCGTCTGCAGAGGAAGCAGGACTGAGGCCTGTCCTCCTCAGTAGCCCCTAACTCTACCTTGAGCGCTTTTCTTTCTCAAACTCTGCACTCAGATCTGTGTGTGCAGAGATGCTGTGTTTGACAAGCTGGAGTCATCTGGGAAGAGGGAGCCTCAGGTGAGGAAACGCCCCACCAGATGGGCGTGAGGGAAGGCCTGTGGTGCACCCTCTTGATCGGTGGTTGGTGGCGCTGTTTGCTCAAGCAGCGATCAGCAGGGCCATCTTGGACAGCCAGGACAAGACGGCAAAGTGTGACTGATGCTACGGAGGAAGGAAGTGACTGACATCTGCAACACCCACGGCCTCTAAACACCAGGAGTGCCAGGAACGAGGACTTCCCATTCACCCTGCAGCCACCCTTAGTCCAGAGGAACAGGGAACCCACTTGTCCTCACGACTTCCATAATGTCTGCCTCACACTAAAAATCAATCAGCAACACAGTGAACGTTTATACTGTTTTTAATGCTCAAAAGCTCTGTACAAAAAAACAAAAAACAAAAACAAAAAAAAACATAAAGGATTCCTCACAACATCCCTGTGAGGTAGGTAGGCAAGTATTATTCTCCCATTTTGCAGATGGGGAAACTGAGGGAGAGAGGTAAAGTGATCCGCCAGTGGTCCCAGCATATCTCCAAGTCAGTGCCAACCAAGAGAGTGTGAAGGGCCCCTCTCTGGTCTCTGACTCCTTGGTTACTTATCTGAAAATAACTGATATGCACAAAGCAGACACCAGCAAACCTGAGAAGCCGTGAACAGACATACAGCAGCTTGCAAAAGAAGTTGGCTAAGAGGGTCACTACTTCCCCAGGCAGGAAACAACTTTTGGCCCCTTCAAATATTACAGCTTGCGGCTGACAGGTCTTTCCACCTTCCTGCTGAAGGACAGGAGCCTCAGAGACTCTTCCCCATCCCCACAGAGTCAGACAGGTAACCAAGCTCCCAGATGTGCAACCACTGGATGGAGCAAACTACAGTCCCAGCCAAGACTCACCAAACACAGCCTTCTATGCTCGCCTTCCTGCTGAGTGAACAGAACTGCTCAGAACTCCGCAGTGTCCCAAGGACACTCAGGGGTCCCGGCAAGGGCGGACCTGGAACCTGAGGCCCGACAAGCCACCATGGCCCTGCCTGTCTCACCCTCCACTTCCTCCCCAGAGTCACCCTTGACCCTGCCAACAGGCTTCCGACACACAGCTCCCTCCTCTTCACGGCCTCCCTGGCCTCCTCCACACGCCCTTTCCCCACACTGGGAGGGTCTCCCTGATATTTCCAACGCCCCAGGAACTTCCACCTCTGCCAGTCTAGAGAAGGAAGCCGGGGGGGGGGGGGGGGGGGGGGGTAAGAGAGCTTGCCTCTCAGTCTTCCAAGCTGGCGACACTCATGAGCCAGGAGGAGCTGGGCAAAGCTGCCTTTAATGTGGACCTGCCCAGCTCGCCATCCCCTTCGCCTACCTCAGGCAGCTGCTTAGGCTGAAAGTGTGAGGAAGCAAGAGCAAGCCAGCCAGAGGAAGGAAGTTTAAAAAAAAAAAAAAAAAAAAACATGGCCAGCCTGCTGCCCACCTAGGCAGTCTGATGGCCAACAGTAAGAAGAGGACAGTGGTAGTGACTGGCTGTGTGGGGGAGCCGGCTCCCTGGAGGCTGTTCGCGAGCTGGTCTGTGAGGTACACATGCTGGGCCCTGCCAGAGGCCATCACATACCCCAAGGGTTTAACAGAGAATGGCTGTGCCATCCACACATCCTACAAAAACCTCTTTCCAAAGGCTCTTGGCCCCTCAGTCCCTCCGGGAAGCTGGCCAGTGTTCATCTGGAGCAACGAGAGCCTCAGGCCCCCAGCCTGCCTGCCTGTCACGGAGCAAGAAGAAGAAGGTCTACAGGAAGTCCCCGACGTCACAGGGCTCCGGGTCTCGGCTCTGCTCCTGCCAGCGATGGCGGAGCCTTGACAGGGGCTGCTCTTCCACGCTTTCCAGCTCAGGGAAGCCCAGTTGGTTGAGGATCTCGTAGATGCCAGCTTTGGTTGCCACCTGGAGAGGGCAGAGGTGGGGCAGAACTTCAGGGCAGTGAGACATCAGCCGGCCAGCTTTCCTCATACCACCCTCCCCTGGCTGAGCTCTGAGGCACATGGGTGAGTCCTGGGCCCAGAGCTGCCCTCGGCCAGCTTAGCGGCTACCGCAAGTTTGCGTGTCTATCTATCTATAACCACTTTGTTAGAGGGTCACTGACAGTCTTCTCTCCTGAGACTGCATGGAGCAGGCCGGGCAAGTACATGGGGCCCTGGACATGCCTGGGAGACCTCGGCAGCGCTGGCCTGGCCACTCCGGCAAACCACATCTGGACAGGGAGGCTGCAGAAGCGTGGATGCCAGAGCAGATGGCAGCCCTTCCCTTTGTCTGGGAGTTCAGCCAGCTTGGCTTTCTCTGCTCTGGACATTCAACACAGAGCTGGTGGCCCAGTAGCCTGGCCCTTGGCCCCAGGCTCCAACCATCTCCTACACCTTCTTGGAGACAACTCCACTTGGAGTAAAGAGATGCTGCTGTCCTCGCTGTGTCCAGGGAACCTTGCCCCAGCCTTTGTCCAGGAGAGGGGCTGAAGTCGCCTGAGTTAGAGTCACACTCCTGCCTAAACCAGCATCTCTCCCTCAATATCTGTCCAGATCCAGCCCGAGAGGGAGGTGGGGGGCAGAGCAAGGTGCCCCAGCCCTTGGTTTCCCTGTCCAAGAAGAACTCAAGCAGAGAGTGTCCTTGTAGCCAGGTGGTGGTGGCGGCTCATGCCTTTAATCCCAGCACTCAGGAGACAGAGGCAGGAGGATCTCTGTGAGTTCAAGGGCAGCCTGGTCTACAAAGCAAGTTCCAAGACAGACTCCAAAACTACACAGAGAAACCCTGTCTTGAAAAACCAAAAACAGAAAGAAAAAGAGAGAGACAGAGAGAGAGAGAAGGAAGGAGGGAAGGAAGGAAGGAAGGAAGGAAGGAAGGAAGGAAGGAAGGAAGGAAGGAAGGAAGGAAGGAAGGAAGGAAGGAAGGAAGAAAGAAAGAAAGAAAGAAAGAAAGAAAGAAAGAAAGAAAGAAAGAAAGAAAGAAAGAAAGAAAGAAAGAAAGAAAGAAAGAAAGAAGTGTCCTGTAGCAGGAATCTTAACAGGTCTTATTAATAAAATCAAACCTGAAGCCAGTTATTGAGGTGAATGCTGGAAGATCAGAGAAGCAGAACAAGCCACAGCCACCTCACCTCACCAGTTCCTCAGCTGATCCTGTTTCCTCAGACTGGAAGCTTCTGTGTCCTCATCCAGAATGAATCTCAGCTGAACTGTGCTGCTCAAAGCCTAAAAGCTTAACCAGCCAAATGTTTCTAGTTTCTGGTCCTCACGCCTTATATACCTTTCTGCTTTCTACCACAACTCCCTGGGATTAAAAGTGTGAGTCACCATGCTTGGCTGTATCCTTGAACACATGGATCTCTGCCTTTGGAATGCTAGGATTAAAGGCATGTGCTACCACTGCCTAACCTCTATGTTTAATATTGTGGCTGTTCTGTCTCTGACCCCAGATAAGTTTATTAGGGTGCACAATATTTTGGGGAACACAATACCACCACAGTGTCCCCGTTCCTGGGTTGGAGATGTAGCTGCTAGCAGAGTGCTTGCCTGGTAAGCATGAAGCCCCTGGGCTTGAGCCCCAGCAATATATAATCCAACATGGCATGGTGGTAAACCCCTGTCATCCCAGGAAGGTGGAGGCAGGAAGACCACAAGTTCAAGATCATCCTCAGCTACATAGCAAGTTTGAGGCCAGCCTGGGCTACATGAGACCCTTCCACCTATATTCCACCCCAGGGCTCAAAGAAGAAGCCAAGTCTGGGCCTGCTCACCAAGGTGGTCTCAACAGGGCCCTCGTCAGGTCTTCTCACTCAATACTCACCCTTAAGTACAAAGATTCATTTCCCATGCTTTCCCACATCGACACCCGAGACCAGCCCCAAGGTGCATCTCCTGCAGCCCGCATCCCCACACCCCTGTCTGTTCCCTGAACATGTCTCCATCCAGTCCTGAGGCCCTGCACCTGTCCTGTACCCACTCTGAGTGCCTGGTTCCTGCTCTCCACCTACTCACATCCTGGTAGCTCACTGCAGACCTGAATCCAGATTAGAATGACTGACGGATGGTGAGGTTAACAGGACCGGCTCCCTGGCTGAGGGGTGATTACAGGCTGCTTTCCTCTCTCTCTCCTGACCAGCAGATGCCAGGAGGGACTGGAAGTCCACGCAAAGAGGGGTCATCGGGGCCATAGGAAGAGAGGCGCCAATGACCAGTTCCCATGACAACCATAAAGAAGTCCATGTCGGGGTGGCCGTCTGTGCTTTACCCCTAGCAGGAAGCAGGTAACTGCTAGGCACCTGCCCCCCCACACACACATATGGGGCATGGCTAAGGGGGGACCCCTTAAGACCTGGAATGCATACATGCTTGTTCTCTTGGCTACCTCGTGGTCTTGGGTGCGGGATGCTGGTACTGCGGACCAAAGCAGAGTTCTCCAGAGAACCGTGTTGGACCGCACCCCGCCCCTCCTGGATCCTGCGACTAACTCCCTTATACATATTATGGATTAACCCAGAATGAATCCCTTTTGATGACCAGACAGACTCCGTGGAACTGCCATTTTATCTGCCGCTTTATCCTTGAACCTCTCTGCAAGGCCCCTCTTACCTGGATCTTGCCAGGTCAGGCAGAGGCACACTCATATGTCATGGAGTCCCTACCACCTTCCCAGAAGACGCCAACACCATTGCCACTATTCCAGTACCGAAGACAGCCGACTTACAAGACTGGCCACCTTGCCCAAGGTCACGGACGGAAGGAGACAGGTTCATAGGGCACAGATGGGAGTCGAACAGAAGAAGGGACCCAAGTGCCCAGGCGTCCAGGCAGTGCGGGCCATGAGCCACACACAGAGCAAGCTCCTAGCGGGCAGGCTGCCCTTCTCACGCCCACCTCTCCCTCCCCCATCCATTCATTCATTGACTCAGCTGTCACACTGACTGGCTGTCTGCCTGGTGAGACCCTGGGCAAGGGACGCAGCAGCTGGGTGGGACGCTCCCCATCCCACGGGGGAGCCTGTCACTCGGGGACCAGGTGGGAAGGAGACAGCCTGCCTTACCCATCACCCCGAGGCAGGCCTATCAGTCTCCGCCTCCCCTCTCACCTCCCGCATCCAGGTGCCGAAGGGCCTCTGCCAGGAGCTGGCCTTCTCCAGGCGGAGGTAGGCGTTGAAGAGGATCAGGTAGACGTAGCGCTCCAGGTACTGCAGGCTCCGGAGCTGCAACCGCCGAGCCTCCTGGGCCTCTTTGGTGGCCTTTGCCTGGAGGACAAGAGGAGGGCATCAGCGCGGAGGCCCACTGTATAGCAACACCTCCGTGCCCGCCCACTGCCTGAGCACCCCGCAGAGCGGTTTCAGTGGCCAGGCCTGGCTTGGCCACAGAGGAGACCCGTGGGGACCAGTTCCTAGGGCGGGGTGGGGGTGGGGCGGGGGGCTCTCAAATCCATTTCCTATTGAGACGACGAAAGGCCTCTATTTCCCTGGAGACCATGCTGCTCCAAAGTCACGCTGTCTGCTGAAAAGCTGGGGACATCTGAAGTACAGAGGGTCTTGATCCAGGCCCTCCCGAGGCTATCCTGTGTTTCTCTCTCTCTCTGTGTCTCTGTGTCTCTGTGTCTCTCTCTCTCTCTCTCTCTGTCTCTCTCTCTCTGTCTCTCTCTCTGTCTCTCTCTCCCCCTCTATATTTCTATCTAAATCTCTTATCCCTCACTCCTAAAGAGTACCCTGGGGAAAAAAAAGGAGGGGGCGGGCCCCCCACAGTGGGGTTCACAGCCTCACTGCTCTTAAGAACCACAGGGAACCTTAACATGCAAGCGTCTGGGTTCGGCCCAGATCAGCCAATGAGGGTCTCAGAGGGGTGGGGTGGGGGCACCATGGGATTCAACACTGTTGAAGTCATTGAAGGCTTGGTAGCGCCAGTAGCCTACTGTCGGAGAACGACACTGTGGGAGATGCATGCTCAAGAGAAAGGGGACATTAAAAAAAATGGAATGCTTTCAAGGTCCTTCTCAGCAGGGAAACAGGCCAGGGACACTCACAAGATCGGGGACACACAGCCAGCCCCGCTCTGTAGGGTGGTCTGCCTCCATGTCCCCATCTCCTCCTCTGCCTACCATGGGTGTGCTGCCCACACAGCTATGGGAAGGAGTCCCAGAGGGGGGAAGGCCACCCAGACCCATAGTATCCGATCCTCACACCCTCGGGCCTCCACCCAGGCCCACCGTGGCGCTCTGATCCAGAAAAAAAAAAAAAGTGTGGCACGGGATGTCTTTCTAGAGATAGTGCTAACTGTGGGCGGGCACAGCGAGCTCCGGGGGGCCAGGGCGGGCTGCTCTCCCAACAGCTGGGCCACAGATGGAAGCCCTGCCATGATCACACACAATGCCGGCCTTCCACACTCTGGGAAAACTCCAGGGTTGTTCCCACCCCAGACATGACATGGCCCGGCATCCTAAAACTCACAGCTGGAGAGGGGCCTACACAGTACCAACTGAGCTTTGAGGGCATGGGTGGTAACTGGCAAAGCTGGGGACCCTAGGGAGGGGACGCCGGGGTTGAGGGGGTGGAGGGTACCAGAAAGGGCTGGAGAACAAGAACAACAGTGCCCTGGATCCCTGAGAGACAGCGAGGCTCCCATGATGGCGGCCATCCCACTCTTAGCCTGCACATCTCGGGGAACTGGTGAGAAGGCACGTGTGACCCACACTGCCCCCCCCCCCCGCGCGCCCCCAAGCACAGGTCTGAAGCCACAGAGGTGAGGGCCGCCTGCCCTGGCCTCTGGGAGGCCCCAGTGGCTGTGTCTGGAAAGGAGAGGGAAGGGCAGAAAGAGGAAAGAGGCCCTCAAGGTGGGTGAGGAAGAAGATGCATCAGGCACCAGGGAGGTGAGCTGGGGTCAGGAGGGAGGTGTGTCCCCGGGGTAGAAAAGGAGGTCAAGTTAGCAACGGGGGAAGACAGGGCGGTTAGTTTCGACTGTTGTGGACTCCGACACCACGTAGAATCCCCTGGAAAGACTTAGTAAGGAAGGGTCTAGATTAGGTTGGCCTGTGGGCATGGCCGTGGGGAATTTTTTTTTTTTTTTTTTTTTTTGGTTTTTCAAGACAGGGTTTCTCTGTGTAGCTTTGCGCCTCTCCTGGAACTCACTTGGTAGCCCAGGCTGGCCTCGAACTCACAAAGATCCGCCTGCCTCTACCTCCCGAGTTCTGGGATTAAAGGTGTGCGCCACCACCGCCCGGCAAGGGAAATTTCTTAATTGGGTTAGGTGGGATGGGGAAACCCACTCTGAATGGCGGCGGCCTCGGAGGAGAGCTAGGCCGGGTATTAATTAATTCAAAGCTCTCTGGTCCTGACTGCGGGTGTGATGGTACCAGCAGCCCAGCCGCTCCAGATTCCTACAGCCACGACTCCCCACAGTGGAGGGCTGCATCCAGGAGCCGCGGGCCAACTAGAGAGAGTCTTTCTCCCTCACGTGCCTCTGTGAAGGGTATCTTATCCCAGAAGCAGGAAGGGAAGCCAAGACACGGGCTCAGAGCTTGGGGGAAGCCAAGACAAGAGGGTCGGTCCTACACACGAAGGGCCAGAGCAGCTGCCTATAGAAGATCACACGGGACAAGAGCGCGCGCGCTTCACACTATTTGAAGGATTAACATCGCGGGCTCTGAAAAATCAATGTTGATTACAGGCGGCAGATGTTAGGGAAAAGAAAGAAAAAAAAATAGAGAGTTTACTTAAACGTAAAGCACGTGGCCACCACAGTCAAACACAGACACCATGTTTGACTCACAGGATGGTGACCTGGTCCCCGCTGCATGGGTCAGGTAGCCCCCACCCCTCAGTCGGCCTCTCCTCTCCCCGTCTCCTCTGGACCCTGGAGTGTTTTCAGGAGGACGTGAGTCACCCACAGTGCTCCTTGGAAAAGCCATTTTAAACGGCTTCCCACCAAGGCTCAGGAGAAGGGCCCCGCTCTCACCTGCCCACACCACACCAGCACCGACCCAAGACACCGGCAAGGATGAGTGAGGTCTGAGGCACATCCGGCAAAGGGCAGCGGGAGTCTTTCTCCTTACCACCAAGGGTAGAATTATCTCTAAATTCAGACGCTGTGCCAGGATGATGCCTGGCACCCCCAGAGGTTCCCGGGGACACATCCTGCCTCTGGCCACAGGGCTGTGATTTGAGACAATGGCCCATCTGCCTGTCACAGCCCAGTTTCCTTAAAAGCACTTCCATGCTGGCACAGTTCCGGGAGGGGGCACCCGGCCCACCTCCAGTGCGTAAAAATAGCCAAGCTGTTTTTAAATGGTCCAGCAGGCCAGGCTGTCATTAGCTGCCATGAAGCTGGACAAAGGCTTCCTGGACCCTTGGGACTGAAACCTAAAATAAAAGGGACCCAAGAGAGATGCCAGGGCCAGGGCTGCGCGGACCACAGGCTTCACCTCTGGCCTGTGTAGCGGGAATGTAGGGTCCGGCTCTGTCAGGATGGCTGTCTGGGAGCTCTTTGCTGGGCCACCAAGAGGTAAACGTGAGGCTGGCCTCTGTGCCTTCAGCCACTCTATTCCTTCTGCCTGAATTGCCCTTCCTCTCCACCTGTCCTAGCCACAGTGGGCTTGTTGTCCGTCCGTCCCCCCCCCCCCGCCCCCCCAGGCTCAGGACCAGCCCCTCTCCACAGCCTGCTCTGAGCACTCCAGGCCCCACAATCCCCCCCATCCTCGGCCTCCTTTGCTCTCAGTCAGAACCATTTCACTAAGGCAGGGTTTCTAACTGCTTCACGGAGGTGGGACCTGCCTCCCCAAACAACGATGATGAATGATGACGTCCAGGGTGGGTGGGGGTTGTCACCAGCTTTCTACCTCTCTGGCCCTCACTCCTACCCCAAAAGGTCTGCATTAGCGCTTGGGATGAGCAAGTCCTTGGCTGCCCAGTGAGTGCTCTCTCCTGTAGTCTCCTCCGGAGGCAGTTTCCTGTAGCTTTGAGAATCTAGATTCTAGAAAGATGCCCCCTTCCCCAACACACACACACACACACACACACACACACACACACACACACATACATGCGCGTGCGCGCCTTCAATCGGGTGCCTGCACAGCACTCCAATGGATATCTGTCAGGTACCCCAACTCATCACCCATGTCCTCCTAAGGGCGCTCACCCACCAAACCATTATACCCATAAGTTTGCCATTTTAATGGCGACTGCCTCCTTCCAGCAATGGCTATCCGGCTACATATTCAATTCTCTCCCTTCCTTGATTTGCATCTCAACCAGGAAATCCCACGGGCTCCCCTTCAACACTCTTCCAGAGGCTCCCAGCCACCCCCTCCCGGGGACAGTCCCTGCCTGGCCTACCTCCATGCCCCAGGGCCCTTCCATCATTAAAGAAGAATGGCTTGTCTTGGAAGACCATCCCAGCCGAATAAGCAGCAGAGGGACAGCAGACAGACAGGTGTCCCATGTATGCAAATGTTTATTCCACCCGCCCTCTACCTACCACCCACTCACCAGACACTGCAGAGGCCTGCTGTGTGTGGCAGGGGCCTGGGAGCCGGGCTGTGGGAGTGGACCTAGGCAATGAACGAAGGACTCCCCAGACAGTGAGAGCTACAAGCAGAGAGGCAGGTCTCGGTGAGATGATGCCTGGGCCAGGGGGTGCCAGAGTTGACCCTGGGACCCCCGCTAAGTCCAGTGGTACACAGAGAACATGGCAGGCACAGCACGAAAGTCCCTCGTAAGGCCAAAACCAGCCCGGCAGCCAGCAACCATGGCAAGGAAGGAGAGTAAGGATCAGTTGCAGACAGGGGCCTTCTTTACACACCGAAAACACCCTCGTGAACACTCACACTCACAGACACGCGCACACAAACTCTGTTCAGCAGCTGCACCAATTCCAATGGCTCTATTCTGAGCTGGCCGTGAAGAGCCCAAGGAAGCAGGTCCTTCCTCCTGGCACATCTTCTGTGACAGCCGATGACATTCCGAGGCTGCTCTAATTACAGGGCTGGGCCCTGGAGACTCATTACCGACTGGAATGAGGTCTCCGGGGACAGTGTGGCCCGAGTGTTAGAGAGGCTGAGACCCACCAGGGCTCAGCGCCTGAGCCTGAACTCGTCTCACTTCCTGTTTCTCTTAGGAAATGACTTTAGTCTTTGGGGCACTGAGTGGACCTCTCTGTCTCACGGCAGCTCCTGTTGGGTAGGCCTATTCCGCACCAAGGAGATGATAGTGCACACAGAAGCAGCCATGGCTTCCTCCATAACTCTCCTCCTTCTGACGCCATGAAACTGTCCCCTGGGTCCTGAGTGCCACCATGGAGGGGAAGGAGGATAGGACAAAGTAGAAGAGACTTCCAGCCAGGTACAAATCCTCCTTGGGCCCCAGTTTCTTCCTCTGTAAAATGGGTCTAATAAAACCTGCCCTGACTTCCTTACCTCTCTGAGGGCCGGAATGGACAAGCTCTAAGTTCTCAGAAAACTCAGTCAAAGCAGTGTGGTCTCTGTAAAGTATCCTGTGGAGAGCAAAGGTTAGCTGCAACCACCTCTGCCTCAGCTTTGTCTCAAACTCTTTCTGGATGGAAGACGGAAGGTACAGGAGGCCATTTCAAATACAGAACAGTAAGAATGACTGCTTCGCCGGAGGTAGTGGCACACGCCTTTAGTCCCAGCACTCAGGAGGCAGAGGCAGGTGGATCTCTGTGAGTTCGAAACCAACCTGGTCTACAGAGTGAGTTCCAGGACAGTCAGAGCCTCACAGAGAAACCCTGACTCGGAAAAAAATAATAAAATAACTGTCTACAGGCGAGGCCAAGGAAAATGCCTGCTGGCATTAATGCTTCTAGCCTGGCTTCCTCTAGAGCCTGGTTTCTGTCATAAATATCTTTCCCTCTCCAAGTCCAAAAGGAAACAACTGATTCACGGGTAGGTCAACCTGTGGGCTGGTGGCCACGTTGGAACACCTCAATAGGGCCTGGGCTTCTCAAACTGGCCCCAGGCACCTCATCTCCACCCCAACCTTTCCTTTCCTTTCCTTTGTCCATGTGAGGCAGGTTGGTTTGTTTGTTTTTTAAATGCTTATCTGTGTGTGTGTGTGTGTGTGTGTGTGTGTGCGTGTGTGTGTGTGTGTGTGTGTACGCGCGCGCATATGTGTGAGTATGTACAGAGGTCAGAGGACAACTCGGAGGAGTCTGTCATCTCCTTCCTCCATGTGGGTCCTGGTAGTTCTTAAAACTCCTTGAGCGCTCTGGTCCTACACACACACACACACACACACACACACACACACACACACGGGGCACCAAAACCTAGACACAGCCTCACAGTTGCCCTGGAACTGTGGAACCATGGCACTGCTCTGAGTTCTGCCTCCCAGGCCAGGCAACTGAGGCAGGTGGAGGCAGAGAAAGGCAAGACTGTCCCAGGAAGCCCTTGGGTGCTCCCTCTTGGCATATACCATACAACACCAGCCACAATGGTATGAAGGGCCCTCCGCCATCACCATGAACTGCCCGGGAGAGGCAGGCATGTGTGTGCCTCGTTTCATCTCGCTAGAACACGGTCTGGCTCAGCCTTCTCCTTGGTCTGACTCAGTGTCCTTCTGACTCGGTGTCAGCAAGGGACAGGGAAGGAAGCGAGCACGCGCCAGGTGAGCCTCGCCTCAGACACACGGACACAATCCCAGTGAGCACTCAAAACCTCCATAATCCCACCCGCCACGAAAGGCGAGCGCGAAGGTACACAGACCAGAATGAGGGGGCTGGAGAGAGGGCTCAGCGGCTCAGAGCACTGGCTGCTCTTCCAGAGGACCCAGGTTCAGTTCCAGCACCCACACGGCAGCTCACAACTGTCTGTAACTCCAATTTCAGAGGATCCAGCATCCCCACACAGACATGCATGCAGGAAAAACTCCAGTGCACATAAAATAAAAACAAATAGATTATTTAAAAAAAAAAAAAAAAGACCACTTGGAAAAGCTGAAACTGGAATCACTGCAGCTCAGTAAACAACAGGAAGCCCTCTGCATCCCCACACGGTTCGGGGCATGTCGTAATATATCACGCCACCTCTAACAAGTCAGCTGCACACAGACTTCCTGGCTGTACTTGCTCATCTCACACATGGAGGTTCACAGGCAGGACGTTCCTTCCTGATCCATGAGAGAGCAGGGGCCTCCCTCTCCCCTGCTTCTCTGGGTCCCTGGGGTTACTTGACTGCCGAAAGCAGTACCAGCGCCAACTACCAGCCGTGTGTTCTTCACGGCTTCCGGTTAACAGGCAAGTCAACCGCTGAAGCAGGCAGAGGGCCGGGAAAGATGGCTTCTGGGGGGTGAGGAGCCGGAGCCAAGCTGCCACATGCTGATGGGAGCATCGTAATCTCACGGCTGTGGTCTGCTGGGAGAACTTGAGATGGAGCGGATAGACTGTCGACTGGGACATTCCCAGGCGGTGAGGCTGCCGGAGGGGGCGCATCCCAGATGGAGCCTGGGCCCGTTTCCATCCAGAGCCGAGCTGCAGCATCCCACACCCCCGCCACACATGGCCCGACGGCCTGCTCTGTGCAAAGCTTGCCAGGCTCCAGCAGAGACCAGCTGAGGCCCTCCAGTCTGAAACCAGGGGGCAGGGGCTTAACTGAACCCCGGGATACTGAAGGTAAGACCTCACTGACAGTTTCTAGGAGTCAGTCCATGGGATGAGTTGGAGAAGAAACTCACCCCATTCTAGAGCCTGAGCAAGCTTCCCCCAGGCCATCTAGAGACCCTGGGCTCAACTGCAACATGGACTAGAAAGGGGCATGGGACTGGGGGGAAGACCTTTGCCTCCCATCCCTGCTCTGCCCCCAACTCACACAGGACCTTGTGTGGCCTGGCCTCCCATGACATGCATCATGGCTTCATCTGTAAACACGCACTGGACTCTGAGGGTATTTTGATGCTGGGAGAAATGTTATAGGACACTGTTCCTAAGATGCATCCTCCGGGCCTTCTTCTCTGCTCAGCACTTAGTAGGACCCAGTCCAGCCCGATGTGAATAGTCCTTGAGGACTTCCAAACGCTGCTCCTTGAGAGGAGCATGGCACCAGCCTGGCAGGTGGGGACATGAGCAGTGAGAGGCAGAAAAATCCTCTCCCTCAACGAACTCAGCTCCTTCCAACATCTACATCCTGGTCTTCCACCTGTCAGCCCAGATGATCTCTCCCGGCTCCGTCACCTCTTTCATGGAACTGGCTCCCTGTGTGTCCACTGAGAGAGCCGACGCCGCTGTCCCCTCTGATCACGGGTGTTCTCACAGTGCAGAGAAAGTGGGACTTTTCACACACAGCTCAGAGAGACTACGCAGAAACCCTCCTCCCTCGCGCATGTGTAGAACTGGCAGGAGCCCCTCTGGAGCGAGTGTAGATCAGGCTTTCTGTGCTAAGCATCTGGCGTGGCTCAGGGTACAGCTCAGCCCATCGTGATCTCAGGCAGAACACAAGCCCAGGCCTTTCCGGGTCGAGACCTGCAGAGGACTTGCTAATGGAGGGACTTCCAAGTCTCCAAAAGCTGCCGTCCTCAAACCTCGGGGCCATGAGAAATCAGGAATGCGAACTTCCCAGCACTGACCTCCAATAGCGCTAACGGACATTCTACTCCCTGCTCACTAACTAGCCCATCTGTTATGAAATGCCAACAGTTCAGATGATAATTGATGTTTAAATTTTGTTTCTTCCTTTGAGATTTATTTTTCTTTACGTGCGTGCGTGCGTGTGTGTGTGTGTGTGTGTGTGTGTGTGTGTGTGTGTGTGTGTGTAAGACTATGCCATGTGTATGGGTACCAGAGAGGATGGAAGGGGACATCAGATCCCCTGGCTCTCCTTACACCTTCTGAGGTCACAAAGGTCTCTGTGGACGGTTGTAGTGTGACAGCAGAGTCAAAAACAGACTGGGTTTGATGGCCACGCCCCCCACCCCCCAAACACACACACATACATACACACAGACACACACATACACACACACACACACACACAGACACACAGACACACACACGCTTGACAGTCAAGGCCATTTTCAGATACATATGGAATTTGAAGCCAGCGCGGGATACGGGAAACTCGGTGACAAAATGAAAGAAAGAGGTGCCATGGCTCATGCCTTTAATCCCAGCACTCAGGAGGCAAAGGCAGGTGGGTCTCTGTGAGTTCGAGGCCAAGCTGGTCTACAGAGTGAGTTCCAGGACAGCCAGAGCATCATAATGAAACCCTGTGTAAAAAAAGGAAGGAAGGAAGGAAGGAAGGAAGGAAGGAAGGAAGGAAGGAAGGAAGGAAGGAAGGAAGGAAGGAAAGAAGGAAAGAACGAAAGAAAGAAGGAAGGAAGGAAGGAAGGAAGGAAGGAAGGAAGGAAGGAAGGAAGGAAGGAAGGAAGGAAAGAAAGAAAGAAAGAAAGAAAGAAAGAAAGAAAGAAAGAAAGAAAGAAAGAAAGAAAGAAAGAAAGAAAGAAAGAAAGAAAGAAAACACACAAAAGTACATCATTCCATTATTATGAGATGTGTTTGGCATCTCTGTAAAAACAGACAAGTAAATCCAGAAAGACTCAACAGGAAACCTGGAGCTGTCGGTGGCGGGGTGTGAGGTTTCTTTCTGTGGCCCTGACCATGCTCTAATTTCCCTGCTGCAATGGCAACCGTGGACCAGTCTACTCTAAACACGTGCATGCATCAGGCAGTCCGTGAGCTACATCTCCATAAGCT
The DNA here is from genome assembly GCF_049852395.1 of Peromyscus maniculatus bairdii. NCBI lineage: Eukaryota > Metazoa > Chordata > Mammalia > Rodentia > Cricetidae > Peromyscus > Peromyscus maniculatus. The sequence goes on along the minus strand of NC_134872.1, from coordinate 27,129,242 downwards.
GGGCTACAACGGATGCACTGCCATGGCCCAGGCCCCATGCCACCCCAGTTCCGAGCCATGAGTACGGTCTCAGAGCTGTGGAACATCCTGACACTCTGGGACGGCCCCAGCAATCTGCATTTTAGCAAGCCTGCAGGGGAATCCGAGGGACTGAAGGAGGAGACCCCAGTTCACCAGAGGTGGCTGTCAGCCTTGGCTGTACCCTGGACTCAACCCAGGCAAATTTTAAAAGCTACTCACACACTGGTCACAAAGCAAACCAAGCTGGACTCTAGGAGGGAGCCCAACCACCATGCTAAAAGATCCCCATACACCTCTTGCACACAAGCAGAGTGAAAGCCCCTCTGAGAGTCTCAGGGACCCCTGCCCCCTCACACACACACTCTATGGTACCTTTAAGAACATGTCCTAGGGGATGGGAAGATGACTCAGACAGGAAGGTACTTGCACACAAGTGTGAAGTCCTGGGTTTGAATCCCCAGAACCCAAAGAAAGCCAGATACAATAGTTCTTGCCTGTAATTCCAGCATTCCTACAGTAAGATGAGGGGTGGGGACAGGAGAATCCTTGAAAGCTCAGAGCCATCTAGCACACAAAAGACCCCGCCTCAAGATAAGATAGAAGGAGCCAGAAAGGTGGCTTGGCCAGGAAAAGCATTTGCTGTATAAGTCTGATGACCCAAGTTCAATCCCCAGATCCCACATAAAGGTGAAAGAAAGGAGAGAATGTCTGACGCTCACATGCTCACTGTGGCACACCCCCTCCCACCATACACTTACTAATAGTAAGTAAAATTACTTCAAAAATAAATAACAAGGCCTGGACAAGATGTCTCAGCAGGTAAAGGCTCTTGTTGCCCGGCCCAACAACTTGCATTTAATCCTCATGAAATTCACTGGTGGGAAAGAATAATTCTAAAAGTAGTCCTCTGTCCTCCATATGTGCCGTGGCATGTGTGTGTACACACACACACACACACACACACACACACACACACACACACACACACACACACACACACACCCCACAGAGGCAAAGTACCTGTAGTAAGGCCCTGGGTTCAATGGGAAGGTGGTGGTGAGGGATTTACCCTAATTTAGCTCGCTGGGGCCACCTGGTGGCCACACTTGTGAATAACTGCATCCAGCTTCTGGCTCCTTCAGGGACCCTGGGATGGGGCTCTGGGATTTCATTTCATGCAGGGAGTGGTCCTGTAGGTGCCAACTTTAGCCTTGGAAATGTGAGGGGCACCCTGGTGGGGAGTCGGGGAGAGATCTCACTTGTTCAGTTTCCTCCATTAAACATTCTACTGTGAAGTCAGCCAAGCTACTGCCCCTCAAATCCAGCTCCGTCCCTCACCTCCATCCCTGCCACCCCACTCCCCAGGAGTTAAAGCCAGCTGCCCATCCGATCTCCCTTCTGGTGACTGCTGACAGCACTGTGCTACCAAATAGCCTTCAGTGCCTCCAAACCCACTAGGAACCCTTAGGACTCCTGGCCTTTGCCCACGTGGCCCTGGAGGCCCCCAGTGATTCCTCTTGGGCTGCTGGAGACCAGCTCCTAGCTTCCCCTTGCAGCCCAGGCCCCCTGTACTGTCTGATCCCTCTCTGTCCTCACAGCGGACATACAGGTACAGAGTCCCAAAAAAGTGACAGTGTGGTGGTATTGTGTCCCCCCAAAATATTGTGCACCCTCATAAACTTATCTGGGGTCAGAGAACAGAACAGCCACTAGATACAGAGGCTAGAAAATAGTGGCACACACACCTTTAATCCTAGCATTCCAGAGGCAGAGATCTGCCTAGATCTCTGAGTTCAAACAGCCAGGCCTGGTGACACACGCCTTTAATCCCAGGGAGTGATGGCAGGAAGCAGAAAGGTATATAAGGCGTGAAGAGCAGAAACTAGAAGCTTTTGGCTGGTTAAGCTTTTAAGCTTTGAGCAGCACAGTTCAGCTGAGATTCATTCCAGATGAGAACACAGAGGCTTCCAGTCTGAGGAAACAGGATCAGCTGAGGAACTGGTGAGGTGAGGTAGCTGTGGCCTGTTCTGCTTCTCTGACCTTCCAGCGTTCACCCCAATACCTGGCTCCGGGTTTGTTTTTATTAATAAGACCTTTTAAGATTCCTGATACAGGACAGCCTGTGAGCTCTGGAGAGGGCCTGGCCCACATCCTCTGAGGCAGACCTAAGCACCCCCCTTCCACTGCCTGAGCCTCCAGCGGCCGGAACCTAGAGGCCTCAGCTCTCGTACTCTGAGGTGGGGCTCTGAACAGTGGCAGTGAGCGAGTGCTGGCTAGTTTTATGCCAACCTGACACAAGCTGGCGTCACTGAAGAAGAGGGAACTGCAAAGGAGAAAATGCCCCCACCAGGCAGGCCAGTGGGCAAGCCTGCGGCACATCTTCTGGACTGATGATTGATGTGGGCGGGCCCAGCTCACTGTGTGTGGTACCACCCCTCAACAGGTGATCCTGAGTCGTATAAGCAAGCAGGCTGAGCAAGCCGTGAGGAGCAAGTCAGTAAAGAGTGTTCTTCCGTGGTCTGTGCATCAGTGCCTGCCTCCAGGGTCCCTGCCTCCAGGGTCCCTGCCTCCAGGGTCCCTGCCTCCAGGGTCCCTGCCTCCAGGGTCCCTGCCTCCAGGGTCCCTGCCCTGGCTTCCCCGGATGATGAACTACGAGCTGTAAGATAAGATAAACCCTCCCCTTCCCAAGTTGCTTTCGGTAGTGGTGTTTCATCACAGCAACAGAAACCTAAGACAGTGTGAGACACAAAAGTAACTAACTCATAGGAACCTGGAGATGGGGGACCTAATCACAGGTACATCATGCCTCCCAAGGGTGCCAAGTCCATTTTGGAAGCTCCTGATCCATCATCTCCTCCCCATGAGGGGCAACCTCTTACTCTGAACTTTTCCCCAGGCTTACCTTACACCACACGCCTAGGCCGCCTCCACACAGGGGCCTCCCCTCTGACCCAGTCAGAATCTGACCCCAGGGCCCCAAGCCAAGGCTGTCCTGGGTCATTCTGGTCAGGTGTCCCCAACTTGAGGCTGAACAAGTGGCTTGACACAGTCTCCTCTTACAAGACACGGGCAGAAGCCGCCCTGACCATCACCCAGCCCTGGCATACACTGCCACCTCCTGGCACCATGCAGCACTGTTCCTACCCACCTGCTTCCAGGCTGAGGAGCAGGGATCTCTGTCCCCATGACCAACCCAGTTCCCACATGCCAGAGTCCTGAAGCTGCAAACTCCATCACCTGCCCAGCCCACAAGTCCCATGACAGGCAGAGAAGGGGACCGAGGTAAACTCAAATGCATATTCTTTCTAAACATCTGAGAGCCCCAGATTCATACATTAAATCTGAGCCATTCTGAAGACCTTATTTTTACAATGTAGTGAGGTATTAAAAAATCATTTGGGCCAGGCGGTAGTGATGCATGCCTTTAATCCCAGCACTTGGGAGGCAGAGGCAGGCAGATCTCTGTGAGTTCAAGGCCAGCCTGGTCTACAGAGCAAGTTCCAGGACAGGCACCAAAACTACACAGAGAAACCCTGTCTTAAAAAACTAAAATAATAATAATTATTATTATTATTATTATCATTATCGTTGTTGTTATTATTACTATTATTTGGGGTGACTGGTAATATAGCTCTGTGGGTAAAGGCAACTGCCACCAAGGCTGATCACCCCAATCCATTCTCCAGGGCCCACATGGTAGAAGAGAGAACCAGCTCCTACAAGTTGTCCCTGACCCCTACACTCATGCTGTGCGCACACAAACAAGTAAATATGTAAAATAATATTTAACTGAGCAGATTAAAAAAAAAAACTAAATGGGGACCAGACCCAGACCCCAAACAGTGTAGACAAACCTGTCCTGGGGTAGAGCAGCCACACCACGCAGTACTGAGCTTGGTCCCTGTTTCCCGTCACACTGCCACACACCTGATTCTCTGCTTGGCCTCTGGGAGGACCCCAGGGTCCCACACTAGAATCGTGCTCCAGCCCACAGAGGTCTCAGGTGTTCCTCTCTACTGGCCCCTCCCACAGCAGGCTTCTAATGTGCTTGTTATCCCAGATCAGGTGGCAGTGGCTTAGGGGCTGCTGACATTTCTGTTTCCAGGTCCACAGTCCCTTCTAAGAGGTGGGAAAGTGACCAAAAAGAAAGAAAGAGGGGGCTGGAGAGAGAGCTCAGCGGTTAAGAGCACTGGCTGTGCTTCCAGAGGACCCAGGTTCAATTCCCAGCAACCACATGGTGGCTCACAACCTTCTGTAATGAGATCTGGCGTACATGCAGACCGAACACTGGATACATAATAAATAAATAAATCTTTAAAGGAAGAAAGGAAGGAAGGAAGGAAGGAAGGAAGGAAGGAAGGAAGGAAGGAAGGAAGGAAGGAAGGAAGGAACAAAGAAACAAAGAAAGAGGAAGGGTCCACTGGATCTGCTGCCACCTCAAACCTGCACCAGTGACCTCCCCCACCACATGAGCCCCAGCCCATCCTGAGAGCCAGGAGCTCTCACATACAGGCCCTCACCTGTCGGTAGGTACAGATAATAATCTCCCGAAGGTGATAATGCATGGGTGTCATGGTCTCACTGACGGTGTCCAGCGCCGCATCCACCTCCTTCTTCACACGGTGGCCATCGGGCAGCAGCTGTACCACCTTCATCACCACCTGAGGCCAGAGGAGGGGTGAGTGGACGGAAGGCCAAGGGCCATCCTCAGCCCTGAGCCCCCTTGCCTGCTTCTCAGGCTTGGGGTAGTAAGAGGACGCGGTATCGCTCAGGCCACACATCCACATTTTTTTTTCATTCATAAGCAAGATTTTGTGAGTTGTTCTGAGGGTCTGTACATGTCCATTTCAATGCATACCTTCCTCGCTGTGTATGTGTGAAATGTGTACGTACGTGTGATGTGTATATGTGATATATGAGCACATGTGTGTACAGACGCATGGACCTGGGCACATATGGAGGCCACTGAAGGAGTGTCCTGCTTTCTCTCCACCTTCATACTTTGAGACAGAGCCTCTCACTGAGCCAGGGCCTAGGCTGGCCTTCAGCAAACCCCATGGATCCTCTTCTATCTGCCCTGCACAATGCTGGGGTTACACACGCACACAGCCATGCCTGGCTTTTACGTAGGGCTGGCCGTTGGATCTCGGGTCCTCACGCTTGTTCAATGATCCCTTGTACCCACCATTCTTAACACAGGGATCAAAAAATCTAAGAGGTCGAATGTGTCTATCTCTCTTGTTCATTTCCTTGACTTGTATCCTTAGAGACCATCAAGGGCCTGGGGAGAGAGTTCGGCTGGTACTGTACTTGCTGCTCAAGGTGGAAGACCCAAGTTCTATCCCAAGTACCTACGGAAAAGGCCAGGCAGACTGGGACATGTCTGTACCTCTAGTGATGACAGAGGGCAGAGAACAGAGACAGGTAGATCCCCAGGGCTTGTCAATAATTAATAGTAATACTACTAAAAATAATAGGCAGTCAGCTCCTGAGGGATCACACCCAAAGTTGACAAAAATAATTTTTTAAGCCAGGCGGTGGTGGCACATGCCTTTAAATCTCACTTTAATCTGCACTTGAGAGGCAGAGCCAGGCAGATCTCTGTGAGTTCAAGGCCAGCTACAGAGTGAGTTCCAGGACAGGCTCCAAAGCTACACAGAGAAACCCTGTCTAAAAAAAAAAAAAAAAAACCCAAATAATAATAACTTTTAAGAGGATATATCAGGGTAAAGCAATGGCTTAGCCTTTAAGAGCATGTACTGCTCTTATAGAGGACCTGAGTTTAGTGCATCAGGTGCCTCACAACAGCTGGCAACTCCAGTTCCAGGGAATCCAGCGCCCTCTTCTGCACTCATGTGGACATACCCTCACAGAGACACACAGGTACATGCAATTAAAAAATAAAATCTTTTGCCAGGTGTAGTAGTGCACAACTTTAGTCCCAGCACTCAGGAGACAGAGGCAGGCAGATCTCTGAGTTCAAGACCAGCCTGGTCTACAGAGTGAGTTCCAGGACAGCCAGGGCTGCATAGTGAGGCCCTGTCAAAAAACAACAACAACAAAAATACTTTAAAAAGTACTAAACCTCTAAACTGTCATGTCACCTCTGCCTGTCACAGTCACAGTTTAGTGAAACAGACACAAATCCTCAGTCTTTCACAGCACATTAACAACAGGGAAAGTCAGGCTCCTGCAACATAAGGCACACATGGTGCTGGCAAGCAGAGCCGGGGAGATGATGGGAGAGCCGGGGAGATGATGGGAGAGCCGGGGAGATGATGGGAGAGCCAGGGAGATGATGGGAGAGATGGGGAGATGATGGGAGAGATGTGGAGATGATGAGAGAGCAGGGGAGATGATGGGAGAGCCGGGGAGATGATGGGAGAAATAATGGGGAGATGATGGGAGAGCTGGGGAGATGATGGGAGAGCCGGGGAGATGATGGGAGAGATGGGGAGATGATGGGAGAGCCGGGGAGATGATGGGAGAAATAATGGGGAGATGATGGGAGAAATAATGGGGAGATGATGGGAGAGCTGGGGAGATGATGGGAGAGCCGGGGAGATGATGGGAGAGATGGGGAGATGATGGGAGAGCTGGGGAGATGATGGGAGAGCTGGGGAGATGATGGGAGAGCTGGGGAGATGATGGGAGAGCCGGGGAGACAGATGATGGGAGTGCCAGAGAGATAACAGAAGAGCCAGGGAATAGGAGAGCTGGGGAGACAATGTCAGTGAACCACAGGAAGTACTAATGGTTTGAAATGCTCAGAGTACGTCAAAAGCACGGGTGAGGTCTCTTACCAAGATTCATCTCATTCTTATCTTTTAATTGTTGGACAAGACGTTTACCCACTGAGCCATCTAACTGCCTGCCCCCCATGTAAAAAGACGGGATCTTTACATGTTCCAGACAGTCCTCAAACTCAGCAGGTAGCAGAGAATGATCGTGAACTCCTGATCCTCCTGCCTCTGCCACCCAGATGCTGGATCACAGGCATAAGCCACCACTCCCACTCAGGATATGTGATGCTGGGCTTAAGCCAGGACTTCCTCCATGCTCACCAAGCATCTATCTTATTTACTGCAGTGGTAGGGGTCCAGTGCAGGGCCTTGAACATGCCGGGCAAACACTCCACCACTGAGCTACACTTATTTATTTACTCAAGGTTTCAGTGTGTAGCCCCCTGCTGGCCGGAAAGCTGCTATATAGACCCGACTGGCCTCAGATTTGGTTTCTGTTAGCACAGTTTGTCACACTAAGAAAAGAAAAAAAGAATCTTGAGCATTCACCACAAACGAAAGACGTTGTCTAAAGAGGAGCACGTCCAAAGGCCCAGAGGCACACGGGATTGGCAGTCTTGACCTCTCGCCCAGAGGTCAGGGAAGCAGAACTGTCCGTAGGTCAAGTGGCAGGCATGTGTCACAGTTACCAGGCAGACAGGAACTATAGCTGTGATGCCATTCACTGGTCAGCTACAGGCCAAGCGTGCAGGGAGGAGTCACGCGTGTGATACGACACACGGCGTGTGGCAGGTGCATGGTACATGGATCTGAAATGTTAGTGGCTGTCCGAGAGCCAGGGGCCCTGAGCCAAAGCAGGGGGATGCAGGACAGAGCAGGTTGCAGCCCTGCATGGGGCACCAGCCACAGCTGAGTCTCAAGAAACTGTGAGGTGGGTTATCAACAACACTATGAAGACCCCAGCGCCCTGGCCAGGCAGGGAAGGGTCCAGCCCTGCCTACTATGGCCCTGTGCAGAGGCTCAAGAGTCAAACTGAGGCAGAGCCCGTCCATCTGGGAAGCAGAAAGCCAGCCCTACCCCCACTAAACTGCCAGCAGGACCCAAGATTCCAGTCCGCATAGCACTCCCGGAGACCCAGGGGGCACACCCACCTGAAACTCGCCCTTGGTGAACTTGGCATCAGGCACGCTCACGAGCTCCTCCTCGCCCACCTCGGGACAGCCCTGAGGGATGACAGAGCTAGATGGAGACTCTTCCCTCATCTACCACCTCCCCACACCCGGAACCCCTACTGGGGGGGGGGGGGGGGTTTCAGGACCGATGGGAGGGGCCCCAGGATGACATCAGGCATGACCTCTGCCCTTCCACACTGGCCATAGCCAGCCCCACCCCTTGCTTGGGATGACCTCTGACCTCACTCGGAAGGCCACACCTACCCCGATGTGCCAGCAGGCCAGGACAGCCACCACCATGGCGGTGGTGGTCCGGCCCTGGCCGCTAAGGCAGCTGAAGACGAAGCCTGTGTCCGGGTCCTTGGAGAGAGCAGCCCGCATGGCCTCAAGCAGCCGGTCAAAGTCCTGCGGCGACGAGACCACAGTCCGGGTTCAGGGGTGTCACTGGCTGACCCCCACCCAAATGGTAACCCCTGCTTTCTGTGTCCATGTGCCCCATCCTACACATAACCTTGTCCCTATACACACAGGACCACACGTATGTGAAAAGTTGCATGCATTCCTGTGTATGTCCCCATCCCAGGCACCCAGGACTGGGCATATGAGCAGACACAACACACTTCTGGGACTCAGTATGCCAACTCTCCACCTGGCGGGTCATGCTCAGGTGTTCTCCAGCCAGCAGCCCAGTCCCTGCCTGGGAAGGAACCACGTCCTGCCTGAGCTCATCCAAACACTTGAGAGCAGCCATCAGGGGGCAGCATGCCACCAGCCGTGAGTCCACGGAGAGCCACGCAGGCAGAAGGAAACAGCCCTAAGTAACGCTATCCCAGCCACATCCACAAGCCGCACAGGCCAGGCACACACAGCCCACAGATGTACCGGCACCTGTAAGACAAACCCCAGAGGCGGCTACAAGCACACATCTGTCACAGATCGACAGCCGCCACATGAACATCACCTCAATCACACAGCCGGATCCCACAGGGTTTTCTCCATGAGCCCCGCCCCATGGATGCACCACCTACACATGGCTCACAAACACAAGACAGATGCCATGAACCCCATGGGAACCTATACCCGCACAACCAGGGCACCACGCATCATATATCCATCCCTCCAGCACACCCCCTTCCCTGTAACACATGGTACACATGCCTGCAACACAAGACACACACACACTGGCCCCACAACACAAAGCATATGCAGGTAGAATATACAATGAATGGGCATGTGCACTTGCATACACACACACACACACACACACACACACACACACACACACACACGACGGTAACAAGCTTCTGAAGCCACATATGAACCCCATTAGACAATCCCCTGGCCCCATTATAGAGTTGAGCTGCTCTGGTTCCCCAGAGGCCCGGCCCCTCACCTCCTCCCGGGGGGCGCAGAAGTCTGGTACGGGAATACGGTGGTAGGTAAGGCCAAGGCAGGGCCCCTGGTGCTGGCTGAAGACCTCCTGTGTGGTCAGGCACTTCTGGAACCTGGGGGTGGTAGGGTTCTTCGTGTTGGGGCCAGGAGCACTCAGGTAGGCCTTCAGCTGGGCCTCCAGGGCCTGGATAGGGGCAGGACAGAGGGCAGAGGCCACTGAGGCAGGCCTGAGAGGCAGGAGCCATGACTAGTGCTGGCTGCCCAGCTCCAACCTCAGGTCGGAACCACCCCAGAGGGCAGAAAAGCCACAGGAGTATGGGGACATGGGGACACAGGAACAGGCCTGGAGCGGCAGCTGCCTGAATCCTCCCCGCCTGGGCCCCAGCTTCTCAATCCACACAAGAAGGGCCCTCTGGCTCTCCCTCATGCCCCTTCTCTCTCAAAGAGCGCCTCCCATGCAGACCATGCAAAAAGCCAGAAACCTTACCTCCAGCTGCTCAGGGGCCAGGGTTGGTCCGGGTGGCCACAGGCTGTGGATGTGACCATCACACTCCAGGACAACCTCCTCCCTCAGGTTGACCCAGACCACCTGCCGTAGTTTCCTCTTGGTATCAGACAGGTAGGCCAGGATGCTGCCTAGGGCCTGGGGGATGAGGGGCCGTCAGGGCCAGGGCTAGCCTTTTCCCTGCCCCATGTTTGGACCTGGGCCTGGGGAGCGGGCACCTTGGCACTGGGCTGGGCGGTGCCATAGATAGGCATGCGCGGTACACGCCGGAAGTTGGCGACGTCCATCTCTCTGACGGTGCTGAGCTCATCCGGGGAAACAAGATCGTCTGCTTCCTGGAGGAAGGACACCAAGGCTGAAGTCCACAGTTACCAACCATATCCAGCCTCAGTGGGCAAGTGTGGGGTGGGAACAGTGTCCTGCTGGGTGCAGGGCGTACATGGCTGGACACCCGCAGCCTTATTGGTGCCCTGGCAGGGATGTGATGATGCACACCCTCCAGAGAGCGCCAGCTCTGATATCTTTTTTTTTTTTTCAAGATTTATTATGTATACAGTGTTCTGCCTGCAGGCCAGAAGAGGGCGCCAGATCTCATTACAGATGGTTGCGAGCCACCATGTGGTTGATGGAGAATTGAACTCAGAACCTCTGGGAGATTAACCTCTGAGCCATCTCTCCAGCCCCCCAGCTCTGATATCTGACAGTCCATTCTGACTCTGTGTCAAAGCTCTGGGCTTTGAGACTAAGGAAACAGTGCTGGAACCACAGCCAGAACATGGCACCCGAACACAGCACATTCTGCTCATGCGAGACGCCTACCAGCCCCCCACCCCCACCACCCCCCACCACCCCCCAACCCCGGCAACGCTTCCCAAGCCCTACAGGAAATCTAGAAGTCCTCAGCCCAGCCCACTCCCCAGATACACAGCCACTCACCAGGGAGCCCTTGGCGATGAGGTCCCCAGGGGCCACGGGCCCCACTGAACTCAGCATCACGGGCAGACGGTACAGCTCAGGGTGGGTACACAGCCATCGACTGAAACTGAGGGCGAAGGCCAGCGGGTACTGCGGCCCAAGGCCAGGAGAGACGGGGCATTGAGGGGAGGGGGGCCATCTTGAGCCCTCCCTGCCTAACCACAGAAAGGGAGCCCCAAAATCGGGGTATCCTTGTGGTCCAGGGGGGAAACAAGTAGGTTGAGGGAGGACCAGGATGTTCACCGCCCTGACCAAGATGGAGTCTTAGGCCTGGGATGGGAAGGAAAAGGGGCCATGGGGTAGGGGCAGAAACAACACTCATCTGGACCCCTTCTTGCCCCTCCCAACCTTCCTCGGGGACCAACACACACAATACCACGCCATTCCCCACCCCATGGGGTCCCTGTTGCTGGGGTGGGAAGTTGGGTGCTGCCTCAGGCCCACCTGCTCATGCAGATAGTAGTTAAACAGGACCAGGTAGAAGTACAGCTCCAGGCTCCGCAGCGCCCTCTGCTGGACAGCATGCTGGGTGCCACTTTGCTAAGGATGGGGGGGGAGGGGGAAGGGAGGGAGACATGGGGTGTTAAGCGTGGAGCTGCCCTCCAGCTGTGTGTCTCTAGCTCCACGGCAGTTCTGCCAGGCTGGAAGTCCTTCCCCGTGTCTATCCCATTTGCCGTGGTTTATCGGGAGCACAGAACTCTGTGGCGACCACGCTGAGCCAGGGTGGCCCGGGTGCAAATGCTGCCTCTCCAGACGGGGTTCCCAGGCCTGGGACGGGACGAGGGTGAGGGGCAGACAACAGGGCGACTCCTCCCCCACGTCACGTTCCATTTCCCCTGTGCTGTGCTGTAGAAGCCAGCACCGACATCCTTTCCCTTTCTTGAGGGAATCAGGAACGCAAGCCAGGCGCACCCCTTTAATGCCAGCACTCGGGAGGCAGGGACAGGCGGATCTCTGTGAGTTCGAGGCCAGCCTGGTCTACAGAGCGAGTTCCAGGACAGGCACCAAAACTACACAGAGAAACCCTGTCTCAAACAAAACAAAACAAACAAAAGCTGTTGAGTGAGTATGCTAGATGGGGGGAGGGGGGGCCACAGTCTCAGTCACGCCCCTCTGTGTTGCCATGGCAGCATGACAGCATGAGCCCCGGGGGCCCTGAGCCAAGCTCTGATGACCCCTGACCCCTGGTCTAGACTAGGAGATAAGGCTGGTCTTTGATGACCTCCACTGCAGATGCCAGAGGGGAATCGAATCAATGTTGCAAGACGAAGCTGCCCCAGGGGAAAGCCATGGCAGGATGGGGTCCTGAAGCAGCTCCTGTGACAGCAACTGGGACCTGTCTGGTGACGGCAGCAGGTGACATTCAGCCCTCTTCATGCATCTTTCCTCACATGACCCCAACAGTCCTCCCGGCTACTTGGCTACTTATCATCACTTGCCCCACTTCTCACACGGGGACGTGAAGGCACAGAGCAGATGCCCAAGTCCCCGCCCCTGTAAGTGACACCAGGCCGCTGGATCGGAAGCCCCCCCCCCACTCTGACTCCGTAGGCCGAGGCAGGCTGACCCGGCCATGAGTTTCGGTGACAGAGCCATTAAAAAATCTTCTCCGTGACAAAAACCCAAGGATTCACATTAAAACGAGGCGCGGCTACCTCGAGAATCACAAACGTAGTGAAAGAGAATGCCCGGGCAGCTGCCGCCAACGCTTTTCCTGTTTCTAGTTTCTCAGTTTCCCCATCATGGGACACAGCCCTCACGAACTTTTTTTTTTTTTAAGTGTGAAAGAAAGAAAAGATGGTAGGATTCTTTCCGTCCACTGTACACAAACACTGTCGGCCCCGTCTCCTCCGCAGAGCTGGGGACAGGGGCTGCCACGGGCCAGCCCAGCACTCCCCCTGAAGCTGAGGGATGGACACGGCCCCCGCTCTCCCCAGGGAAGCTCCAGAAGTTGCCTTTGTCGGAAGACCTCCTGCGTGAATCCCCAAAGTGCCCCAGAGGTCCCTGGACTAAAGGCTGGGTCCTGGGGTGACACCGTGGGGAGGTGTCGGGGTCCTAAGGGGTAGGGCTTGGCGGGAGCTCTTTACGGTCACTGGAGAGGTGCTCTCAAAGGGGACTGCAGGGTGCTGGCTGCCTCTTCCTTTGTGTCCCCCGGCCATGGTGTGAGAAGTGTTGTCCCTCCACAATGTGCGGGCCAGAAGAACAGAACCAATGAGCCATGGACGCTCTCTCCCCTTCTCTCTCTGTCTCTCTCTGTGTCTCTCTCTGTCTCTCTCTCTCTGTCTCTGTCTCTCTCTCTCTCTCTCTCTCTCTCTCTCTCTCTCTCTCTCTCTCTCTCTCTGTTTTTTTGAGACAGAGTTTCTCTGTGTAGCTTTGCGCTGCACCTTTCCTGGATCTCTCTGTAGACCAGGCTGGCCTCGAACTCACAAAGATCCGTCTGCCTCTTCTCTCTTTCTCTCTCTCTCTCTCTCTCTCTCTCTCTCTCTCTCTCTCTCTCTCTCTCTCTCTCTCTCTCTCTCTCTCTCTCTCTCTCCCTTCTCTCTCTGCTGACCTGAAACACACCATGCAGCCCAGGCTGCCCTCGAACTCGGTCCTCCTGTCTCAGCAGCAGTGTGGGGACCACCAGCCTGCGGCACCCCAGGCTAGCCTTTCCTTTTCACAAGCTCCTGGTCTCAGCCCCAGGTTTCTCATCACCCTAACGTGAAGCTGACTGATGGTGATGATCTGGGAAATGTCTGCGTCCAGAGGTCTCAGCAGGCCCCTCGGTCCATGCTGTTTATTCTGCAGCCAAGAGACCTGCTCAGAAAAAATAAACTTCCTCTTCCTCGTCCTTCCCGCTGGTCCAGCTGCCTGCCCCACCCCCTCCAGAAACTACCGGCGGAGAAGCAGCAGCCAGAAACCATCAGACTGAAAAATCCCAGTCCCGGGCAGAGTCCAGCATGCTCCTCCTGGCCTCACCTGCGCTGGGCTCTCTGGCCGGATGCCTTCCAGCTTCCTCTGGTTCTTTAGGACCTCTTCCTTCAGGTCATGCAGCTCTGCACAGGCGGTGACAGCCCGATCCACCTAGGGCCAGAAAAGGGGGGGACTGTCAGAGAGAAGGGGCGTGGGGGAGGAAGAGACACCCCAACACACACACACACACACATCAGTGAAAGGAGCAACTGCCCCCCCACCCCCATCCCCGCTGTACACACACACACACACACACACACACACACACACACACACGCTGTCCTGACCCAGCCTCTCACTCACCTCCTCTACCATCTTCCTCCCCTGGGGCACCATGCTGATGAAGCCTTGAATCACTTGAAACTGCTCCATCGGCAGGGCTTTGGTCAGCAAGGAGGCAGCCCTGACAAGGTGAGAGCCAGGAGCGTGATGAGGGACAGCCACGCAGCCCTCTGCCACCCATCAGCCACCGGGAGGCATCAGATTACAGGCTCCTTCTGAAATTCCCCGGGGGCAGGAAGGCCTAGAAGGGTCCGGTGCCTCGCCAGCACACCAGGCAAATCTGTGGCAAATGAGGCAACCATGCCTGTTCTTCTGGATGCGGCCCCATCATCCTGGAGATGGCTTGGCCCTCTCCTCTCCTGTCTGTCCTTCCAACCCCTCAGCTGCCTGGACCCCGGCCACTCACTCTGGCTGGGAGGAGGCTCTCCCATGGTGGAACAGCACAAGAGTACCCAGGACCATGCCCAGGTTGGTCCTGCCCACACCTGACTGGCAGCTGAACAGGAGGGCAGGGGGAAGGCCGTGGGTGTCTCGGAGCCGCAGGAGGCTGGGGGTCTCCTGTGGGAGGGAACACAAACGACTATCAGGCGAGAGTGTGATGGGAAAACCCTGAGACCGAGGCCCCAGGCAAGCGGGAGGGTCAGACTTGAGTAGCATGGCCCCTGATGTCAAGTCGGCAGCCAGATCTGATCCATCTGCTCCCAGGGCCTCAGGTCCTGCCCCTGCCCGGCCTCAAGGGAACTCAGAGCACAGGCCAGGAATCCCACGGGGTCTGGAATAGGAGCGACTCCCAGGATCTCAGGCCCTACATTGACCTGGCGCCCCTCCCCATGTAAGACAAATTAGGGCACGATCCCAAAATGGGTTGGGACAGAAAGGCTCCCTCCCGTACCCAGTAAATATCAACAAACAAGCCTCTCAAGCTTGACGGAAGGGAGAAGGAGAGGGCTAGAGGAGGAAGGGTCTCCAACACCACACGGCGAGAGGGCAGCCAAGCCGTGGCCAGAACTGGGTCCTCCAGGAGTTAGTGCTAGACTCTGGCATTAGAGGACTGTGGCACGTGTACTCAGGTGTGCGTGTGCACACACAGACGCGTGTACACACACGGCAGAAGGAGGCATACATACATGCCCACGTAAGGACACAGACACCACCCCACACCCCAACAATACTGGACCCTATATACATCATAGATGGAAACGTCCACAGAGATAGCCAGAGGTCACCCCCGACCCTGAGCATCTCCATGGGGACCAACCAGTGCCACCTGTTCCTAGCTCAGAACTCCCCTCAGTCCCACTTACCCGGAGGACACTAACAAAGGCATCAAACTGGGCTTCCAGGGGGGCCCCTTGCTCTGGCAGGGGGAGACGGTGATACCTGCCAGGAGAGGAGAACGGCCCCATGAGCCAGGCAACGACTCTGGGTAACAGCTCATGCCCTCATCCCCAAGCACAGGCCCGAGGGGCAGATGGGGAAACTGAGGCGGCAGCTGGAGAGCCAGCCCAGAGAGGACATCAGCTCCGGGTACCTGTAGGTGGGCTGCAGGAACAGCGGCCGCTTATACACCTCCTCGGTCACGTGCACATCATCCTCACCTCGGATGGCCACGGTGCGCGGCTCCCCACGCAGGTCCTCTGTGTTGTGGTACACGTGGTACGTGTTCTCTCTCAGCTGGGCAAAGTCGTGGATCTAGAGTGAGATGCAGGCGTCAGAGGGGTGTGACCCGAGCTTCCTAGGCCGCCCTGATTTGTCCCTGCCCAGCTCTGGTGACCAGGCCACACAGAGGCTATACACAGGTTTCTTTTCCTTCAAGAGGAGAGTCATATGGCCTGAGGCATTCTGTCCTGTCTTCAGAGATCAGGCCTGAGGGCAGCCAGACCTGCATGGGCTGACCATGACCTCCATGGAGGTCAGCCGGAAGGCTCTGCCCAGCGGGGCAGCAGAAATGCACCAAGCCACCTGAATCCCAGGACGGGGTGAGGCTCAGCCAGCTGAAGCAGAAGTAAGAGAGGCAAGGAGAGGCTGGTCCCCCAGCAAGGCCTGGACTTCACCACATACATCTATCTCTGAAGCACTGTGACCCCCACGTTCCATTCATACACCTCTGTGGTGGTAGTTATCAGTGTCTCAGAGGCCCCTCCCAAGGCTTTGTGTGGGAGAGAAGAGGAGGCCCCAGAATCTCAGAGACAGGCCCAGCAAACGACTCCGTAGGACCCCACGTGACCAGTGAGTAGCCAAACTTCAGCCACGGGCGTCCTACCCCTAGATCTCTCCTCACCAGACCGGACCCCTCCCTAAACCAGGAAGGAGGGGCATGGCGAGAGAGAGGGACCGAAATAGGCCAGCTGGGAACAAGAGGTCAACCGGGCAGCCAACCGCTCACCCAAGCAGGGCACAAAAGCCGGGCAGTGTGGGCCAGCAAAGGCTGAGTGGCTCCCACAGCCAGAACGGCTGCTGCAGGGGCATGTCTGGAGAGCAGGCTGGAGTCTCCCGCTCAGACATCGGAGGCCAGCGAGGGAGAAGCGCCCTCATCACGTCGGTCGGCACCCCCACGGGCCCTCACCTCTTTCCGGATGGCCAGCTCCAGGCTCTCAGCCTTGACCCCCGGCCCAGGGCCCCTGAGGTTCTCACGAAGGCTCTCCTTGTCTCGGGGCGTGTAGGACACGAAGTCCTCCTCGGCACGCAGGAACAGCACAGGCTCCTCCCGCACGCAGAAGATGATGCACTCCTGTCGAGGAGAAACCATTGCCCCTGTGTGCACCGACGGACGCCCGTCCCCGGTCCAGCCGCTAGGCCTGTATCCAGACAGTTCCTCCCTCCTCCAGGGTGAGGCACCGGACCAGTCCCTTCCACAGGAATCCTAAAGAAACTGAAGTTCCGTCTAATCGCCGCAGCCTGCCCCCCCCCCGCCCCCCCGCCCCCCCACTCCCGTCAATCAAGCAAGAATCCATTTTCCTCTCAGGCCGACTGTCTTTTCCGTCTCCAAGCAAGTTCTGTTGCCTTTTAACCCATTCACATGCCCGTCGGTCTGTCTTTTCTCTCTGGGTGGACTACACATCACATTCTGGCAGAATCGCATTCTGGCCTTTTCCACAGGCCCCCAATACCTAGCACAGAGTCCTGCGTACATCAGTGCCTCATAAAGACCCCAAAAAAGAATGGGGAGAATGGCCTCTCCACCCAGCAGTCAGCCAGTGGCCGAGCTACAGCAGCGAGAGCCATCTCCAGTGAGCGGGGGTCACGCTGAGAAGCCAGGACCTGCACACAGCCCCCGTCCTTCTTTCTGACTCTGCCCACTCAGCCTCATCCCAGGCCAATACAGCCACTGCCACAGCTGAGGAATCTGGGGTCACAGCAGCCAACCCCTTGGCCTTATCCCACCTTCTTCAGGGAGGTGAGAGGAAGCGTGTGAAAGCAGGCACTTGGGGTCCAATTGCCTGGGGTACCACACAGGAGCCTTCAGGTACCACACAGGAGCCATGTGACCTTGAACAATGCCACTTTTCCTCTCAGGACCTCAGTGTCCTGCTCTGTAAAATGGGCCCCCCCCCCTTTTTTTTACAGAGTTGACAGATTTAGGTGCCAGCTGAAACCACTATGTGGCAGTCTCTGGAGTTGGAAAGTGGGTGGCTCTCTTGTCACCTCTCACTTCCTCCAAGGCTCTCAGGAGTGGGGGGTGTACAAGAGGCTTCTGACCTTGGGCAGTCCCACCCCCCTACTCCCCCACCCCCAAACCCCGCCACCCACTACCAACAGGACAATGTAATAAACACTCTCCAGTTTCTGCCTGAAGGTTGAGGCCACCCTCCCTTCCCAGCCCCACTCCAGAGCCCCAGAAGTCACCTCCTGCCATCAAGGGCCAGCCTGGGGCAAAGCAAGCTCACCTTGTGCCCGTCCTTCTGGAGTTTCTGCAGGACCCTCCTGAACCCCAGGAGGCTGGGCTGTCCCATGCCAAACACAGGGAGTCCGCCCCGCACCTGCCGGAAGTTGGGAGCCCCACAGCTCCCCAGGGTGCCCAGCGTGTCCATCTTCTCAGTGACGTCACGCACCAGGAAATAGCGGCCCTGGCAGAGAGAATCACAGCAGGTCAATCAGGGTGCAAGGGTTTCTCTCCAGGCAGAACGCTGTCCTGGGCTCTAGGGGACAGGGAGGGAGGAACTGGGGTGGGGGTGAGAACGTGGCCCTCAAGCTACTTCCTGTTCACGGGACAGACATCTGTGACAGCAGTGGTGTTTGGTTCAGGCTTCACCTAGAAGGTGGCCCTGGCGCCAGCCAGGCCTTGAAGAGAGCAGAGGTTGGAACTGCAAGCCAAGGCTGGCCCCAAAGGGGGGGCCTACAGGTCCCCTGGAGGACGACAGGACACCCTGAGCTCTTAGCAAGGCTCGTGGGAAAAGGGTCATGTCTGGATCGAGCCAGAAGATCACTAGGCCAGCTCCTCCCGGGAGCCCCTACCAGTTCCAAGGATCCCAGACCCGGGTGAAAAGACACAGAGTGACTACAGAGAAAAGACCAGAAACCTAGCTGGTCAAGAGCTCATTCCTGGGCAGACCGGAATCCTGGGACATCTCCTGTGACCCCTGCCTCACAGACAAGGAGTGAGTGAGACCTGTGCTCCCAGACAAACCAGAAACGTCCACAATGATTATCAGGTAGCCAGCCAGCCAGCCAGTCACCCAGTAGCTAGCCAGTCCTACACGGCTCCTCCTCCATCGCTGATCACAGGACAACAGTACCAAACAACAGATTTATTTATTTATTTATTTATTTATTTATTTATTTATTTATTTATTTATTTATTTTGGTTTTTCGAGACAGGGTTTCTCTGCGTAGCTTTGCGCCTTTTCTGGAGCTCACTTGGTAGCCCAGGCTGGCCCAAACAACAGATTTTTAAAACAGCAGGTCTCTGGACTTTTTACCCCCATGAGACATGGGGGGGGGGGGAGAAGGAGCAAACTCCAATAAATCCTAAAACTCTGAAAGTTTCACAGAGGTTCTCAACCTATGGGTCGAGACCCCTTCGCCGGGCCTTCATCTCCGCAGACATCTACATTATGATTCCTAACAGCAGCAAAATTACAGCCCTGACGTAGCAATGAAAATGTTATGGTTGGGGGGGGGGTCAGCACGACGACGATGATGACATCAGGAACTGTATTAAAGGGTCGCACACAGCATTAGAAAGGTAGAGAACCACCGGTCTACAAGAAGATGGAGACTACCAGACGGGGCATGGAGGGGGAGCGGGAGCTAGAGTCTGGGGCCAGGACCCCTGAAGGGCGAGAAGATGGCATGAGTGGTTAAGAAGAGCTGAGGGTCTGGGGGCATGGCTCAGTGGGAGAACACTTGCCTAGCGTATGAAAGGCCCTGAGTTCCAAAGAAGGACTGAGCGACAGAGCCAGAGCAGGTGGAAGTGGAGAAGGCGGTGAGGAGGTGGGGTGGGGTGGGGTGGGTGGGCGGGGCTGCCCTCACCTGCACTAGGTAGTGCTCAGGGGTGGCATCGGAGAGCCTGCCCATCCTGTAATGGGCCTTGAGCAGCTCATCGTGGATCTGGAACTCCTCCTTGCAGTTGTACCTGGCAGGGGCACAGTGAGAACTGAGTCAGGCGGCCTTGGGGTCGGTCGGTCCCTGACACTGCCACCAGAACCCACGGCCAAGCCATCTCACCCCCACCCATGCGGCTGCCCCTCCATCCTCACCACACACAGAGCACCGGAACTGAGCCGGAGACCTGGGCGACCCCCTCCCCCCCATTGCAGACTACATTTCCCAGCCTCCCTTGCAGCTAGCTGTCTTCCTGTGATTAAGCTCTGGCCAATGAGATGCCTGGGAGTGAGGTGGGGCAAATTCTGGGCCACTCCCAAAGGGGGGGATGCCTTCTAAGTGTGTCTTTTGCTCCCCCACCCCACCCCACCCCCACCCCCACCCCAAAAGACAGAGGCACATGCTGATGAAATTATGGTAAAATTGTCCCAAAAGACAGAGGCACATGCTGATGAAATTATGGTAAAACGCTGGGGTACCCTGCATGGTCACGGTCTGCCATACCAGCCTGGACACCCAAATGAGAGGTGAGTATCCGTCTTGATTCAAGCATTCTGTATGGGCAATACTTTGTTATGGTAATCTACCCTGGACTCTGATGAAGACATTGACATTGGATGGCCTATCCCTCAGGCTGTGACTTGGAACACAGTCCCCACACTTCCAATCCTAGAGTCCAGTGCGGTTCAGGCCACAAACTCTGTAAGAGTGAGTCCCGACCCTGGCTGTTTACAGGTGTTTCAATTCCTCAGGCCTAATTATCACCCACAACAGGCCTGACCACACACGCCAGCTGTTTAAAGAAGCCCGTGATGATTTCTGTAGACAGGAAGCTGGGTAAAGGAGCAATGACTAAAGCGGGATGTCTGTGTGCTCAAGACACAAAGCCACGCTGCCACTGACCCAGTGCAGGAGACCTCCCTGCCAGAGCTCAGGCTCTCCTGCTGGGGGGCTCCATACAAAACAGCTGCCTGCAGGAAGTAGTGGGTAAACAGGTGGGGGACAGTGGCATGAGCCGGAGGGACCTGGCTCCTGCTCTGCCTCTACCTTATTAACCCTTCACAGTGGCCCACCCTCTGCCTCCCTGAAACCCATTTTCCTGTCTAACTCAGTTTTCCCATCTATCTGCTGTGACCAGGGCTCTGCAAACCTTTCTTGCAAAGGACTGAAAGCCATCATTTCTTCTGGCTTTGTGGGTCATACAGGCTCTGCTCCAGCCTGGCAATCCTGCCACTGAAGCACCAGATATCAACAGGTGATGTATAAATGGATGGGCCTAACGGTGGATCGATAAAACTTTATTTACATCAGTAAGTGGTGGGCCAGATTTGTCCTGCAGGATGCAGTAAGTTGGTGCCTCTACTGAATGATCTGTAAGGTCCCTTCCACCTCAGTCTGCAACCCAAGGAGGGCCGCAAGCACAGCCCCTTCCTGCCGGACATTTTCAGGTAGCCAGTAACTGTCTGAGCCACCTGACCCAGTCCCACATTTCCCCTGTCATCTCTGTTTATGCTGTTAAGGAAACTGAGGCCCAGAGAAAGAACAAAGAGGCAGAGCCCAGGCTCCAGACCGGCTTTTCCCAAGGCTGCTTTCAACATCCAAACTGCCTCTTTCTTTCTTTCTTTCTCTCTTTCTTCCTTCCTTTCTTTCTTTATTTCTTTCTTTTTCTGTCTTTCTTTCTCTTTCTTTCTTTTTCTTTCTCTTTCTTTCCTTCTTTCTTTTTCTTTCTCTTTCTTTTTCCTTTTTCCTTCTTTCTCTTTCTTTTTCTTCCTTTCTCTTTCTCTTTCTTTCCTTTTCTTTCTTTCTCTTTCTCTTTCTTTCTTTCTTTCTCTTTCTTTTTCTTTTTCTTTCCTTTTCTTTCTTTCTTTCTTTCTTTCCTTCTTTGTTTGTTTGTTTGTTTAAAGATACAGTCTCACTCTGTAGCCCTGGCTGTCCTGGACTTAGCTATGCTGACCAGTCTGGTCTTGAACTTACAGAGATCCATTTGCCTCTGCCTCCCAAATGCTGGAATTAAAGGCGTGCACCACTCCACCACCCAGCAACCCAAACTTTCACTGTCTGTCAAGTCACTTTTGCATGACATTTCTTTTCTGCCTTCATCCCAAACACAGTAATTGATGGTAATTACTGCTTGTCTGCCAAGCCCTGGGGCTAGTGGCCTGATCTCTCCACCCCTGGTCTTCTTTACACAGAAATCCCATCTCCCAGGGCTCTGCCCAATTCATCTGTGGAATGTATTTAATTCTTAGAGCCCCATGTCCTTCTTCCTGCATTCCAGGAAGGTCCAGAGATGAGGAAGCATGGTGGACAGGTGTGATGAGAAGAAGAAGGCTTCTGGCTCCCCAGGAGGCAGACCCAGGGTCCCTGCATGCTCCTGTCTCTAGCTCCCACAAGTACCCACTCCTTCATCCACACACAGATGTCCGTCCTCCCTGGCCCTCCGGGATGCTTCTGTGTCCAGGTTGCTGAAAGCATGCTAACAAGAGCGAACCTCTGCCTCCTCGCTCAGTGTTCCTGAAGGCCCCGGCTGGAGCATGGAGGAGGAGCTCCCAGCTTTCCAGCCCAGGGCCATGCATGAAGAAAAAAAAAAAAAAAAAAAAAAAAAGAGCTACTATGGGGCATCATGGCACTTGAGAGCCAGAGGCAGGTGGATCTCTGTGATAAAGGACAGCCTGGTCTACATGGCAAGTCCTAGGCCAGCTCAGGCTACATAGTGAGACCCTGTCTTGAAAAAAAAGGGGGGGATAGGGGGAAGTAGTAAAAAGGATGTTCCTTTGGCCAGTCTTCCTTCTCCAGGCTTCTGGCACTGTGCACATGGGTAAGCAACAAAGAATCAGAGACTCACAAGAGACTCAGCCCTACAAGCTGCTTTGCTGTGTGATTCCAGAAATACTGCCTAACCTCTCTGGGTGAGACTTGGTGTTTTCAGCTACAACACTGGAAGCCTTTGTCTGTGAGCATTAAGTGCACACGGGTTCCCCACCCTCCCAAGGCCACGATCCCGTGTCCCCCGATACTCACGTGATCACAACAGGGGCCACCTTGTTGGGGATGATGGACTTGGCCTTGCTATTGTGCAGGCTTGTGGTGTGGAAGGACTGCACGCTGAGGGAATGCCTGCCATCCATGGCGCTGCCGCCCTGCAGGCCCTCTAAGGAGGCGCCCGCCGAGACTGTCTGCTGGGCCGTGCTTGCTGTTGTACCCATAGTCCGCCAGCCGCCTCAGGACCCCAGACCTGCGGGGGAAGAGGACACACAGTTCAGAGGGGCAGGAAACACATTAAGAAGCAAGCCCCGGGGTTGGGGATTTAGCTCGGTGGTAGAGCGCTTGAGTAAGCGCAAGGCGCTGAGTTCGGTCCTCAGCTCTGAAAGAAGAAGAAGGAGAGAAGAAGGGGAAGGGGAAGGGAAAGGGGAAGGGGAGGAAGAAGAAGGAGAAGGAGAAGGAGAAGGAGAAGGAGAAGGAGAAGCAGCAGCAGCAATCCCCATCATGGCTGCAGACACAGACTCTCAGGGGCACCTAGCTCTGCTGACGCTGTGGGAAAGTTCTACACAGAGAAACTCGGTAAAGACCAGCTCCAGCTACTTAGAGAGGCTTCTTCCAGAGCCTCCTGGGCCCATCTCTGTTCCCTGTGTGCTCTAAAGAGGTAACCAGAGCCAAGCGGAGGAGAGAGGAAAGGGGCCTGGGAAACTAAGTCAGGACCACCCCGAGGGTGGTGGGGAGAGCAGACTGCACTGGCCACTAAGAGGGGGGCTAGAGAGACGGCTCAGAGGTTAAGAGCACTGGCTGCTCTTCCAGAGGACCTGAGTTCAATTCTCTAAACCCACACAGCAGCTCACAACTGTCCCAGGGGACTTGACACCCTCTTTTGGACTCTATAGACACCATACACACATGTAGTGCACAGACACATACATGCAGGCAAGATATCCATATACATGAAAATAAGTTATATATATTAAATATATATATTTAATATATATTAAAGCCCTGAACATGTTGGGAAAATAATTTTTTAAAAAAGGAAGAAAAAGGGCTGAGGGACTGAAGTGTAGCTCAGCCATAGAGCACTTATCATGGGGTGACATGGGGTACAGTCAGGAAAGGATAGCTGCCCACAGAGGTGATGTTGGTTCAGGACGTCTAGGCTCAGAGAGTAGGAGATGAAGCTGGGTGGAGAGGGCTGGGACAGGAATGGGCCCGAGGCCGTACTCATCTCCTCTGCCAGGGCAGGCACACAGGAAGACATCCTACCCGTGAGTTTCCTAGAATGAGGCCAGAGACATGCAAACGAGGTGAGCTTCCACCCGATGAAGTGTTCAAAGAGATTAGCGGCCACAGCACCCCACGCCAACATCTGATCGGGCGTCCGTGGCCACCTTTGGGAGAGGGGGCGGCGCTTTCTCGCCCACAGAAAGCTAGGCATCTCGGAAGGAAATGGGTCTGGCCAGGCTGAGGTTCACATTCAAGGGGCTATGGCTACAGTTGAAGAACTGGGGGATGGCGTGAGGCCTGGGGTCTGCCGGGAAGAAAAAGGAGGCTGGGTATCCTACAGAGAGGTGCAGACATGGCAGAGGGGGTCATGGGAGTTTCTAGGGACTCTGTGGCCACAGGCATCACACATGGCACAGAGAGGACTATGGGTAGGGGGACCCTGGTAGCTCCCCTGCACCCTTTTACACTGGGGAGATCGCCCACTGGGTAGCCTAAAACATGGCAGCTCTCCCAGCTGTGAATCATGGGTACCTGTCTGCTCCCGACCACACCATCCCACCCCTCGGCCCCACATCACACTTTTATCACTGCCATGGCCCCCCAGAGGTGTGAACAGTGGGGGTCAGCACAAAGGCAGGCAAATCAGTCTGCAGTCCTGAGGCCCGACCTGGAGCTCACAGTGCCCAAGGAGACTCTCCTTATGCCTCCCAACACTGTCTATAGGGGATCCTTCCCCGGAGCTATCTCTTGTCCTGGGTACTTAGGGAGAAACTGACCATCTCCTCTGCCCTTCGAGAACCTTCTCCTACTATTGACAGTTCTTGTCCCATACGGAAAAGGCCCCCTGTTTTCTTTAGCCTCAGCATCCTTGAAAACTCCCAGGAGCCTCCTGACTGTCCTGGTGACCGCCCCGCACCTGTGTATAAGAGCCCATCTCCCTGGCATGGAGACACTGCTCGATCCCCCACCCCTCAAAGGTACAAAGAATGAACCTTGATATTCCCGAATAGGAAGTCAGGTAGCTCACAAAGCAGGGCTTTTCGGTGGACCCCAGCTGATGGGCCACAGAAAAAAAACTCACTCTCTCTCTTCTTCAGCAGCCCCTCCAGCTGCTAGCCTCCACACTGAAGTTTCCCAGGCCTCCTCCCAGCAGCCTGGGCCAAAGGAATGTGAGTGAGACGGCTCCAATAGGAAAAAGAGGGAACTGGGCATGAATCCATTGCCGGCCACAGCTGCCACAGGCCAAGCCCAGGCCCATTCCCACAGGACAGGCTCTACCTCACCCACCCTTTGCCTCTATTCCCCCCTGCCTTGGGCTCGTAGACAATGACAGGCCCCAGCTGGTCGCCTGCAAGGACAGCCAGCAGACAATGCAGATGTGCACAGCTGGCAGAACAAGCAGCTAGGGTGGGCAGCATCCTTTGAAAACTGAACGGGCCTTTGAGACGTGTAGACGGTCCTATTACACAGTGAACACAAAGGAGCTGAAGGTTGCTAAGGTCAGTGGTACTGATAATCAGACCACTGCCGATGACCCTGGTCAGCTTGGCAGGGGTGTGAGTGGGCTCCCGAGGAGGCTCCCTGTGTGGGACATCTTGGAGGTGGAGGATGGGAGGGTGGGCGTGAAACAAGGCCAGTTTAGGCAGTCCATTAGCACAGGTATGTAAACAACTTGCTGTATCTTTAGAATAACAAAATACCTGGGTAGTCAACAGACCCGGAAGACAGGTTCATTCTGGTCTACAGATCCAATGGTTTCAGGCAACGGTGGGTTGGCACCATTGTTTCTGGGCCAATGGAGCGGCAGAAGCACATGGTGGAGGGGGGGGGGGGGGGGGGGGGGGCCAATGGGTGGATCTCCTGACGGCCAGGAATCTGTCATGTATTATCCTGTTTAATCCTGACCTACCAAAGAGGCACTAAATCCCACGGCTCCATATGAAGCTCACACACACACACACACACACACACACACACACACACACACACACACACAAGAACTGCTTAAAGATGGACAAGAGCCGTGAGGACGCGCACCCTTCGAAACAAGCACGCGACGCTAGGACAGTGCTCACTCACGTTCAGTGACGCTTTTCCAGTGACTCAATAACCAAGGCCCTGGAATTCCCAGGCTCTCACACAGCTGGACAAGTGAAGTCCTTCAGCTACTTCCCAAAAAAAAAAAAAAAAAAAAAAGGCTCTGTAGTTTTGTTTATTTGATTGATATTTATGTATTTGAGACAAGGTCTTGTTATGTAGCGCTGGCTGGCCAGAAACTTGGTATGTAGTCCCGGAGAACTCACGATCATCCCCTACCTCAGCTTTGTCCTGTCAAGCACTGGGATGAAAATCGTGAGCCCCCACAAGCCCACAAGTCCTGAAGTTTCTTACCAAGGTAAACCACCACGTGACTCAGCGTTTCCACTTAAAAGGCTCTACCAGAGAATAAGGCTGAAGGATGCTCCTCCATAGCTTCAGGACTCACACGGCCAGTGCCTGAGACCACTACTAATGCCCATCAGCTGGTGGCCGAGGAACAAAGCCCCGTAGATGTGTGCCATGGGGACACATCACTATAACAGAGTCATAGTCATATGAAGAGGAGGAGTAAGCCTGGCCCCGAAGGCCAACTTTTGTTACCTCACGGCAGCAATCTAGAAAAGGCAAGAACCTTAACAAAAGCAGGGTGCAGGGGCTGGGGGCTGCCAGGGGGCTCAGTGGCACCTTGGAGGGCAGAGCTGTCCTGGCTTGTCCAGAACAGCACCTGGGCCAGCAGACATCCGAGAAGTAAACTGAGCTCTCAGGGCCAGGGAGCACTGTGCACCAAGCCCCCCCAACCAGGGGCCACGGAGTCGTCAGCCTTCCACAAGACACACCCCCACATGCTACCCAACAGATGTCCAACTCCTTCAGGAAGCCTCCCTGATCTCACACACACACACACACACACACACACACACACACACACACACACACGTCTCTCAACTCCCACAGCATCCATAGGGCATCATAAAAGCTGCTTCTCTCTGTTCCCAGCAGGAGCCATCCTGCATCTTCCCTGACTCAGGAGCAGCTGCCCGCCTCAGAGAAGGAGCAGAAGACCAAACTGCTCCTAGAAGGAATCAGCTCTGCGAAGGCATCTATCACTGCCTGCCCTGCCAGGCAGGTCAATGTCATGGAGCCAAGGCTAGCATTTGGCAACAAGCAGACACATAACACTGGAGCCTCACTTCAACACCAATGTGCAAGCCAGGTCTCAGATCTTCCTTTTCACTGGTCCACTGCATAGAAATTTCCCACACCTAACCTGGCTCCTTCAGGAGTATTTTTTTTTTTTTTTCAGAGCTGAGGACCGAACCCAGGGCCTTGCGCTTGCAAGCCTCAGAGGAGCAGAAGACCAAACTGCTCCTAGAAGGAATCAGCTCAGAGGAGTGGCAGGCAAGCGCTCTACCACTGAGCTAAATCCCCAACCCCGGAATTTTTTTTTTTAAGTGTAATTGCATAAGAGTTTCAAGGTCATGGCGCCTCCCTACTGCCCCAGTCCCTCCTGCTCTGTGTCCGGCTGGGATCATCCCCCTGTGGAAGTCCACTGCTACAGCCCAGTGAACTTTCCACTGACCAACAAGGAAGTCCAGGAGGCGCTTTACAGAGCAACAATGGAGCAGGCAAAGAGGGGCTCCCGGATGACTCAGCTTAGTAACGGGAGTGTCCTCTCTGTCCTACATCTGGAGTCCCCGACTGGTGTCCTACGGATCCTCTTCCCCCACCTCTTCCTCTTAAAACGAGGATGGTATCCACTGGAACGTAAATGAAACCTTCTGAGGATTGGGAAGGGGAGAGCCTCTACCTCTCCTAACTTGTTTTGTTTTAGTTTTGTATTGTGTGTGTTTTTTTTTTTAAGATTTATTTATTTATTATGTATACAGTGTTCTGCCTTCTTGTGTGCCTGCATGCTAGAAGAGGGCATCAGATATCATTGTAGATGGTTGTGAGCCACCATGTGGTTGCTGGGAATTGAACTCAGGACCTCTGGAAGAACAGCCAGCGCTCTTAACCTCTGAGCCATCTCTCCAGCCCCTGTATTGTGTTTTTATGGCACTTGGGTTGAACCTAGAGCTTTGTGAAAGTTTCAGGTTCCAGCCCCAACACCCTGTATAAACCAGGCAGGGTGGGACACACCTGTAATCCCAACACTTGGTCAGTGGAGGCAGAAAGATCCTAAATTCAGGGGCAGGGACTGGAGAGATGGCCCAGTGGTTAAGAGCACTGGCTGTTCTTGCAGAGGACCCAGGTTCATCTTTCAGCAGCCACATAGTGACTCACAACCATCTGTAACTCTAGCTCCGAAGGATTCAACACCCACTTCTGACCTCTGGGGGCACCAGGCATACATGCAAGCAAACCACTCACACATAAAGCAAAATAAATAAATCTAAACAAACAAAAAACCAAGTTCATGGTCAACTAGAGGTCCTTCTTGGCCTGGGCCATGGGGGATGTGGCTCGCTGGTCCTCAAAAGCAAGATGGACCTACCTGGGAAACCCTGGGAAACCTTCACACCCTGAAGCTGCCCTCATGTTCTCAGCCTAAAATCAACCTTAAGTTTGATCAAAATGTCCACAGTCGGGGCCAATAAGATGGTTCAATAAAAAAAAAAAAAGGCATCTGCTGCCGACCCTGAGGACCAGAGTTTGAGTCCCGGGACCCACACAGTAAAGGAGAAAACCTACTATTAGCTGTCCTTTGAGCTCCACGGGTATGATGCTGCCTGTGTGCTGTGGTTCCCGCTTGCTCGCGCTCTCTGATAAACAAATACTATTTTAAATACCCAGAATGCCTTCCTCCCCCAGGAACTGCAGGAATGACCCACCTAAGCACAACGCTACCCAGGACCAAGGTCTTTCTTGTAGATACCCATGCCATGTGACTAGATTCTAGCTAACAGGACGTAAGGGACGGCATCGCATGCCGAGTTCCAGAATCCTTCCATATGAGAGCCTTTTCCTCCTTTCTTCCGTCCTGTGGCCTGGGACACAGATGTGGCAGCAGACATTCTGTAGCCATGTCGAGCCTAGAGCTTGTGAAGCCGCAACCTAGGAAGGAACGGTGGCCATCCGAGGTCCTGAGGGGAACCATGGAGTAGAGCCACCCCGGCAGGCGTGATCTACAAAGCCCTGATCTTGCATAGGGACGGAGAAATAAACTTCCACCTTGTATAAACTCCTGTTATTTGGCTTTTCCTATGACTTACAGACAAATCTAATCCTGACTAATGCACCCTGTTATTTTTAGGCTGGACCCTCAGTGACCACAGACCAGATGGTCACAGGAATGAAAGCTTGCCTCTCAGGCAAGAGAATGTCAACCTTCCCTGCCGGTGGACAGGCTGCGCTAGAGACTGTACGTCTGCTCTCAGGGTTTGAGGTGGAGGGAGTCACAGCAGAGGGTGATCACAGAACACATGAGCCACCCCCCACTGGGGTCTTGGGGTCAACTGCAGAGGCATAGACACGAACCTACCATCAGCTGACCTCCCCCACCAGCTGCAGGGTCTAGAAAGTTCTGAGCAGGTATCACATTCCCTGCTGCAGGAAAAAAAAAAAAAAAAAAAAAAAAAACCCTGGCCTCTGCTGCTCCCAAAAGGCAGAGGAGCTCAGAGTGTCTTGATGTCCCTCCAGGAGCCCTTGGAAGCCATGAGAGTCTCCGATAGGCAAGAAGGGGTCACCAGGGAGAGAAAGAGGCCCACAGCCAAGCCGGTCTGCTCCAGACAGACCTAGTAGTAGGCAGTGCAGTTTCCCAGAAGAGCCAGAGACTCCAGAGAAGCAGCTATTTCCCTGGATTCTGCCCATGGCAGCTCCCCTGAGTACTGGTACGACCTCAGACCGCAGGGCAGAGACAGTCTAGATGCCTTAGGGTCCGCAGAAACCTAGACTCTCTTGGGGACCCATGAGGCCATGAGGGCACCCCCTGCCCACTTTCCTTATGGCCACCTGGGCCTCAGAGGGCCAGCAGCAACTTACACTCAAGCTCCACTCGTGACCCTGGCAACCCTGCAGGGCCCCCACGGTCCGTTCTCATTCCTCCCAACTCCAGGGCCCGTAATCCAAACTGCCTTGTCTAGCATTGAAAACCCCTTCTGGGGCTAGAGCAGCGGCTCAGGGGGCGGAGTGCTCGCCCAGCAAGCCCAAGGCCCTGGGTTCTTCTATCCCTCAGCACCATAGAAACCAAGGGTGGTGGTGCACATCTGCAATCCCAGCACTTAGGAGGTGGAGGCCACAGGATCAGGCGTTCAGGGTAATCCTCAGCTACCTTCCAAGTTCAGAGATAGACTGGGCCACATAAGACCCTGTCTCAAAAAAA
The DNA here is from genome assembly GCF_049852395.1 of Peromyscus maniculatus bairdii. Classification (NCBI taxonomy): domain Eukaryota; kingdom Metazoa; phylum Chordata; class Mammalia; order Rodentia; family Cricetidae; genus Peromyscus; species Peromyscus maniculatus. Next base: position 27,099,083 of record NC_134872.1, on the reverse strand, counting down.
AAAAAAAATCAATGCCAGGCGGTGGTGGCGCACATCTTTAATCCCAGCACTCGGGAGGCAGAGCCAGGCGGAACTCTGTGAGTTCGAGGCCAGCCTGGGCTACAAAGTGAGTTCCAGGAAAAGCGTAAAGCTACACAAAGAAACCCTGTCTTGAAATAAATAAATAAATAAATAAATAAATAAATAAATAAATAAATAAATAAATAAATAAATAAATAAATACACCCGCTTCTCACCCCCATGCCCAAGATTATAGGCAAAACCAGACAGCACCTGCCTCAGAATAACTGGAAAAGCCCCTTAGAAGCTTCTCTCAGCCTTGACTTGCTTTTGTTCCTTTTTTATATTTAAATATTTGATTATTTGTTTGTTTTACTCAGATAGGGTCTCACTATGTAGCCCTAATGTCATGGCCCATGACACTAGCTGGAAATTTCAATGTAAACCAAGTTGTCCTTGAACTCACAGAGCTCTGCCTGCCTCTTCGTCCGAGTCTGACGAAACTTTTTTGAAATTTATTTTATTTAGCATGCATATGTGGTGGGGCACTTTCATGCCATGGTGGTCCTGTGGAGGTCAGAAAGGCAATTTGTGTGAGCAGGTTCTCTCCTTCTCCCAGGAGGCCCTGACATCATTAGCAACAGCTGCCTTTACTCACTGACCCACCCTCGTCCCTGACCTCCTGACAGGCCTTGGGGTCAGCCTGGCCTTCTCTGTGGGCCACCTTTGTTTCCACATGGACAGTGAGGGGACAGACCAGCTGGGTGGCGTTTGGTCATCTGACAGCTGAATCATTCATACAAAATCAACACTTCCCAACAATGCAGTGTGCAGCCAATCACATGCAGAGCCACTGAGCTGGCTTCTGGCTCAGGGCAGAACTGTAGATACAGCCCCTGGTTCCCAGACCTGCTCCAGAGACCCTCGGGGGAAGAAACTCCAGTAGGGATGGCCAACTGTTTTGGCTTCCCTGGGGCCCAATTGGCAAAGAATAATCATGGGCAACATGGGGTGTCCAACCTGAAGCTCGCAAGCTGACACACAGACATGTATTATGTGTGATACTAGGGCATAAGGCTGTCACTTCCCAAAACTGTGCATTTTAGTTACAAAACAATACAAAAAGAAAAAGCTCAAAATTTGGTGTTGGCCGGGCAGTGGTGGCACACACCTTTAATCCCAGCACTTGGGAGGCAGAGCCAGGCAGATCTCTGTGAGTTCCAGGACAGCCAGAGCTACACAGAGAAACCCTGTCTCAAAAAAGAAAAGAAAAAAATGCTGTTTGAGCACACTCAGGGTTATCCTACACAGATCACACCTCCCAGGACACAAGTTTCCTTGCTTCTGCGCCCTGGTATTCTTGGGTTCCACACAAGAAGTGCCACCCTGCCCTCACCCCCTCCATCTCATCCACCCGCAGCCACTAGAAAATGCCCAAGCCTTGCCGCTCTCAGCCCATGTTCCAGTACCTTTAATCAGTCCCCCAGTCTACACCCCCACACACACCCCCACAGCCAACTTGGTGTTTCTACGTACAGCAGCCCACAGACTCGAACTCCTGATACATGGAGTTTCAAAACGTCTCTTGCTGGGTGAATTTCACATTTCTCATCACTCTAGAGCAGTGCTATGAGGAACAAAGGGCTATTGTCCCATTCTGCGGGTGGAACAAACTGACGTGCGGAGTTCACTGTCTGAGAAGCCACTTAGTGTCTCAAGGGACACATAGAGGCCTAAAACATGGACTGTCAGGAGGCAGAGCATGATGTGGGGGGGGGGGGGGAGTGTCCTTTTCAGGGCTACAGCCTCCCACATGCTCCTGGAAGCAGATGCCCAGGCCTTAACAATAGAGCTAAAAATAGCCTGATCCATCTTGAGGACAGTGGCTGAGTGAGTGGCCAGCTGCAGGAAACATCTGCCCCAGCTTCAGAACAAATACAGGGAAATCACCAAGCTACAGTGTTCCCCTGCTGGGGGACCAAAGGGCTGGAGTGGAATCATAAAACTTTGAGGACAGGGAGTGCTGGGAAGATGTTTCAGTCACACACACACACACACACACACTCACACACACACACACCACACACATACACACACACACACTCACACACCACACACACACACACACAAACACACACACACATACACACACACACACACACACACACACACACACACCAATTTTTTTTTTCAAGACAGAATCTCTCTATGTAATCCTGGCTGTCCTGGAACTCGCTCTGTAGACCAGGCTGGCCTCAAACTCACAGAGATCCACCTGCCTCTACCTCCCGAGTGCTGGAACTAAAGGCTGTGCTACCACCTCCTGGTGTAAGTCAAGTCAATATTTTTAACTATTACAAGAAGTAGACATGCCTGAAGACCACCACCCAAGATGGACTCTAGTCCCCACATGCCCCTGCACACAGCGCGCAGCGCGCGCGCGCGCGCGCGCGCGCACACACACACACACACACACACACACACACACACACACTTTCAGGTCTGTCCCTAGAGCAGGGGCTCAGATTGTCCCCTTCCTTCCCAGGCCCTGCTCCTAATGCAGGCACAAACATGAATGTGAATACTTAGGGTCGGTCCCCCCTCAGCCATCTATATGTATCCTAGAACTGGAGCCAAAGGTGCTTTTGAGATTCCATTCTGTTCTCTGTTTACAGAGGAGAAAACTGGGGCCCAGTGGTAGCCAGAGACCCACCCACACTCCAACAGTGAGCAGCAGAATGGGACCCAGGGTCTCCTACCCACCTGTCCCCTGCACCTCTGGTTATTTGCTTGTCTGTCCAGAACTAAGGAAGACCCTATTATGGGATACACACCTGTTTCCAGCAAGCGGTGAGAACAGATTCCCATTAAAAGGACTTCAGGGAGACTCAAGGAAGAACTTCCCTGAGCCTGCCTGCCCAGGTGCGTCCACCTGCCTACAGCTCCCAGAACCCACATTGCACCAAGATTTCAGTGCAAGACACTAGTCACTGTCCCAGGAACAGCCACATCAACAGGCCTTCGCAGATCATCAATAACAGAAATCCGGAGCAGAGCCACATCCTACGACAAGGCAGGGACAGTCTTGGAAATCGCAGTCACTGGTGGGTGGCCTCTCTGCTGGCAGTCTGGAAGACACAGGACCTCTCTCCAGCCTGCTCGCTCTCAGTCTTGCTCATTCCACATCTTCCTGCCCAGCACCACCCCGCATCCAAACTGAGAGAAGCTTTCTGCCCTCCCCCAGAGGGTCCCCCACATCCTGGCTAGGGCTTGGTACAAAGGGGTCACCTGAAGGAACACAGAACAGACGGTTGGACTCATAGGAGCCTCTCATGAGAATTAACGAATTAACAAGACAACACAGTTTTAGGCCAGGGCGGGGGACACAGTGCCTATACCACAGAGGGCCACCATGGGTAACTACCCATTAAAAATGACAGGCAGAAGGATGCTCAGCCCTGAATTCCACACAGTGAGGATAGTGAGGAAGGGACACAGAGCCCAGAGGCCCCGTGGACACCAGAGGGGTGGACATCCCATCTGAGAGCACACCCCACCCATGTGGGTCAGCAGCTTGCCTGAGACCCTTGGACCTACCTCGTCTCTTGAGTCATGCCCTCCTGTCTCTCAGTGGAGCAAGAAAAATCGCCAAGCTACACCCTCCACATGCACGCCCTCGTTCACACCAGAAATGTATTGAGGCTCTGAGCAAAGTTCAAGCAAATCTTTTTTTCAGTGTGTGTGTGTGTGTGTGTGTGTGTGTGTGTGTGTGTGTGTGTGTGTATCTGGGAGGAGTTATTTTGTGTTGGTTTTGGTTGTTATTGCTTACAAGAATCTATGTGTGTGGTTAAGTGTGATTGTCTACATGCACATGTGTACATATAGCAACATCAGTGATTTTCCTCAGTCACTCTCCACTGTGTTCATGGATTCAGGTCTGTCAGTTGAACCCAGAGCTCCTGATCTCCACTGTGTTCATTGACTCGGGTCTGTCAGCTGAACCCAGAGCTCCTGATCTCCACTGTGTTCATTGATTCAGGTCTGTCAGCTGAACCCAGAGCTCCTGATCTCCACTGTGTTCATTGATTCAGGTCTGTCAGTTGAACCCAGAGCTCCTGATCTCCACTGTATTGACTGATTCAGGGACTGTCAGTTGAACCCAGAGTTCCTGATTTGACCAGTCTAGTTAGCCAGCTTTTTTCCAGAGACTCCCTGACTCTGTCTTCCAAGCGGGCCGCCCAGCCACCCAACATTGGGTACTGAGTACTCAAATTCCAGTCCTCCTATCAGCAATGGTAAACATCTCACCTGATGAGTCATCACCTCGGCCCTGATTTTTTTTTTAAGATAGGGTCTCATGTATGTATCATGAACTCATTATGTATCCAAAGATGACCTTAAACACCTAATCCTCCTGCTTCTGCTCCTAAATACTGGGGTTACATTTGTGCACCACCCCTGTCTCAGCTAGGGTATTATTCTATTGCTGTGAAAAGACACCATGACCACAGCAACTCTTATAAAGAAAAAATATTTAATTGGGGCTGGCTTACAGTTTCAGAGGTTTAATCTATTATCATCATGGTGAGACATGGCGGTGTGCAGGCGGGCATGGTGCTCCTGAAGGAACTGAGAATCCTACATCTTGACTCACAGGCAACAGGAAGTGGTCTGATCCAATGGGCGTGGCTTGAGGATATATGAGACCTCAAAAGCCCACCTCCATAGTGACACACTTCCTCCAACAAAGCCACGCCTCCTAATAGTGCTACTCCTTATGAGCTTATGGGGGCCAATTACATTCAAACTACCACAACACCAACTAACCAAATAATGAATTTTTAACACCAGACAGTATAATGTGTTCTATCTGGGTTGTTGGGGGACAATATAAAAATTAGGACAGGTGAGCTGGGGAGACGGTTCAGTGGGTTCAGTGCCTGCTACATAAGCAAAAGAACCCAAGTTCAATGCCCGGCACCACATAAAAAAAAAGCCTGGGGCATCTTTTCGACCAGCACCAGAGATACCAAGACGCAGATCCCTGGAGGTTGCTAGCCAGTCAGACTAACTCAGCCAGTGAGAGCCATTGAAAAAGACACCCGCCCAATGCTGACCTCTGACTTGCACACATACGCACGCACCCCATGTACATAGACACATGAACACACACGAAGATGATGGACAAGAAAATGTCTGGATTGCTATTGAAATGGTGACTGGTAAACCTGCAAGAGGAAAAAAAGGAACGGGTGATGTGCAGTGGCCACCAAGATAGCCCAGACATTGGGCAGAGAACTGCAGTTCTGTAAGCACGCTTCCCAGGGACCAGGGTCCCCAGTATCTTCATTCCAGGTTACCCAGATGGGAACACAGGTGACAGCATGCTGCTTTCCTTGATGGGTTGGTATTTTGTGGGGCAAAAGCCACAGTGGGTAAACATGTCACAGCCACAGCAGGGCGCAAGGCAGTGCCCCACGTGGCTGGATTGTGTTCTCACTGTGACAACATACAGCACCCGTATCATCTCAGAGTGTCCTCAATGAGGCAGTGAAAGTTACCCAGAGCCACCGCCTTTTAAAAAAAAAAAAAAAAAAAAAAAAAAAGATTTATTAACGTATGTCTGCAGGCCAGAAGAGGGCGCCAGATCTCATTACAGATGGTTGTGAGCCACCATGTGGTTGCTGGGAATTGAACTCAGGACCTCTGGGAGAGCAGCCAGTGCTCTTAACCGCTGAGCCATCCCTCCAGCCTGAGCCACTGCTTTTCAATATCGGTGTGCTGACCCAATTCAGCTGCTCTCACCTCGGTGTGAGAGGGGTCTGGAAAAATATTGTACCAGAGCTGGTTAGGAGCCAGAGTTAAACTGGCCTTTTGGTCCAAATAGTGCATTTTCACTTGAGAGAAAACAGCGTAGTTCCCAAAAAGGAGAAGAGTGAACAGGTTTTCAGCCGCTGGTAAGGTCAGAGCTCTCGGTGGGAAAAAACCAGACCGGCACCAGGAACCATGAGTGCACAGGTTCTCAAAGCATGAAAATTACTCAGGTGAAGCCGGGCGGTGGTGGCACACGCCTTTAATCCCAGCACTCGGGAGGCAGAGCCAGGCAGATCTCTGTGAGTTCGAGGCCAGCCTGGGCTACCAAGTGAGTTCCAGGAAAGGCACAAAGCTACACAGAGAAACCCTGTCTCGGAAAACAAAAAAAGAAAAGAAAATTACTCAGGTGATAAATGCAATAGTAACAGTAATGGACAGGCTGGGGATGTCACTCAACAGGGAGAGTGCTTGCCTAGCATGCCAAAGGTCCTGGGTTCAATCCCCGATACCACACACACTGTGCACTGTTGTGGAATGATCTTTTTGTACACTGTGAAGATGTGTCACTCTGGTTTAATAAAAAGCTGGATGGCCCATAGCTAGGCAGGAGGTATAGCGAGGACTTCTGGACAGAGAGAACTCTGGGAGGAAGAAGAAAGGAGGAGTCGCCAGCCAAATGGAGAGGAAGCAGAATGGGAGTACAGAGTAAAGGTAACTAAACCACATAAAAGAATGTAGATTAAAAGAGATGGATGAATTTATGAATTTAAGTTATAAGAACTAGTTAGGAACAAGCCTAAGCTATTGGCCAAGCTTTCATAATTAATAACAAGTCTTCCTGTCATTATTGGGAGCCGACGGTCCCCGCGACAAAGTCCAACTACAGTGTATGGTGGTACAAGTCCAGAACTTGCAAGATGGAGCCAGGGGGATCAGACGTTCGAGGCCATCCTTGGCTACACAGGGAATTCAAGGCCAGCCTGAATGAGAACCTTCTCAAAAGATCTGCCAGGTGTGATGGTGCACACCTTTAATCCCAGCACTCAGGAGAGAAATGCAGGTGGATCTCTCTGGAGTTCAAAGCCATAGAGAGACCCTGTCTTGATTGGGGTTGGGGTGGGGGGCTAGTGTCTTCCTGCCTAGTAAGCCAGTGTTTCCCCCAAAGGCCTGCACCTGATGTTACAAAGTCACAGAAAAGCCATTCAAAATGTAGCATGCTCATGGGATTTGGGTTTAATAGAGAAAGATCACTAACATGTCTAGAGCTCTGCTCACTTCTAATAATCTACTCCTGGGCTAACGACATGGCTCAGGGGGGAAAAGCACTTGACACCAAGCCTGATGACCTAAGTTTGGTTAGGACCCAGAAGACAGAGAGACCCACATCCGGCAAGTCACCCTCCACCCTCTATGCCCACGCCATGGCTTGTTTGTGACTCCCAGCACTTGGGAGGCAGAGGCAGGCGGATCTCCACGATCCAAAGTGTATACCTTTGGAGTTCCAGGGAACCAGCCCTTCACGGTAAGACCCTATCTGAAATAAATCAATGGAATCTACTGCTAGTAGTATTTTTACCAAGTATCAAAGGGAAGTGCCCCCAGATGACTGAAACATCACGGTCCACCCACGCATCGATGGACGGATGAGCCTTCTCCACACATTTGAACCAAGCAGCAGATCACAGGCCACCGAATGCAAAAGCAGAAGTGGGCACTGGGCTGGCTTCCCCTGGGCCAGACACAAAAGAGCCTTGGAAAACTGAAACAATGACACTCTGGCCAGGAGGGCACACACATGCCTGCAATGATACAGTTTAAAATGCTCTTAGTGAGTATGGTATCTGGGGGCCAGGGATAGCCCAGGTGATTTTTCTCATCTTTCTAAATACTTTTATCTTCTCTGATTTTTTTTTTTTTGAAGTTTTTTGTTTGGTTGGTTTTTGGTGGGTTTTTTGTTTTGTTTTGTTTTGTTTTGTTTTTTGTGGTGCTTGGGAATGAACGCATCACATCATGCATTCAAAAGTAAGGCCTTCTCCATAGAGCTACGCTTCTGGTCTTATTTTCTCCATTTCTCCTACCACAGACATACCCCATACACTGTAAGGCCATTGGGATGAGCAGCCACGGTTCAGTATCAACCAAAGATATGCTGGCACCTCCCCCAGAAGTGGGCCCGCCCTTGAGTACCACGGACAGACTCATAAACACCTTCCTGTAGGAAAAACCAGGACTCTGAAGTCAGCAAGACTTCTCTGCCAGCGCTATCCTGCTCCAGAGGCCTGGCCACAGCCTCTGCACCCCATTTCCTGCAGGGTACTGAGGGTTACATGAGGTCATTGTGTGCTGTCCTGACCAGGTCAGCCTTCTTGTTGACACAGGCAGCCCAGGATCCCCAGAAGAAATGAGGCCCAAGGGCAGCCATGCGGCTTCCTCACCTCACACTACTACTGGCCTGAGAGTGTCGCCCTGGACCAGTCACACAGCTTCCTTGGACCCCACTGATGGAATTCCAGGCAGGAAAGGTGGATGGCTTTTTCAGGCAGGAAGCGGAACTCGCCGGATGAAAGACAGGCCAGCATTCCATCAGGAGCCCCACCTGCTAGTGACCCGTGGGGTCATGGGAGCTGGGAGTGTGTGGGTACATGGAAGCTGAGGAGGAAATAGGATTTACTGCAGAAGCCAAGCCCAGGGCAGCCCCCTGGGCAGGGAAGTGACTTCATTTCACACTCTGTCCTCTTTGCTTCCGCCTCTGGCACGGAAGGGACTTAACCCTGAGAAGGCCATGTTTCTCCGAGTCCCGGCCGGCTTCACATCAAGCCAGGGAAAGAAAACTCAGGCTTTCTCGAACTCTCCCCGACACCGACACCTAGCCATCCCAATTCACAGATGGGGAAACTGAGGCTCAAAGAGGCTGAGAGCAGGCCAGAGCCTCCAGCACCTTTCCCACGACCCTGAGCTGCAGCCGGGGAGATGTTAACCATCCATCAGGGAAGGCTCCTGAAGACCGCGAGGGAACCAAGCCTGGAAAGGAAAATAACGGTGTCGTTTCCAGGAGGAACAACACAGATTGGCGTCCTGTGCTGTGCAGGGCCTCCTGGGAAATCACACGGTACCTGGGACTAGAATAGAGGGCAGGAGGGGGACCCCAAGTGCCTTGGGCACTGAACCAAGAGGTCAGGTGTCACTCTGTTGGTGCGATGTACTGCCCAGGCTGGGCAACAGTATGGGGGCCTGCGACAGCCAAGAGTCACCGTCCGGAGGCCATGCAGAGGAGGAAGCATGTGGAAAGGCACCCTAGCAAGGATTCGAAATTTCTCTGGAACAGGGAGCCTGAGTGTTGTGGAATATTACTTTAGCTGTGGAAAGACGTGCTCATTTGTTTGCGCTGTATTTGTTTAGTTATGTCAAGACGGGTGGTATTTGTTTCACCTTACCTGCCTAAGGCACCTGGTTGGTCTAATTAAAAAGCTGAACGGCCAATAGCTAGGCAGGAGAGGGGTAGGCGGGGCTGGTCAGCAGAGAGAATAAATAGGAGGAAGAATCTAGAGAGGAGAGAACGAGGGGGGTGGGGGCACATACCCGGGGTAGAAGCAGGCAGCTTCCAGACAGATATGAAAAGCAGTAAAAGTAAGACTGGGCTGGGGAGACGGCTCAGAGGTTAAGAGCACTGGCTGCTGATCCAGAGGACCTGAGTTCAATTCCCAGCAACCACATGGTGGCTCACGACCATCTGTAGTAAGATCTGGTGCCCTCTTCTGGCCTTCAGGCATAATGCAGGCAGAACACTGTATACATAATAAAATAAATAAATCTTAAAAAAAAAAAAAAAAAAAAAGTAAGATTTACAGAAGGAAAGAAAGGTAAAAAGCCCAGAGGCAAAATGTAGATGAAGAGAAACAGGTTACATTATAAGAGGTAGCAAGAAATGACCTTAAGCTAAGGCCGAGCATTCATAACTACTAATAAGTTTCTGTGTCATGATTGGGGAGCTGGTTGGTGGCCCAAAAGAAAAAGCCTGATACACCTGAGACTTGGCCCCTTCCCGCTACCACCCCAACAGCTCTAAGAGGAGAGAAAGAAATTCCCAGCAGCCCAGGCCAGGTCTACAGCTGACAGCAGCCGGATCAAGGCAAGGGTGGGTAGACCCTAGAGTCCTGCCTCAGCACCAGCACCCTGGCAGCCTTGACTAAAGCCCTCTGTACTTCCGGGTCAGAGTCCGTGAGACAAAAATAACGCTTCCTGGGGCTGGAGAGATGGCTCCAGAGATGGGTAAGAGCACTGGCTGCTCTTCCAGGGGGCCAGAATTCAATTCCCAGCAGCGACACACTAGCTTATTACTCCAGTCCTAGGGAATCCGATGCTCAGTTCTGGTCTCTGGGGGCCCTGCAAGCATGTGGTGCCCAGGTAAAGCATTCATACACTGCGGTGGTTACTGTTGTTTGTCAACCTGACCACATCTGGAATTAACTGAGACCCGAGCAGCTAGGCACACCTGTGAGGGCTTTTCTTGATTGGCTCCTTTGAGGTCAGAAGACCTACCCTGTCTGGGCCACAGCTTCAGGTGGTGGCCCACATAAAAAGACGTGGAGAAGGAAGTGTCTGCATTTTGCCTGCTTGCCCTCACTCTTGCTGGCAAGTCCATCCCTTTGACTGGTAAATAGAGCCTGTTTCTTCAGGATTCCAAGGTATACTGATAACCAGCTGAGATATCCAGCCTCCTGGACTCTCAGTTGGGAGACTAGCCGGACCACAGCCTGTAAGCAAGTCTACTAAATCCCCTTTATATAGAGATAAAGACACAGATTCATCCTATCCGTTCTCTTCCTCCAGAGAACCCCGACTAATACATGCACATGAGCATAATAATAAAAATTTTAAATCATGATGATGAGGATACCCAGCCAGACTGAGATGACCACTGCCGGGCCCACCTGCCTGCCCACGGCCAGCAATTCCACACACACCTGCTGCTGGGCTCTTCTCTACGCCCTACGGGTCAGCCAGCAAACACAGCTGGATGGCAAAGAATACTGGCGCCAAACTCAGAGCGGAATACCACCTAATACTGGGTTCACCCCACTCATCGAGACAAACCATGACCCTAGGGCCCCGACAGGGTGAGCCTAGTCCCCAGGCCTCTCTGTCTACCCTTCCTAACTCCAGGCCAAGAGAGCCGCAGGGAGGGGCGCCAGGCTGCCCGGGAAGATGGGGTTTGGTTTCTCCTCTTCCTGTTTATCTGTCCCCACCATCCTGAAGCTCCTGGCACTGTTTGTTCAGGGAAAGGTCCTGCCAAGAGGGACATCCTGCATTACAGCCACCCTGGGCTGGGCTTCTTCCCCCCTGGCTTTGTGATGGGGGCTCTGAGGGCCACCTGCCTGCACACCCCAGCCTGGCTCTGAGGCTACCGCAAAGAAGGGATGTCCATCAAGCCGGGCACCCGGGCCTGAAGACAGGCCTGCGTCCCCCTGGGCATCAGTTGGCTCCATGTACACAAGGGGGAAGTGACAGGAAGGATTGATTCCAGGCAGGGACCTAAAAGCCCGCTTTGGGGTCAGGAACACAGACCCGAGGCTATGCAGCCAGGGAGACCTGGCCGCCAAGCCTGGCTCAGCAATGTGAACTTGGCCACAGTATGAACTTCTCTCAGCCCAGACTCTCTCCTGTCAGGTGACAACAGCCGAGAGCCCACAGGGAAGGGGTGGCACCTTATAAAAAACAGCAGCTGTCACCGGGCGGTGGTGGCGCACACCTTTAATCGGGAGGCAGAGCCAGGTGGATCTCTGTGAGTTCGAGGCCAGCCTGGGCTACAGAGCGAGATCCAGGACAGGCACCAAAACTACACAGAAAAAACAAAAAAACACCCCAGCAGCTGTCATCTCCTTCCCCAGTGCTGGCTCCTCACTCAGTCCTCAAATGTGAAATGCCCCCCCCCAAAAAAAATAGTTACATTGGGCTGGAGAAACGGCTCAGCAGTTGAGAGCCGTGGCTGCTCTTCCGGAGAACCCAGGTTAGATTCCCAGCATGCACACAGTGGTTCACAACCACCTGTAACTCCAGTTCCAGGCACACACGTAGCACATATACATACACATAAAATAAAAATAAATCTTAAAAAAAAACAAATTAAAAGAATAGTCAGTCGCATGGAGGCAGAGGCAGGAGGAGCCTGAGTTCAAGGCCAGACCGGGCTACATAACAAGGCTCTCTCACAAATAAAACAAGGAGAACAATTAGGGCCCAAGGAGGAAGGAAATTCTGGCAGGTGCTGCCACATGGGGGAACGCTGAGGACACTACGCTGTTTGAACGAGCCAGAAACGGAACAAGGACAGCCGTGTGGCTCCACTTCGTGGCTCCCGTAGCCATCCACCGGAGCCAGGAAGCAGGACGGTGGCTTTCAGACACTGAAGAGTTGGTGTCTACCGGGCACAGAGTTTCTGGTGGAGAAGACGAGCCTGTTCTAGAAAAGGCTGCGGATGTGGCACAGTCGGCAGAGAATTTGCCTGGCACTCACAAAACCCTGGTTAATTCCTTAACACCATCTACACCAAGCACGGTGGTACCATGTACTCAAGAACTCGGGAGCTAGAGACAGGAGGATGATCAGGAGTTCAAGGCCAGCCTCTGCTACATAGCGAGTCTCACGCCAGCCTGAGCTACATGAAAACTTGTCGAAAGACAGAGACAAGGGCAAACCTAAGCCTGACCGTCTGCTCTGCTGGGACCAGGGATAGGGGACCGAGGAGGAGGGGGAGACGACTGCTGAGTGGGCGTGTCCATTACCACAAGGCTCAGAAGCATAGTCCCCCTCCCCCCCTCCACTCCAGCTTGATCTGGAAGTTGCAGCCAGGGTGGGGGTGGGGAAGAGTGTGGGGGGGGGTCAGACAGACTGAGTGACACTTCCTGTTGCATACCGTCTGGAAGCTCCTCAGCTTCCTTCTTGGTAAAAGAAGGATTCCAGCCAACAATTCACTCCTGGGCGTCTCTTCTAGACAGGTAAGAGAGCTTTATTCCAACTCCCACAGGTTAGAAATAAGGCTCAGGCCCACCGCAGGAACAAAGGAACACAATTTGTGACTGCTCTTGTGGAGGACCCAGGTTTGGTTTCCAGAGCACCCACAGGGCAGCTCACAACCTTCTGTGATTCCAATTCCAGGGATCCAGTGCCCTCTCTGACCTCGATGAGCAACACACACACACACACACACACACACACACACACACACACACACACACACACAGGTAAACCCTCATACATATTGAAAAAAAAAAAGCCACCCTAATTGTAAGGACCACCTTGTACTGCGGTGCAGTCTGGGCTGGAGTTTGTTTCCACGTTTAGAACCCAGTTCCTTCTCCACGAAGGCCACGGGACAACATCACACACAGCACCAAGAAAGACGGGCTTAAGTCCAAACATGGAGTCGGGAGGGCGAACTAGGCCACCTCACCCCCACGGGAGCATGGCCCTGCCTGACTGACGGGGCCTAGTTTCCAAGCAGGCTGGTGAAGTCGAGAACATCTGTGTGTCCCGGGCAAAGCCCTTGGCTGCTGTGCCAAGTCCTGACTCCCACAAGAAGTGGGCTGAAGAACCACTCCATACAACGTCAATAGTGCCATTATTCCGCCCTTATCGGCAAGCCCAGAAACAGGCCTGCCAGGAGCTAAGGCCGACCTACTGAGACAGACAGACAGACAAAGTCACTCACGGGCAGTGTGGGCTTAACTGGGAAGTCTGGTTACCCCAGTCCACACACCCAGCTCCAAGTCCTTGATATACATAGTCTGAACACAGTCCAGGTAGCCGGAGGCCATGTCAGGAGAGGCCAGGGCTCCAGAGCTCTGCCGGCCACTCAGCACTGGCCACCTCTGAAACTGGGCCACTTCCCCACACCAGCATGGCTCCCTGCAGGTGGCTGGCTCTCCAGCATCCTTTGCATTCCTGCTTCTCTAGGTGTTTGCTTTTTGATGATGCTAGGGCTAGAACCCAAGGTTTTGAGCATGACAGACAAGCGCTCTACCACTGAGCCTTAGTCAAACCACCCCATGTTTGTTTCCTAGTTAAATAAGACCTGAATTCTCAGGCACTTGGGTCTAACATGTATATGTAAGTTACACTCTAATGTGAGTAATTTAAACCAACAAGTACTTTTCTCTTTTTTTTTTATATAACAGACTTAATTCACTCTATTTTTGTATAAAAACCCTATGTGGTGGCCACAGCTGCAGCCTAGGTCCTCTGAACAGAGACTCGGGTGTGGGTTTTCACAGTCTCTTTCCAGACAGAGGCCGGGGGGTCAGGTAGCTGTAGGTCTTGGAGATGGCATCAAAGGTGGCCTTGGCAAAGTTGCCCGGGGTGGCAGTGCAGCCCCTGGCTGATGGGTAGCAGTCATCAATGCGGCCATCATCAGTAGCTTATTGGGCTCAGGAGTGGACGATGCCAGTGTCTCTGGGGGCAGGGATGAGACGCACCAACACAGCCACAGCGGCCTGTCACTTTGCACGGGACAGTGTGGGGCTTGCCAATCTTGTTCCCCCAGTAGCCTCTCCCCATAGGGACAATGGACAGCTTGGCCAAGATGATGGCCCCTCAGATGGCAGTGGCTACCTCCTTGGAGCACTTAACACCAAGACCAACATGACGAGTGTAGTCCCCAATAGCAATAAAAGCCTTGAACCTGGTCCGCTGGCCAGCCCGAGTCTGCTTCTGCACTGGCATGATCTTCAGAACTCATCCTTTAGGGATGCGCCCAGGGAAAAAATAATCCTGGATTCCTTAATGGGCATGGAGAACAGGTAGATCTCCTCCAGGGACTTGATCTTCATGTCCTTAACCAGGTAGCCCAGTTTGGTGACAGGGACCCCCTCCTTGTCTTTGGCTTTACCTCCACGAGCCCAAGGGCCTCGACCACGGCCATGACCTTGACCACAACAGCAGCCCCTAAGACTGCTGCTGAATCCTCTACAGAAGACACCGAGGCCTCCTAATCCTGGGCCCCCGAGTCCTCCATGCCCTCCCACTGCACCGGCATCATCCGCCACTTAGTATATTCCAGAAGAAGGAGAAGGAGAAGATGATGATGAAGAAGAAGAAGAAGAAGAAGAAGAAGAAGAAGAAGAAGAAGAAGAAAAGTTTCTATCTGCTGTGGATATTGCTCTATATATAAATAAAACACTGGTTGGCAAGTGGCCAGGCAGGAAGTAGGTGGGACAAGGAGAGAGGAGAATTCTGGGAAGCGGAAGGCTGAGGGGAGAGACACTGCAGCCACCGCGAGGAGAAGAGCATGTAAAGACGCTGAGAAGCCACCAGCCACGTGGCAAGGTATAGATTTATAAAAATGGGTTAATTTAAGATAAAAGAACAGTTAGCAAGAAGCCTGCCACGGCCATACAGTTTATAAGAGATATAAGCGTCTGAGTGATTATTTTATATGTGGATTGTGGGACTGCGGGGCTTGGGGAACCTGGAGAGAAGCCCTCCAGCTACAAATGGCGCCCAACGGCGCGAGTTTCCACCTTAAACCTGAGAATATTTAATAACCAATTCTAAACAGAGCCAAAACCAGGTTCCTGCTTCTTGTCTCATATGAGCAGCTAGACGCCGCAAAACGCGGGTTTGAACACTGGCGGGTTCCTGGCGTGTGCGTTTGACCGGCAGTATGGCAGGAATGAGGGGTCTGCCAGAGGCACATTATGCTGTGTAGTAGATTTAGTCTTTACTAGTATTTTTTAAAAAAAAAAAAAAAAAAAAAGGGTTTCTGGGCTACACGCTGCTTTGATAAAAGCTTAGACCCACTATTTCTGAGACTTGATGACTCCCAGAGCTGGCGGAAAACGTACCACTGCCATGTTGGGAAGCTGAAGTGGGCGGAGCCAGCAGCCACAGCGCTGTTTCAGGCTTAGAAAGATGCAGTTTAAAGCAATAGGCTCACAAAAAGACTGATTCAGATAAAATCGTTTACAATGTGTGGAAAATATACGTAGGCTTGAAAGAGACAACAAAATTAATGTAAAAAGCCACGTAAAGATGAATATTACACAGACAATCTGGATTGTGTTGTCTTTGGGATTTTTAACTGCAAAAAAACATTTGATCAAAAAAGATGTTGAATTAAACCAATATGTATATTTTAAAGGTAACCTGACTTCAAAATTTGGATATAAGGATATGTTACTTTGGAAAAGAGGTTCTGCTTTTGTTTCCACAGAAAGCCAGAGGCTGTGGATTTGTTCCAGATTAAGATACATCAGGTTTCACCAGCCAAGACCCCCTGAAAGGCCTCCGGTGACACCATGGCCCAGATGATCCAACATCCAGAGCGGTTTCAAGGCAACTGGTTCACACAATACAGCCTCAAGGACTACCCCATAGGCTTAAAATTTCCTTTGCGTCCCCATAAGATACAGCGCCCCCCTCCAGCAGGAAGTAGTAAGAGATGCTACGCCCAAATTCCCAAATATACCAAGCTGGCTTTAGAGGTGGAATTGGCTCACTCCCCCTCTAAACCCAGACATATTGCTTTAAAAAAAAAATGGTTAAGAGATTCTTGTGTCCCAAATCAGAAGAGCCCTCTGGTATGGGACAGAGAAAAACCAATATTTTTATTTAAAACAGGTTGATTATAAATGTGATCTCTTTCTAAAAAAGAAAAGGGGATATGATATGGATATATAGTATATAGAGATGATAAGATAAAAGGGTAGATTAATGAACCTACTTTTAAAGAACTTGTTTAAAATGTTTTACATTGGTATGGATTTTATTTTATGTTTAAAATGTTTTGCATTGGTATGGATTTTGGTTTGTTGATACAGGCTTGAAGTTAATTTTGTTGTACTGTATATATATATATGTTTCTATTCTTGTTTGAGGTATTGTGTTTGTGTAACTCATTTAAAATTGTAATGGATATTTTTGGTTGTGAGCCTAGCCTTTAACGGCTGAGCCATCTCTCCTGCCTGGACTAAGTCTACCAGGTCAACCCCGGTCCTCGGGGGAGACCTTGATCTGGAGGAGGTGGGAATGGGGGGTGGGCTGGGGGAGGGGTGGGCGAGAGGGGGAGAACAGGGGATTCTGTGGCTATTATGTTGAACTGAATGGTGTTGTAAAATAATAATAATAATAATAATAATAATAATAATGATAATAAAAATAAAAAAAATTGTAATGGATAATTAAAAATAGATTAATAATTAGTCATCTATGATAATCATATTTGTAGCCATGTTAGTTAAGTCTTCTAGGTATACATAGATATATTTCAGATAGATAGGTAATCTTCAAACACTTCATAGACCTAGAGAATATGGCATTTAAATAACTTAGAATTCTGTTCACGTGAGACACAATTGCTCCTGGCTGCACCAATTGATCCCGAGAAAATGTTGGGCTTCTAAGACATTTCCATTTGGAAGTTTGTCTTTTTGGCACAAAATGGCCTACTGGGCAAAGAACTGCCCTTGCCTTGACGGCTAACAGTATGAATGCAATGCTCTCCTTTCTGGACAAGCGGGACACAAGGAAAGTGACCACTGTACTCTGCCAAGACAGGGTAAGATGGTCTTTCAGAAATCCTGCTTCTGAAAATGGTCTGTCAGATACTCTAGGCCTATAGCCAATTTGAATGCACCAACAATGCTGAGAAACATTAGGTGACTGTCCAGGCTGCCAGCTGTCTTGGTCTACTCTTGCAAGATTCCCGAAAGTTGCTTGCATCCATCTACCATTTCTCAGGGACCATTATGTTCCTTCTCAGGTCTTTGATGTGGTTGAAAACTAGATAGTTGTAATTTCCTCAGTTATGATAAAAGATAAGTTAGATATAAAACCTTAAACTCACAAATATAAGATAGATAGGACATCTTCTTTAATATTGTAACTATAATTCTTGCTCGGTAATTGTCTTGTTATATGTAATTTTACCATGTTAAAGTTAAAACCTTCCTTTTTAAAAAAAGAAGAAAAGGGGAAGTGCTGTGGATATTGCTCTATATATAAATAAAACACTGGTTGGCAAGTGGCCAGGCAGGAAGTAGGTGGGACAAGGAGAGAGGAGAATTCTGGGAAGCGGAAGGCTGAGGGGAGAGACACTGCAGCCACCGCGAGGAGAAGAGCATGTAAAGACGCTGAGAAGCCACCAGCCACGTGGCAAGGTATAGATTTATAAAAATGGGTTAATTTAAGATAAAAGAACAGTTAGCAAGAAGCCTGCCACGGCCATACAGTTTATAAGAGATATAAGCGTCTGAGTGATTATTTTATATGTGGATTGTGGGACTGCGGGGCTTGGGGAACCTGGAGAGAAGCCCTCCAGCTACATCTATCTCTGAAGGAGGAATGTCTTTGAAAAGGAACCTGGGGCTGGGATGTAGCTTTTCCAGAAGAATGTTTACTTAGCAGTCAGGAAGCCCTGGGTTTGATCTCCAGTGCGGCATAAACTGGACAAGATGGTACTTTCCTGTAATCCCAGCACTTGAAAGATGGCGGCGAGAGAATAAAGAGTTCAAGGTCACCCTCTGCTACACAGGAAGTCAAAGTCAGCCTGATATATATATATATATATATATATATATATATATATATATATATATATATATATATATCAGACTCTGTCTCAAAGTGGCAAAAATCAATCTACAAATAACACCCGTGGTATGACTACAGTTATATGAAGTGTCCTGGATCAGAAAATCTATAGAGCTAGACAGTGGACTCCTGGTTGGGGTAAGCAGACAATACTAATAGTACAGGGTGTCTGTAGTAATCTGACTGTAATTGGATCCCGTAAGCTCATAGGAAGTGGCACTATTAGGGGGTGTAGCTTTGTTGGAGTGGGTGTGGCCTTGTTGGAGGAAGTGTGTCACTGTGGGGGTGGGCTTTGAGGTTTCCTATGTTCAACATTCCGACCATTGTCTCAGTCCATTTCCTGTTGCCTTCTGGTCAAGCTGTAGCCAGCACCATGTCTGCCCACACGCTGCCATGCTCCCTGCCATGATGGTAATGGACTGAACCTCTGCAATGGTAAGTGAGCCACCCCAATGAAATGTTTTCCTTATTAGAGTTGCCATGGCCATGGTGTCTCTTCACAGCAATAGAAACCCTAACTAAGACAGTGTCTTTGGGGGATTATGAAAATGCTGTATAATTAGACCTTGGTGACAGGTGCACCATCTGTGAATATACTGAATAGAAGCCGAACTAAACACCTCAGATGGGAGAGCTGAATGACATGTGAGTTACTCTCAAGCCAGGTGTGGTAGCATATGCCTAAAATCTCAGCAGTCAGGAGGTTGAGGCAGGAGGATCACAGTAAGTTTTGGGCCAGCCTGAGCTGTATGGCAAGATCTTTTCAGAAAAAGAGAGAAAAAGAGAAGGGGAAGAAAGGAAAGAAAGAAAAAGAGAGAGAGAAAAAAAGAGAGAGAGACAGAAAGAGAAAGAGAAAGAAATTATATGTCAGTAACACAGATTAAGCAGTGCCAGGCTGTAGGATGCCTCCTCTCCCAGGTCCACTCTTTCCCACCCACTTTGGTGTCCCTAAGTTCCAAGTCAACCCCATCTGAGTAAGCAGTAACTAGACCTGGGTAGTCATCCCAACACAGAATGTCTACCTGGGAAATACTTCACACGATAGTGTTAAGACCCTACACTGAATTATTAAATTAGGGGACACATTAAAACTTCACAGGCAGAAGGACAGTGTCAAGGAGCAAGTGTGACTACAGAGATTCAGAGGCAAACAGACTGCCAGGGACTTGGTAGTGACATCCATGCCTGCTGGGCCCCTTCCTCCAGAGGTGCAGACAGGCTCAGCCCTCCACCCACACACATGCCAGAAAGCATTCCTGTGCTGAGGCCCCAACCGAGCACTGCTAAGAAAAGAGAAGACGAAGCAAGCCGTCTCTGGAGCTCCCAGCAAACCTCGGCACCTGCTCCTTCTCCTCACAGACCCCAAGGCTCTTCCGGACACCCAACCAACTGCCTTCTGCAGGGCCGGATTCCTTCTAGTAACTCACAGACACAAGAAGTGCGATGGGAACCCTGCTTGAAGCTGCTAGCTGGAGGACACGTCCACACAGACCCTCAGCTTTCAGCCGAAGCACTCCAAGATGAATCAATCCCCACCAAGCGGTGTGTACAGGCCAAATGCTTCTATGGTAATGCCTGGTCAGGCTTGGGGCAAGTATGTTTACCCAGTGAGGCATTTTACCTACCCTAAAACAGTTCATTGTATGTTCAAGGAAAGGACTGCTCAAAAAAAAAACAATGGACTAACCAAAAGTAGCACGTGCCTGTAAATCGCAGGACTTGGAAGACTGAGGCAGAAGGATGGGCCAAATGTTCAAGGTCAGCCTGGGCAACTAATGAGTTCCAAGCTAGCCTGGGCTATCAAACGTGAGATTCTGCCTCCAAAACACACACAAAAACCGAGACAAGGAGGCTAGAGAGAGGGCTCTGTTGGTGAAACGGTTGCCACACAAGCACAAGGACCTGAGTTCGAATCCCCAGAACCCGTGTAAAAGTCAGACACGGCCACGTACATCTGTAAGCCCAGAGCTCCTCCTGTGAGAAGGATAGCGGCTCGTCAGCAAAGAGACCCTGCCTCAAACAAGGCAGAAGCCAAAGGCCAACATCCACAGCTGTCCTCTGACACACACACACCATGACATACAGGCCCACAGTCAAGAGAGTGGGGGATGTAAATATAAACACAAAAGGCAAGACTAGAGAGAGCTCAGTAGAGTGCTTTTCTTTTTTCTTTTCTTTCTTTCTTTTATTTTTATTTTTTATTTTTGTCTTGTTGTTCGAGACAGGGTTTCTCTGTGTAGCCCTGGCTGTCCTGGAACTCGCTCCGTAGACCAGGCTGGCCTCGAACTCACAGAGATCCACTTGCCTCTGCCTCCCAAGTGCTGCAGTTAAAGGTGTGTGTCACCACTGCCCAGCTGTAAAGCACTTTTCTTACAAGCATGATGCTCAGAAGTCAGGTAAGAATGCGGTGCGTGCCTGTTAGTCCAAAGCTAGAAAGGCGGATCCCTGGGGCTCACTGGCCAGCCAGCCTAGCTTACCCAGGAAGCTCCAGGCCAGTAAGAAATCCTATCTCAAAAACAAGGTGGGTGGTGCCTGCCTGCCTGAGGAAGGATGCCCAAGGAATGACTTGAGGTTAACTTCTGAACTCTACATTCACATGCATGCATACGATTTCTTTTTTTTTCTTTCTTCTTTTTGTTTTGTTTTGTTTTTGTTTGTTTCTTTCTTTGTTTTGTCTGGATTTGGTTTTTGGTTTTTCAGGACCAGGTTTCTCTGTGTAGCCCTGGCTGTCCTGGAACGCACTCTGCAGACCAGGCTGGCCTCAAACTCACAGAGATCCGCCTGGCTCTGCCTCCCGAGTGCTGGGATTAAAGGCGTGCAATTTCTAAAAAGGCAGGAAGAGAAAAAATTTCCACCCACTCTGCAGTTGAGAACATGTGTTCAGAGCAGACAACCGGACCGTCACCCAAGCTGATGCCCATCAGAGTCCACAGAGGAGAGACCTGGCCCACACTCCTCTGCAGCCTAGGACCTGACGTCCTGACATGGCCCTTTGTCATGGGCATCTGGAACCCTGAGCTTACTGACAGGTCCTGGGTGAGTCAGGTCACGACACACTCACAGGAGGCGCCAAAGGTCCAGCGCCTACCTTAGTGACCAAGTGACTGCCCAGGGAAACCGTACCGTCCAGCTCCAACCATGGGCGGCAATAACCTGCACACGGTGGGTGGGCCCCAGGGGAGAGTGGTATACTTCAGGTGTGTGCTCCTAGGTGATCAGAGGCCAATCCACCTCTAGAAAGATACTTCACCTCTGTGTGTGCACACCGGTGTTCATGCAGGTATGTGGCCATGTGTGAGGGCTGGAGGCTGACGTTTAGGATGTCTACCTAAATCACTCTATTGTACGTTTTTTGGAGTCAGTGTCTCGCTGAACCTGGTTCTCAGCAGTTTGGCGAGGCAGGCTGGCCAGCACGCCCCAGGGATCCTCATGCCCACTCCCCCAGCACCGTATGCACATGACTGCAGCTGGCTCTTCAGTGGGTTTTAGTGACGGAACTTAGATCCTTGTGTTTGCGTGGGATCCAACCTTACCAACTGAGCCCTGTTCCCCACCGACAGATCCTCTGTACTGGAACCCACAGGGAAGAATCCAAATCAGAATGACATTCGGTTCTTGTCCCCACCCAACATGGTGCACAATCACTGGCCTCTCTGGTGTCACCAGCCACCCTGCTGGAAAAACGTGATCGTGATGGCTAAGGGCACCCACTGTCTCCCTAACACATCCTGTGAGCCAGACAGTCTCCAGCCATCTCCGTACACACCCACCTTACGTTCCCGTGACCTTCTTACAGGGGAATCCCTTTCCCCGCCCTGTTACATAAGGAAAATAAGGCACAGAGACGTCGGTGTGCTGCTGAGGGTCACAGAGCCAGGACAGGAACTCTGCTCCAGTGTGCTACAGAACCGTATTCTTTTAAGTCGAGGGAAGATGGTCAGGGGCGAGGCTATCGGGACATCCTGGGGGGAAGAGCCGCAGCGGACAAAGGCTGTTGCTCACTCACTCACTTCTTCCTCCCCAAGTCCCAGACAAAGGCCTGGGCAAAGTGGCAGAGCCAGCTGCTGCCAAGCTCCTGCAGCTCCCTGCAGCTCCCTCCCGGCTCCCAGGCCCATCCCTAGGCCGCACTGGCCACAGGAAACATGAAAAGCCTGTCTCCAAGTCCCCTGCTCGGGAGCCAGGGAGAGGCAGTGCTGCCCACCGGGAGGCCAGAACCATGATTTGGGGCTATTCTTAGCGAACCACTGGCTCCCCTCCCAGAGGCCCAGCAGGCAAAAAGCCCAAGCTTCCACACGCCCAGCCTGCCACTTCCTGACCCTTTTCAGAGGACCCCAGGACGAGGAGGGGCTGTGGGCAGAGAGAGAGAGGACAGAGTGGGCTGCCCCTTCCAACAGAGAGGTGTCCCGTGCCTCCATGCCCTGCTTGCCCAGGCTCCCAGCCAAGCCAAAGAGTCTCTGGGCCGTCCTGGTTGCACCCTTACTGACAGATGCGAAGTCACTAGCTTTCCATGAATTGTCCCCCATTTAACCCTCCGGGGAGCTGGGGTAAAAGATGAGGCAACTGAGACATGAAGTAACGGTGGAAGGTCACAAGAGCATTTGGTGTCAGGCTGTATCAGGGTCAGGGCTGGCTCCAAGGTGCCAGGCTGGGCAGAAGAGGAGCCGCGAGCACAGCCAGAACGTGGGAGAGTCTGCTCTGTTGAAGCCAAAGGGCGCCAGCTTTCATCCCAGACCCTCCACGTCTCTCCCAGTGGTATACAGAGACAACAGCCTGAAGGCTCGGGGCTTAAGATCAGCAGAAAAGCCTCGAGCCAGACTCTGGGGCGGGCAGCAGCTGAAGCAGCGTACAGTGCAACGGGAAGGTTCATAAAAGTCCCGGGGACACAAAAGGATGCCACCAAAGGCTTAAGAAGTTTCTGCTGGTGCCCCAGGCCAGACACTCAGCCCTGCAACTGAGGGGGCAGGAGGTCACGGGACTTCAGAGTAAAACAGAACACTGAGCCCTCTGGGGTCCTCCAACCATCCCCAGCATGGTCTAGAAATCAATCCACAGTGGGGCTGGGTCTCAGTTGGTAAAGTGTTTGCCTAGCATGCACAAGGCCCTGGGTTCCATTCCCAGCACCCTATAAACTGGGTGCGGCGAAGCATGCCTGTAACCTTAGTGTCTAGGGGGTAGAGGCAGGAGGATCAGGAGTCTGAGGCTATCCTTGGCTACACAGTGAGTTCAAAGCTAGCCTGGGATACATGAGGAAGGAAGGAAGCATACCACACAACACCCGAGAACCTGTCCCTCCATGCCGAACAAGATGATGGTTGGCTAGGCTGCCATATCCACAGCAACGTTCACCTGGGACTGCATCTCAGCATTTGCAGCTATCAAGATCCTAGCCTTGACTAGCAGGCGCCTCTGGCCAGTATATGTGTTTCCCTGGGGGTCCTCAGCTGGCTCTATGTCTACCTAGGTACTTGAGAACCTTGAGACTCAGTGTCTTGTATCTACAAATGCCCGTTCAAATTCATGTCCGTTCTTCGGTGAGTCCACCTGTCTGTCCGTTCACACACCTGCTCCAGGCAGACTGCAATCCTGGGGACACAAGCCTGTCTGTAAGTGTGTCTGTGACTGGTCCTCCTTGACATGCTCGCACACGCCTGTCCACTCACGTGTCTATGCTCTTGGGTTGCCTGCCCACCCCGTTTTGTGCCTGTTTTCAGGTGAGTATGTCCAGTTCTTCCCTGTGTCTGTCTGCCCAGATGGCTATACACCTGACTATGAGCTCATGGTCTGCCCACACGGCACTCGCACCTGTGACTGGGAAGCTCCCACTAAGAAGAATAGGGCCCAAGGCCTTGGACACAGGTACACCGCCACCTCCCCCAGAGTGTTGTAGAAACGCCTATCAGGAGCAATAAGGACAGAGTAGAGAGCCAGATACTGTGGAGCCTCACAGGTAGGGTCAGGTTGCCCAGGACCCCACCCTGTCCACTCCAATACCAGAGAAGGGAGCAGAGTGGGCCACCTCGGGCCTGTCTGCCTCCACAGGAAACCGCGTCTGGCCAATGCCTCCCACCCTCCCCTCCGGCCCCCACGATGGAGGCTCTTCAAAAAGGAAGTCAGGGCTTCCTCCTGTAGGGCTTGCTCAAACCTCAGCGCCCCAGACCTGTGCTCCATCTGACTGGAGAAAACAAATGGGTCCTTAGACCCCCTTAAAGCAAACAAAATCGGGGGTGGGGGGGGGGTGGTTAGTGGACACACAGCAGCAGGAAGTCCTTGCCCTTCAATCCTCCTACGCTTGTTGCCCCTGAGGTGGAAAGAGGTCCCGATTGGATGGGTCATGCTAACAGAGAGGGCGGGACGGATCGCACCGGGACACTGAAAACACATCTATGTGCAAAGTCTCAGGACACCCCAGCCTTCTTGCAGCATTGGTGTTTTGTAATTCCCAGGAGTAGCCTCTTGGCATTTTCTTCTACTGCTACCGGCCCAGGGCTGATATCAAGCTCCCTATCAGAGAACTGGCTGTGTGTTTCTGTCTTGTCTACCCTTGCAGGGCAGAGCCACGCGGGGACAGAGTCCTCCCTAGTCCTCCCACCTCCCACACTGTCTGGGTATGGCTCAGAGGCCACAGCTCACAGGTGCTCTGTCACTGGCTGTGGGCAGCCAAGGACTGGCGGGGGCTGCGGCTGCCGGAGCAGAGATGGCCTCAAGCTTGCCCGGACCGGGAGGCTTTTATTGAGTCTGATTTCCAAAATAAGAGCACTCTGGCCACTACAAGAGGCCGGAGCAGTCCGTCTCCCATGCATTGTACCTTTTCTGATTCATGTCCTTTCAGGGGGTCCTCTGAAGCTTGGTGAGAGGACAGACGGACACACACCACACACGCACAGGCACATGAATGCACACACTCTACACACACACACACACACACACACACACACACACACACACACACACACCTGCTCACACCAAAAAAGATTCGGGCTCAGAAGAGACCAAACAGAGCGGAGGATCAAAGCTGGTGCCTGCCAGGCCCCTGGGTTTGCTCTCCTGTCCCTGGGCCTCAAGGGCCCTGTTGGTGGGAGTGGAGGGGGACCCGTGCACGGATCGCGACCCGGCTATGTCTCCTAACTTCTTCGGAAGCCCAGGTGGCCAGGAGGACTCCCAGGCCGCCAGTGAGGAGCGGGTACTGCCAGCCCACGTTGTCTCCGCTCCGAGGGAAGCCAGGGTACAGGAGCTGAACCCGGGATCGACCTGCGCACGACCCAGGAGCAGCTCGGGCTTTGGGAGAGCGCGGTGGAGCCGGCCTGGGGCAGGCCTGGGTGGCCCGGACGCCTCCACCCTAAGTCAAGGAACCCCGATCCGCCCTCGGCGCGGCCCACGCGTGCTTACCTGGCAGCCGCAGCTCCGGGGGAGCGTCGCGCACTACGGCCGGAGACTGCCGGCGCCTAGGCGGGCTGCGGGCGCGCCGGGCGCGGGCTCCAGCTAGCTCCGCCCACCCTCCCGGCCCATCCGGGGGCGGAGGCAGATCCCGCAGAGTCCAGGCGGTGCAGACCCCACCAGCCTGCGGCCACCAAGCCCCGAATCATCCCCGGAACCCCGCCCCGAGTCCGGATCCCCCCGCCCTCTACGCCCAGGCGGGACTGGTCACTCCCTACCCAGCCTTGCCCGCCGCAGCTTCGGCCTCCTCCTACGAGGAGGGGGCGCGAACTTAAAGACACACTCACCCCACCGGGTTCCGATAGGCATGTCCCCTGCCTCAGCTACAATTCCCAGAGGGCCCCGTTCCGGGTCAGCTTCCTCCGTCCGCTCGCCCTACGCCTGGAGAAAAAGTCGGGGGCGGGAAACACTGCCCGCGAAGCCAGTTCCTCTTCCCTTGTCGGCTCCGCTCCTTCTGGAAGACACCCAAGGCCGGCTTCCAGGCTCCTTGGCTGGAGAAAGCGGCATAGGCTGGTGACGCCACACACCCCTCCCCAACTCCAGGTCCCCGGGATATCGGTAGCCCCTGGCTTCCCTCTCTGCTTCTCCAGACTGAGCAGAACACCTGAGCTACAGAATCTGCTTTTCTCCTGTGCAACTTGAGCTAGAGGACTGACCTGACGTCTCTGGGCTTCAACCTCTTCAGATGTCCAAGGATGGGCCCCGTAAAGAGCAGGTTGTTAGCTTGACGGTTGGGTTAAGAAAACTGCAGCTCCCAGTCTTGGGAAGAGGCGGATCCTCACTGCCCATACTCAAAGGCCTCCAAGTGATAGTGGGCCGGCTGGCTCTGGCGAGCTCTGGGTTTGCACCCGGACAGGCTATGCGACCCTTGACCTCCGGTCTCCCACGTGTACCTGCTCACCCCTGCTTCTGTCTCAGGAGGCCCTCTTTGTATATGAGGTGAGTTTCTTTCACCCCTGAAAACACCCGATACTCAGGCCCCGTGATCCAATCAACCTCTTAAGCAGTCCTGCTGGGAACAGCTACCAGGAAACCTAAAATGGGCCCCAACACCTCCCCAAGTCCCAAATGGTACCCCCGCAGGCCTGAGAACATGTTTCAGGACAGTATACCCCCAAAGCCCCACAGCCAGGTATGTGCAAACACACATACATACACAGACAAGGGCGTACATACACAAGCCTCTCAAGACAGTGCCTGGAGATGTCAGAGCATGTGTGACCTGTCTTTGGTCCCCGGCATGTGTCTGGCGCATCTCCACGCAGTGACAATGCACCACTCACACACGTCTCTGCTCTTGTTGAACCCCGCAGAGAAGCCCTGTGTGGAGGCCTGGGAAAAAAAGAAAGAAAAAAAAAAAAAAAAAAACAGCTGAAATCACAGCCTTTCTGACTCTAACCGGCAACCTCACAGCTCAGTGGAAAGGCCTCAGGAGCAGGGACTTAAAGACTTGGAGGCGGAACAAGGATGGGCCACAGACCATGAAGGCCTCACCACCCAGCCTTAGGCCTTACCAGTCCCCAGCCAAGCCCCTGCTCTGAGAAGAAAGCTCTGAAGCCCTGACCATGGGGCTAAAGTCAGGCCTGGAGGACCAGAGTCACCCCACTTGGACCAGTGACACCCCAGAGTCACCCCACTTGAGATGGGACACAGAGCAGCAGCCTAGGGCACCACAAGCAGACATGCTGTACTCTCTCCAGTAGAAATCAAGGACCGAGAAGCGGCTCCTCCAGCGGGGCCAGTCCAGAACCTCTCAACTGCCGCAGAAGCTTCTGCGATGCCAGCTGAAAGCTCAGAGCAAAGCCCGGCTCTCCTAAGAAAGGACTCATGGGCCACAGAACCGAACCTGAGAAAGCAGTGGGATCAGGACGCACCCCCACACCCCTGCAGCCCATAAAAGACACTATGTTTTGGGGGGTCTTGTTTGTTCGTTTTTTGAGACAGGGTTTCTCTGTGTAGTTTTGCGCCTTTCCTGGAGCTCGCTCTGTAGACCAGGCTGGCCTCGAACTCACAAAGATCCGCCTATGTAACACCTTGAAAGGCCTAAGGAGTGGGGTGCCCTGTACAGATGTTTGTGTTGAACGTGTGTGTGTGTGTGTGTGTGTGTGTGTGTGTGTGTGTGTGTATACGTGCACAGCCCAGGCTTGTACTGCTTCTTTGCAGGAATGTGCTTCAGTGGGAATGTGGGCATGCAAATGTGGGGGGGGGGTGACGGTGTGTGTGTGCATGTGCATGTGTGTGCTCAAGTGTGTATGTGAGTGTGCATGTGTGTATGTGTGTGCCTGCACCTGAATGAAGATGCATATAGACCACACAAAGCACCCTGCCCCATTACATGGTCAGCCAGATGCCGCTGCAAAAAGCATCTGGGGGGGGGTAGCTTATGGGGCCCCAGGACCACTCAACCCTAGCCAGGTTTCAGTCCTCTTCAAAGAGCCCTCTCAAATCCAGGCCTTTGGCAGAAGCTGTGGGAATCCAGTTCCCCTCCTGGGAACACTCAAGCCACAAGTTACTTCCTGACAGGCACAAATGACTGTCCGGAAGGCAGAGGTGCTGAGTCCGAACCAAAGATCACATTTGACAAGGGACAAGAAGCAGGCCCCTCTGCTCCTCTCAGCTCCCGTCGGGCCTGGCAAGCCTGGGGACACAGAACACAGAGGATGAAGTCAACCTGTCCTGGCTCTTGGGGACCACAGTACTGACACAGTACTCCAGAGCAGATGTCAGCGGCTCCCCCCAAGCTTGGTGATCTCTGGGACAGTTACCTAGTTCCCAACCCAAACAGTCACAGGCTGCTATGGCTACCCTGGCAGACCCTTTGCTCTGTCTCAGGATCCCTCCCATAGTTGACTGAGTCCTGCTGTGTACAATCCACGCATAAAGGACACTGGCTTTGAACCAGGAAGACACAGGCCTGGAGAGAGCCTTGGGCTCACCCTCCACATTACCTAACATGCCTCCCAGTCACCACAGGTCTCCAGCAGTTCTTGCTTCCTGGGACCACCTGGAGGATGAAAGGGGTGCCAGCATTTACCGGTGGCATCTGTCACTCTCATTATTATTGCCACCAGAGCTCACACTGAGAACCTAGCCCTGATCCTGCCAGAGCAGAAGACATCTCCTGGCTGAGTTCAGAAGCCTGGTCCTGTAGCTGGAAGGTTTATTTGGTCCCACCCAGCCCCAAGGCCCCCCCTGATCCCATGGTCCAATAGCTGCTTATAAAATAGTCACTCAGAGGCTTAATATTATTTATAAACTGTATGGCCTATGGCAGGCTTCTCGATAGCTAGCTCTTTCATCTTAAATTAACCCATTCCTATTAATCTATGTTTTGCCACATGGCCGTGGCGTTACCAGTCTGCTCAAATCTTGCTTCTCCTTTGGTGGTGGCTGGCATCTCTCTCCTCTCCTTTCTTCTCTCCCTATATCTGCTTGGATTTCTCACCTGCCTCTAAGCTGCCTTGCCATAGGCCAATGCAGCTTTATTTATCAACCAATCAGAGCAATGCATATTCACAGTGTACAGAAAGACATCCCACAGCACAGTCCCCCTTGGATTCCATCCTTGGTGCACCCACTAGATCTGTGGGGCTTTGGACTCCTCTACATGCTGGCCCTGCAAGCCTGTGGGACCCAAGCACATCCCCTAGACCCAAGTACATCCCCCAGACTAGGTAGGTACTGGTAACTGACAGCCTCAGAATCACCAGGATTCACACTCACACCACAACCCACCCGCTAATTCAAATTGTTCAAAGTTTAAATTCAAGCATTTTTTTTTTTCTTTTTCTGATGCTGGGGGTAGAGCCCAGGGCCTTGAGTGAGGCAAGGCTCTATTACTGAGGTACAGCACCCAAACACTCAGAATGCTTAAAACCAAGACCCAGATTCCTTCTTAGAGATCCCAGCAGACCAGCTGAGACACCCAGCCTCTCGGGACTGAACAATTACTAGATTCTTGAACTTTCCATTCATAACGCCATTGTTGGACTGCAGCCTGTAAGTCATTCCAATATATATTATAATATATATATATATATATATATGCTGTGGGACGGTCTATATGTCAAATTGCTCTGATTGGTCAATAAATAAAACACTGGTTGGCCAGTGGCCAGGCAGGAAGTAGGTGGGACAAGGAGAGAGGAGAATTGTGGGAAGCGGAAGGCTGAGGTGGGGAGACACTGCAGCCACCGCCAGGAGAAGCAGCATATAGAGACTCTGGTAAGCCACCAGCCACGTGGCAAGGTATAGATTTATAGAAATGGGTTAATTTAAGATAAAAGAACAGTTAGCAAGAAGCCTGCCACGGCCATACAGTTTATAAGTGATATAAGCGTCTGAGTGATTATTTTGTAACTGGATTGTGGGACTGCGGGGCTTGGGGAACCTGGAGAGAAGCCCTCCAGCTACAAATGGCGCCCAACGGCTCGAGCTTCCACCTTAAACCTGAGAATATTTAATAACCAATTCTAAACAGAGCCAAAACCAGGTTCCTGCTTCTTGTCTCATATGAGCAGCTAGACGGCGCAAAACGCGGGTTTGAACACTGGCGGGTTCCTGGCGTGTGCGTCTGACCGGCAGTTTGGCGGGAATGAGGCATCTGCCAGCGGCACATTAAGCTGTGTGGTAGATTTAGTCTTTACTATTATTAAAAAAAAAAAAAAAAAAAAAGAGGTTTCTGGGCTACACGCTGCTTTGATGAAAGCTTAGACCCACTATTTCTGAGACTTGATGACTCCCAGAGCTGGCTGAAAATGTACCACTGCCATGTTGGGCAGCTAAAGTGGGTGGAGCCAGCAGCCACAATGCTATTTCAGTCTTAGAATGGTACAGTTTAAAGCAATAGGCTCAAGGCTCAAGGTAATATAAAAAATAAGCCACGTAACGATGGCTACCACACAGAGAATCTGGATTATGTTGTCTTTGATATTTGTAACTGAAGAAAAACATTTGATTACAAAAGCTGTTGAGTTATGCCAAAATGTATATTTTAAAGGTA
This sequence comes from Peromyscus maniculatus bairdii, assembly GCF_049852395.1. Lineage (NCBI taxonomy): Eukaryota > Metazoa > Chordata > Mammalia > Rodentia > Cricetidae > Peromyscus > Peromyscus maniculatus. The sequence continues at coordinate 27,068,248 of NC_134872.1, read as the reverse complement.
CCTTGACTTCAAAATGTGGATGTAAGGATATGTTGCTTTGGAAAGGAGGCTCTGCTTTTGTTTCTACAGAAAGCCAGAGGCAGCCAAGACCACCTGAAAGGTCTCCGATGACACCATGGCCCAGATGATCCAACATCCAGAATCGTTTCAAGGCAACTGGCTCAGACGATACGGTTTCACGGACTATTCCATGATCCTAAAATTTTCTTTGTGTCCCCATAAGATACAGCGCCCCCCTCCAGCAGGAAGTAGTAAGAGAAGCTACGCCCAAATTCCCAAATATACCAAGCTGACTTTGGAGATGTGTAAAAGTTAAAACCTTCCTTTTAAAAAAAAGAAAGGGGAAGTGCTGTGGGACGGTCTATATGTCAAATTGCTCTGATTGGTCAATAAATAAAACACTGGTTGGCCAGTGGCCAGGCAGGAAGTAGGTGGGACAAGGAGAGAGGAGAATTGTGGGAAGCGGAAGGCTGAGGTGGGGAGACACTGCAGCCACCGCCAGGAGAAGCAGCATATAGAGACTCTGGTAAGCCACCAGCCACGTGGCAAGGTATAGATTTATAGAAATGGGTTAATTTAAGATAAAAGAACAGTTAGCAAGAAGCCTGCCACGGCCATACAGTTTATAAGTGATATAAGCGTCTGAGTGATTATTTTGTAACTGGATTGTGGGACTGCGGGGCTTGGGGAACCTGGAGAGAAGCCCTCCAGCTACATATATATATATATATATATATATATATATATATATATATATATATGACCCAAAGTAAATACTTTTGTCTGGATGTTTCTTTTTTGTTTTCTTTTTGGTTAGGCTTTTGTTTTTGAGACAGGGTCTGTCTATCTCCAAGTCCCTATGTCGCTGAGGGTGCCGTTGAAGCCCAGATGCCCCAGCATCTTCTTCCAGATTGCTAAGATTACAGGTGAGTGTCACCACACCTGTTTATGTGGTACCGAGGATGGAGCCTAGAGCTCCCACCATGCCGGCCCTACAGCATGGTATTGGTGAGATTATTAAGGCCACTCCACGTAGTTAAAAGGGAGGTTTATTTTGTGGGGTAACTCACAAATGAAGGGATAGGCTACAGGGTCTGGGGAAGACGTAGCGCAGTCTGGCAGTGTTCTCTGGAGAACTCTGTTCGGTCTATCTCTAGCGTCCAGGGTCCGGGAACCAAGAGAAGGGGGTACATCTGGATCTCGGGTCTTCAGGGCCCTCTCTCGGCCCTGCCTTGTAGGCGTGACAGTTACCGAAGCCTCAATGGGAGTTGGAACTTCCAGACCAAAGCTGGAATGGTTACAGCATGGTTCAAGCACCTGTAGCCTTGAGCACCTGTAGACGAGACGAATAAGCCAACAAGCTGGCTGGTCATCTCTAAGCATTTTGTGCCTGCAAGTGAGGGATGGGACCTGAGTCATGGAAAAGCAGAGAGAATGGCCCTGCGTCAAGCAAGGATACCCAGCTTCCTAGGCCAGCTTGAGCTGAAGTAGATGGTTGCAAGGACCCTGCCGGCCCCAGCAATGTGGGGGTGGTTTGTTGAGTCGTCTGCCTGAAACAGATCTGAGTTTTCAGTCAGTTTCTGCCCTTTCTCTGTATGACTTCAGGCAAGCGACTTAACTCCTCTGAGCTACCATTTCCACATCTATAAAGGAGCCATACCTACCCTGGTATCATTCTGAGATTAAGCAAATATAAATCCCTTAATCAACAGGGACCCCAGGTGAAGTTCTGAGCAGAAAAATAGTTGTGGTTATCCTCAGCACCAGAAGGTTCTCTGACATGTTATTCACCCTCCTCCCCTCCAGCGTTCCCTAGCCAGAACTTATTCCAAACCCCTTCAGAACATGCAAAATTGCCCGGCCCCTGCTGCCCTCAGGCAGGATTCCAAGCGGCTTTCTGATGGGCCTCAGTGAGAACCCCAGGCTCTGGACGCTGGGAATAATGGGCACAGGGAGGGGCCACGCCCCTGCAGCAGAGAGACCATCCATCCCTGAATAAACTGCTGTCACCCGTTCCCTCCCACCTATTCTCTCCCTTAAATAATCCAGCTCTGTTGCCTGGTTGTCTCCAAGCAGCCCCGTCCAGGCTTCCAAGGATGTCTCATAATGGCAGTGCCATTTATGAAGATACCGCAGGGGAAGTAGGGAAGAGGAGAGAGGTCACAGGATCCAGGGGGGGCCTGACATAGCCTCCCAGGGGCCTCTTGTGACAAAGTCCCTGTCCCTAGGAACAGAACTCCTGGGGTGGTGACATCTCCCTAAATGAAAGGCAGAATGAAGGGCTGCTTGCCCGGAGGTAGAGGGAGGTAGAGGGCCACCGACTTACAGGGAAGGTCCTGGACATTGGGAACGTGAGACATGCAGGAACCCAGACAGGAGCTTAAGGGGGTCACCTGGGTTCGGGCCCCCTGCCACCCAGCCTCATTACCAACACTGGGGGCTGGTTATTCCAGCAGGGCCTCTGGGCCTCGAAGAACCCCGGTTCTAGAAGACCGCAGCCATAAGGGGTTAGAGGAGACTCTCCCATACCCTTCGTCAGGGTGTGTCCAAATGACACAGGAATGGCCCCTCGGCCCTCACACTTCCATGAAGAAATGGGCCTAACGCTGTGCTCCTGTGCCAGCAAATTGCCCCTGAGCGAGGCTGGTCATAGTTTTCAATGGTGTAAGTTTGGACAATGAAAAGGCTCTATGGACAGAGAGCTGATGGGCTGGCTAACTGAAGCATGGAACATTTTATTTTATTTTATTATTTTATGGTGCGTGAGTGTTTTGTCTGCACATGTGTCTGCGCACCATGTACATGCCTGGTGCCAGAAGAGGCTAGAAAAGGACACTGAGTGCCCTGGAACTGGAGTTACAGACAGTTGTGAACCACCATGTGGGTGCTGGGAATGGCTCTTGGGTCCTCTGGAAGAGCAGTCTATATTCTTAACCACTGAGCCATCTCTCCAGCCCAGCTATTTTATTTTTTAAGGGGTGTGTGTGTGTGTGTGTGTGTGTGTGTGTGTGTGTGTGTGTCTGTATTCAGGTATCTCTGAGGAGGCCAGAAGAGGGTATCAGATCCCCAGGAGCAGAGTTACAGGAGGCTGTAAGCCACCTGATATGGGTTCAGGAACCGAACTCTGGAAGAGCAGAAAGAACTCTTAAGCACTGAGCCTTCTCCTGCCCACACACAACTATTTTAGAACAGGAGGCAGATGGATGTAGGCTGAGAGGGGAGTATCTCTAGAGTGGGAATGAGGTCTGGAAGTGGACAGGGACGAGGACAGCCAGGGTGGTGTGGACTGTGGTGGTGGCTTCCTGGAATCAGTTAAGGTCTTGTCTCTAGAGGGACTGATCCCAACTACAGGTCATGCCCAGCTCACCCAGGCAGCTAAACACACAAACCAGAGACTGGAATGAGCTTGGAAATACTGTATCCAGGGATAAGGGCCAGGAGTGAACAGATACTATGCAACACCATTGATAGACAGTATCACTGGTGTAGACAGACTGCCCCTGTCTGTATACAGGATGCCATTTTTGTTTTCTGCAATGTTGGGGGAGAACCTGAGCTAGAGAGATGGCTCAATGGTTAAGAGCACTGACTGCTCTTCCAGAGGTCCTGAGTTCAATTCCCAGCAACCACGTGGTGGCTCACAACCATGTAGAGTGAGATCTGATGCATTCTTCTGGCATTACATGCAGTTAGAGCATGTATGTATATATATATATATATATATATATATATATATATATATATATACAAAAATTTCATCTCTTAGCCGGCCATGATGGCACCAATCTAATCCGAGCACTTGGGGAGGCAGAGACAGGTGGATTTCTGAATTCAAGTCCATGTTGATCTACAGTGAGAGTTCCAGGACTACGTATGTATGTATGTATGTATGTATGTATGTATGTAATTTCATCTTTCATGATTTCTTCGTAATCTTCCTTTTTCACTTCCTATTGGGTTGAAGTGTGTATGTGTATGTGTTTTGCTGTTTAGGTTTTTTGTCTTTTATTTTTGTTTTTGTTTTGTTTCTGTTTTGTCTATTTGCTTGCTTGTTTGTTTGTTTTTGGAGTCAGCTCAAGCTTGCAGCAATCCGCTTGTCTGTCGTCCCCCCCCACCCCAGGCCAGTGCTAGGATTACAGACTTGCATGGCCACACCCAGTTCCCACTGGGGTTTCTCTTGGAATGTTTGAAAGCAACCCCAGACCTCACACCAGCTCACAGACCCCACATCAGACTGTGAGGGATGTGACACACACCATTCCAGAAGCAAAGTGTAAAAAGGACAGCCAGCGTGTCCCACCAGACCTGACCTTGACCCTGGACTAAGTTCCCTGGGGTAGCATTGCCTGCCCTCTTCTTGACTGTTCCCAGAAACTCACAACCAGAAATCTCAATCTCTTCCTCTCTCTCTCTCCCTCTCCCTTTCTCTCTCCCTTCTTCCCTCCTTTTGAGACGGAGTCTCATGCAGGCCAAACCAACCCTTGAACTCCTGATCCCCCTGCCTCCACCTCCGAAGTGCTGGGATTATAGACATGCCCCAGTACACCTGGCTCGCCCAAGTCAACGTCTTCAGTCCAGTGGCTGGCAGCGATGTTTTTGAAGAGACGCCGCCGATGCTTCCTGTTGCTTTGCCGGCTTGCAGACACCTAGCAGAGGCAGTGACAACTCCCAGGTCTGTTCCTCCCTCCAACAAGCTCAGCTGAGCTGCAGCCCCCTACGTTCCCACCCACTGTTGGAAAGCAGACCTCCCTCCATATCCTGCAGGCACTCAAAATCCTGCAGGAAGGCGCCAGCAGGAGCAGGCACCTGACCATTCTTCCCCTGCCCTCCGTCATTAGCAGAAGCCATGGACGACACCTTTCCAGGGTGGGTGGGGACGATGTTGACTGTTTAGGAACCCCTGGGCCAAAGGACACTGAGCCCTCTTCTGGCTATACCCTGCTAATACAACTTAGTTACAGCACCCCGACCCCCCACCCGGTGTGTTAGTCAGAATTCACTGGCAGGGATCCGGGGCTGCCCTGGCCGAGGCTCAGAGAGCTTCCCAGGTCTGAACCAGTGTGTCTTATGATTGCACCACCGCCCCCCCACCTCCAGCAGGGAGCCTGAACTGTGAAGCAAGGCCAGATACCCTGGAGCAGGTTAGTTTATCTCCCAAACCTCAGTTTCCTTGTCTACTCAAAGAAAAGAATGGATTTCCTCCCTCTGGGGGCCTCCGTGAAGGAGCATGGGGGAAAATGTGGTACAGTGAGCTCCCTCTGCCTCTGCCCTCTCCCCTACCTGCCCCCCCAACACAGAATCTACTGTGCCCTGTCCCCTCTTCATCCGTGACTGTCCTGGGCAGGGGCTCCTCTAGGGGCAACGTCAGGGGAGGGAGCTCCATGCCTCGGTTCCAGAAGAATGGAGCTCATCCTGCCTTCCTTTCCTGTCAAGCGATCAGCCCTCCTCCACTGAGGGGGAAATGGGGCCAGGCTTGAAAGAGCCATGCTCAGGCTTCTAGAGACCCAAGTTCCAGCCCAAACCCTATCTCCCTGGGACTAGACTGGGCAGATTAGGGGATCCAGCCTCAGTCTGCTCATCTGTACAATGGGCAGAATCATCCTTGCCTTGTGCTCTTCTCAGCTCCATCTGTGGGGGGGGGGGCGGGGCGGTAGATGCCCATTTGGTGGCAGATGCCCATTTGGTGGCAGGTGACAAACTTCAGGTGACTTAGGGGCATTGTTGGAATGGGCCGATGGGTCCACTTCCACGGAACCTTGGGCCAAGAGGACAGTTGGAGAGGATCTCCCCACCTCACCCCGGAACTCCCAGCCCCCCCTTGAGACGCTGCTCTTTCCTTCCCTGAGTAGTAGATCTACTTCATAGTGGCCATTTCTGTCCTAAGGCCGACTCTGTTACTGTCTTCATTATCCAAATGCATAAATTGAGATAATGGGCAGGTGAGGAATTTGTCCTGTATCCCCCAGTCCACCGGTGCTCTTGTGTTCAGCCACACAAATGCTGCCTGACTGGATTCCTCTGAGTGGCTGGAGCTGCCCTTGAAGGCAGTCCTCTTTGCTGCAGGACTGAGGTGTCAGGGTGGACTTCATCCTTCCCCTCAGTGAATCTGACAGCCACTTCCAGCTGGCGCTATCTATCCATCTATCTATCTATCTATCTGTCTGTCTGTCTGTCTGTCTATCTATCTATCTCACACACACACCACCACCACCACACCACACCACACCCACACTACACCACCATCACCACACCACACCACACACACACCCACACCACACCACCATCACCATCAGCACCAGGAGTCTCAATAGTTTCGCTTTCAAATATTTGAGAAATACCATGCCATACCCGCCCTCCACCCCCAGACCCCCCAGCTGAACACCCTAGCTTTCAAAGGCTGTGGGAACCTTGGAAACGCAAGAGTTCTGGGTTCTTTTTCTACCTCCCCTGTGGGATTCTTTCCCAAGATGGTCAAGAAAGGAGTCTTTGTCTCTCCCCGCACCCCCTCCCACACCGCTGACTCTTGGCTCTAACTTCACACCTAACTGGCACTTTAAGAAACTGTAGTCCCATCCTGAGACCCCCTTCACCTGCCTCCCAGCCTGTCACCGGTTACCTGGCCCCCGACTTCTGCTTTGGGGAGGGTACAGCAGTGGTTGGCGGCAAGTGGGAAGGCTAGGCTGCTGTCTGAGGTCCCATGGGAGGGCCAGGCCAGGCCAGGAGGGAGGGATGGAACCCCAGCAGGTCCGAGATCTGAGCTTCCTGCTCCGGGGCCTTGTGGGCATGTAAAGGGAAAGTGAGTTCTCTCACCTCCTCTCCCCCAGGGCTGCCCTCGGCAGGCAAGTCAGGCCAGTGGGTCTGGCGGGCTTCCAGCACACCTTGACCTTATCTCCTCCTCTCTCCAGGCTACCTCCCCACCCTGCAAAGCCTCCCCACGTTATCACCTAACGCCTATGGAGTTTCCATTGGAGGGGATGGTAGGCTTCTGGACAGTGGTCACCGAGGTCCTCAGAAATGCAGGGCTGGAGAGATGGCTCAGAGGTTAAGAGCACTGGCTGTTCTCCCAAAGGTCCTGAGTTCAATTCCCAGCAACCACATGGTGGCTCACAACATCTGTAATGAGATCTGGTGCCCTCTTCTGGCCTGTGGGGATATGTGCAGACAGAACACTATGCATAATAAATAAAAAAGAAAAAAGAAAAGAAAAGAAAGAAAGAAAAGAAATGCAGTTAGTGCTATTGTGTGAATCAGTTAAAAATACTGGAAGGTGCCTGGCTGTGGTGGCGCACGCCTTTAATCCCAGCACTCAGGAGGTAGAGCCAGGCGGCTCTCTGTGAGTTCAAGGCCAGCCTGGTCTCCAAAGTGAGTTCCAGGAAAGGCACAAAACTACACAGAGAAACCCTGTCTTGAAAAAAAAAAAAAAAAAAATACTGGAAGGCCTGGAGGGCCGATTCAGCAATTAGGAAGCATTGCCTCCTCTTCCAAAGGACCTGGGTTCAGTTTCCAGCACCCGCTTGGCAGTTAACAATTATCTGTAATTCCACTCTCGGGGACCTGATGCCTTCTTCTATCCTTCAAGCACACTAGGCACACACCTGGTGTCCACAGGGACCAGAAGAGGACATAAGGTTCCCAGGGACTGGAATTAGAGACCATTATGAGCTGTCAAGTGAGTGTCGGGAATTGAACTTCAGTCCTCTGGAAGAGCGGCCAGCCCTCTTAACTGCTGAGCTGTGTCCCCAGCCCCAGGGTTTGTATATTCTACATATGCATGTGGTTGGCCAGTTTGAGCGAAGCCCGTACTCTGGGAGTAGGAAGATGGCTCAGAAGGTAAAGTGTGCTTGCCACCAAGCCTGGCGACCTGAGTTCCATTCCTGGGACCCACAGTAGAGGAAGAAAAGCAGCTCCCACAGAGTGTCCTCTGAGCCTCATATGTGTACATGTACACACACACACACACACACACACACACACACACACACACACAAATACAATTTAAAAATTAAAAATAAGAAAGCATTCAGCCAGGCGTGGTGGCGCACACCTTTAATCCCAGCGCTAAGGAGGCAGAGGCAGGCAGATAGATCTCTGAGTTCAAGACTAGCCTGGTCTACAAAATGAGTTCCAGGACAGCCAGGGCTACACGGAGAAATCCTAGCTCAACCCCTCACACATGCACACACCCCAAAAATTCATTCTGTCACTGAGCTACACCTCCAGCCTGTGACACATCTTTTACCACAATTTGAAACAAACAAACACAAAAGACAACTCACAAAATGGGAGAAAATAATTTAAAAACAGAACTAAAAACAACCCAACAAACACACAAAAGTCGGCCTCCCCCCAAGAGGCCCCAGGGGTCCTGAGGTCTGGCTCTGAGTCTGGCCGACCAGCAGAGGTGGAGACCCCACACAGCGTGGGAAAGCTCTCCAGCTGCTCTCTTCCAGTGGCTCCCATAGCAACCCAGGGGCCAGGGGTAGACCCGTGGAAACCAAGAAACCCTGATCTCGGCACCAGCGCGCAGAGACCAGCCCTAGACTGTGGGCATGGTGCAGAGGGCAGGCCTCAAAGCTGGTACCAGGGCCCCAGGGCTGCCCTTGGCAGGCAAGCCAGGCCAGTGGGTCTGGCCGGGTCCCAGCACACCTAGACCTTATCTCCTCCTCTCTCCAGTCCCGCAGGGGCCCCATCCTACAGGGCCCACCACGAACCAAGCCTTCTGGCTTCTAAAGCCAGGCATGTGGTCCTCGGTCCCTCCTTTGGATGCAGGGTGATATTGTGAAGGGCTGCGTGGGCTGGAGTCTGACAGAGGACTGTGGCCTGTGACTCTGCGTCTTATACTCAGTCCCTCATCTGTAACAAGGGCACAATAATGCCTGTTTTGAGTTACGCTGACGATCACAGCCGTTGATGGAGGTCAACATAGAGTACGTGTTCATTAGATGGTCTTTCCCTTCCATTTCTAACCTAAGACCCAGTGAAGGCAACAGTGTGTCGTGTCCCCCCCTCCCCCACCCCCGCCACGCTCCCCTCAGCCACTAACTCTTCTGGGTAACTGGGGTGAACCCAGAGCCTTCTCATGGGCCTCAGTTTCTCCCAATGTAAAAATACATGCATATAACTATCCGATGTTTCAACCACCTAAAGCAAAGGCCAGCCTGGGTTGTACTGCACGAGACCCTGTCTCAAAAAAACCACAAGGCTGGGTGGGCATGGAGGTGCATACCTTTAGTGCCAGCACTCAGGTGGCAGAGGCAGGCGAATCTCTGTGAATTGGAGGCCAACCTGGTCTACACAGCAAATTCCAAGACAGCCAGAGCTACACAGTGAGACCTTGTCTCCAAAAACTCAAAAATAGCCAGGCAGTGGTGGCGCACGCCTTTAATCCCAGCACTCAGGAGGCAGAGCCAGGCGGATCTTTGTGAGTTCGAGGCCAGCCTGGTCTATAGAGCAAGATCCAGGAAAGGTGCAAAGCTACACAGAGAAACCCTGTCTTGAAAAACCAAAAAAAAAAAAAAAAAAAAAAAAAAACCTCAAAAATAAATTAAAAAAAAATAATAAAGTTGTTGAACAGCTGTATCTGAGGCACTGTGAAAATGTAAAATCACAGACTGGTGATAGCCAGGTGCCAGATGTGGAAGAGACTCCACCGTAGTAGCTTGCTAGGACCAAGACTTTGTGAAAGGCCACCCATGGGTAAGGATGACACTGGCTAAGGTGGCGCCAGTGAACCTCTGGGGTGCTGGAATGTTCTTCGGAGTGTTCTAGGCAGGGACTTCCCAGGCCTGAGTCGATGGCTGGAAAACTCAGGGAGCTAGAATGTTAAGATTCTATCTGTGCATCCAGCGCCCCCTGGTGGTCCAGGCCTGTCATCCCATCTACTCTCCAGGATGAGGCAGAAGGCCAGCCTGGGCTACAGAGTGAGTGGAAGGCTCAGCCTAGACACCTTGGTGAGACTTCCCTCCTCAAAATAATCAATAGAAGGAAGGCTAGTCATTCAGCTCAGTAGAGCAGCGTGGCTAGCATGTGGGAGGCCCCAGGTTCACTCAGACCCTAGTAACCGACCGGCTCTCTCCAGTCTCCTTCCCTCCCTCCCCTGCCTATGCATCATTTTGTCACCCCATTACCCACTAAGTATCATTTCTTTTAGTTCCTTAAACCAGACAAGTGGGCCCCTCGCTCCAGACCTTTGCACTCGCACGTCTTTCTTCCTAGAACGCCTTCCTTCAAACCCCTCTTCATTTTGGTGAGGGTTTTGCTTAAATGTCCCTTCCTTAAAGAGGTCTTTCCTGGCCCTCAGCCCCTCTCTATTGCATCCCGCTAAGCACCCCCAGTTGTTGCCCAGGATTATCCCCATCTGATGGGCTTCCCTGTTCTCTGTCTCTCGAGAAGGATGTGAGTTTGCAGGCAAACCTTGACCATCCAGGTTTCAGCGTGCTTCCATACAGAGCTGATGCTACTAAAGAAACATTGTGGACGAGAAGCTCGTCACCAGAGCGCCATCAGAACTGCAGTCTCCTCGGGGTGACCAGAAGGAGTTCAATTTTTGTCATGTCTCCCCCTCCCCCCCCCCCCCCCCGCCACTGCCGCCAAAAAAAAAAAAAAAAAAAAAAAAAAAAACATTCAAGAGAGGCCTACTATGTGCCTGGACAATCTAAATCTAAAGCCTTGAGGGGTACCCATGGGGCAGGGGAGGAAAGGGCGAGGGACCTTGCCCAGAGCATACTCAGGGCCAGCTCCATCTCTGAGTTCCTAGGGTCAATGCCCCATCATGGGCTCTGGGGTGAGGAGAGGCCACTGGGCAGCAGGAGGCTGGACCTTGGCAGGAACCCACCCACCCCCTCTAAAATACCAGAGAGCTCCAGCCAAGGCCAGGCAGGCACCTGTCGCCGGGGCAACTGTCCCAAGTCAATGGGCACTGGCTGCTAGAGGCACAAGGCCGGGAGGTGACGGGCATCTGCCCTGCCCCCTTTCCTTGTGAGGGAGGCTCCTTGGTCCATCTAAGCTGCAGGCCACAGAGCTGGGTGTTGTGTATTTTGTGTGCTTGTTTTGTTCTGTTTCAAACGTCACCTCTTACGGCTCAGTCTGGCTTCCAACTTGCTGTGTGGCCAAGGGTGACTCTGAACTCCCGATTCTCCTGTCTCTGCCTCCCAAGTATGGAGATTCCAGGATGTCTTGCTCAGTTTGTTTTTGCGTCGTTGTGCGTTTTCATGTATGTGCATTTACCATACACAACTGTGTGCAGTGGTACCCAGTACAAGAGTGGGCAGCTTCTCCTGGAGATCGGTTGGGGTTACAGTAGGGAGAAGGATTGTGTGGTAACAAAAGACCTCCTTCACTGAGCATTTACTATGTCCATAGGCCACCCTCGATTCTTTTCAGGTATTTTGTTTTGCTTTATTGAAATACGAGTCTTAAAGGCTGGAGAGATGGCTCAGTGGTTAAGAGCACTGAGTTCTTCCAGAGGTCCTGAGTTCAATTCCCAGCAACCACATGGTGGCTCACAGCCACCTGTAATGAGATCTGGTGCCCTCTTCTGGCCTGCAGGGACACATACAGGCAGAATACTGTATACATAATAAATCTTAAAAAAAGAAATAAGAGTCTTGCTATGTTTCCCAGGCTGGCCTTGAACTCACGGCATCCCTCTTGCCCTAGTGCTGGAATTCCAAGTACGAGCCACCACACCTGGCTGCCATGAATTTCTTCATTCCGCGTCACATGAGCCCTCAGACGCATGTGTGATTTCCATTTCACTGAAGAGGAAAACAAAAGAGGCCAAGGAAGAAACTTCCTGAAAGTCTCCTAACTAAGAAGCTGGAGCCAAAATTAGAACCGAGGCAGCGGGACTCCAATGCCTGAGCTCAGCACCAGGAGCTTTGTGTCTCTGCTGCTCATGTGGCCAGAACTCTGCACAGTAGCAGAAGTAGAGAAGATGGACACTGGGGATGGTGACATAGGTTTCCCTGGTCTCTGTTAGAGATGTACAGAAATAACCCCAAGGAGGGGCTGGAGAGATGGCTCAGAGGTTAAGAGCACTGGCTGTTCTTCCAAAGGTCCTGAGTTCAATTCCTAGCATCCACATGGTGACTCACAACCATCTGTAATGAGATCTGGCGCCCTCTTCTGGCCTGTAGGGATACATGCAGGCACAACACTGTATGCATAATAAATAAACAAATCTTTTTTTTAAATGGAGCATACAGAAAAAGAAAGAGAGAGAGAAAGAAAGAAAGAAAGAAAGAAAGAAAGAAAGAAAGAAAGAAAGAAAGAAAGAAAGAAAGAAAGAAAGAAAGAAAGAAAGAAAGAAAGAAAGAAAAGAAAGAAAGAACCCCGAGGAAAGTCCCAAGAAGCAGGAAGGCAGAGGGCTGTCCATGGCAGGGGTTAGAAAGGCTCAGCACCTGCCATGGGGCTCTCAGCTGGACCCAGGGCTGGTGGAGGACTGTTCTCTGCTAAGGACTAATGTGAGGAGGACCAGGCCTGGGAAGCCACCTGCCAGACCACCTCAGTGACCAGCTCCTCTCCTCTACAAAGGGTATCCCCGGGCCCACTACAAGCCTGGCCCCATGCTAGGCACAGGGGATCCTGAACTACACAGAGTGCCCTTGTGAGACCTGTGACATCATATACTTAAGGCATGAGGGCTACTTAGCACAAGAGAAGGTAGAGGCAGGAGAATTGCTGTGAGCGCGGGGCAAGACCAGAGGACTGAACTAGAGATCACGACGTAGGGAAGCTTGCTGGCTTGAAAGATGACAGGGACCGAAGCCTGATGTACAGCCAAGTCGGGTCAGAACCAACTTGGAAACAGTTCCCCATCACCCAAGCCAGGGAAGCCGTGGGTAGATTCAGACAGGAGAATAAAATGGAGTGAATAATAACTCTCAGGAGGGAGACGGACAGTGTGAGGAGGCAACGCCATCGGCAGTTTGGCAATGAAGGGAAAATGTAGCAGCTAGCGGGGAGGGGGGTGGAGGGGGTGGGGGGGTGGAGGGGGTGTCGAGGGTCAGGCTGTAAAGCAGAGAGTGGAGCCAGGGCATAGTGGCGTGTCCAACAACGTGGCTGTGGGGTCAGAGGAAGTTGTAGGAAGACTTGGGCAAAGCTTTTCTAGAACTTTCTTTGGTTCCTTCCACACGCACCCCAGTTTCTGGGGTCACTCACAGAGCATCTACCCCTGCCTCAGATGAGGGAAGCAGTGCCCCCAGAGAGAGGCCAAAGTCACCACATGTCCTCTTTGCTCAAATCTGCTCCCTGCCAGGCTGTTTACAACAAGGCTCCAAAGCCAAGGATTAGGCCAAGATCCCAAGAGTCCCTTGGCAGGGTCTGCTCACCTTTCCTTCCCCTACCTGGCCTTCAATAGCCAGCCCAGAAATTCCCAGAGGACAAAGAAAGACCACTCCACAGGAAACAGTGCTCTGATGTGACATTTCATTTCCATTTGGTCAACATCAGTCAGAAAAGATTACATAAAACATGCCCCCCCACACACACACATACGCAGTTTGTTAGTTTTAAATTACGTATCCTCTGTGTACCGTGACGAAATCTCCAGCTGTCCCATGCCCAGGATATGAACTGTCCTTTCGTCCAGAGTATCCACACAGTATTGCTAACCTTCCCTTGAGCTACCTAGCGGCCATTTCAGGTCAACTATCATCACTACAGTGTTGATGTTCATGTAACTGTTGTTAGCCATTTCCTTTTTGAGACAGGGTCTCATTATGTATCCCTGGCTGGCCTGCAGCTTGTAGGGGGCCCTCAACCCTTTGCCTCTCAAGGCAGGGATGGGAGGCATGTAATCAGCTCCATGGTGTGTGTGTGTGTGTGTGTGTGTGTGTGTGTGTTGACAGTCTCACTAGCTCAAGCTAGCCTCAAAGTCACTATCATCCTGCCTCAGCCTCCTGGGTCTTACAGGCAGGCACCACCACAGCTAGCTTAAGTAACCACTCATCAAGTGGAGGAGGGTGTTGGCTCATGTCTCTAATCTCAGCACTAGGGGTGCTGGATCAGGGGGGTCACCATCTAGACGACACAGTGAAGTGTGTACCTGTCCAGAAACAAACCAACCAACCACAAAACCAAAATAAGTAAGTAAATAAAGGTCAGGTAATCATTATTTTTCTCAAGGCAATCAACATCCTGTTTTGTCATTAGTCAGTCTTAGGAATTGCTTACTGTGCCTAATTTATACATTTTTGTTTATTTTATTTTTATTTGTCTGTTTGAGACAGGGTCTCACTGGCCTGGAACTTGCTATGTAGACCAGGCTGGCCTGGAACTCAGAGATCTGCCTGCTCTGCCTCCTGAGTGCTGGGATGAAAGGTGTGCATGCCTTAATTTACAATTTTTTAAAAATCTATTGTTATTATTTTATTATTATTAATAATTATTTTATAATAATTATTGTTATTATCAGGTATACGGGTATACCGCCTGAATGCAGTGCCCTTGGGGACCAGAAGAGGGCATTAGCTCCTCTGAGGCTATTTATGGCATGCTATCACCTATCCCACACTGGTCTCGAAGTTGCCGTGTGGTGGAGGATGACCTTAGACTTTGGATAACTTCTGCCTCCACCTCCTGAGTGCTGGGATCCCAGGAGTGTGCCACCACACCCAGTTTTTCATTTAGTACCCATGTGACCTTGGGCAGGAACTGAAGCAGTGGGATCCTCAGTGTTTTCACCTGTGAAATAGGAATAAGTACTGTTAGTTTCTGCCGCAGCCGCAGCCGCAGCCTCGTGCATGTGTGCGTGCGTGCCGTGCATGCACGCATGCATGCTTCTGCCGCCGAAGCAGTTAAGCCACCTCGGCACCTGTCGCCAGGGGCCTTTCCACGGTCAGCTGTACGCCATGTGCACCCCTTAAAAGTGCCCGCCGTAAGCTACACAGAGAAACCCTGTCTCGGAAAAAAAAAAAAAAAAAAGTGCCCGTTCACTCTCTTGCCTCTCTTCTTCCTCGTCTCTTCCCTGTTCCGTCTCTCTGTCTGTCTGCCTGCCCCTCTCATGCCCCCACTCCATCAGAGCCTCCCCCTCTTTCACGCTCCCTCTCCCCCAACAAGCCTCTTACATTCACTCTGTTGCACGTGCGGTGTGTTTTCTTAGTGGCCCACCTTAGCAGGGCCTGCCGGAAGGTACCCACTTCGCCTTTCTTTTTTTATCCTTTCAACACCTCCAGAGAGCATGCCTTCCTTTCGCCGGGATCAGGATGAAAAAGAGGCACGAGTCCCTCTGAATGAAGCATCTGATGTAGCTGGCTTCATTGTTGGAGAGGATTTCATTGAGGCCTGGGTCCCACACGTCTGACAGCGGGGCGGGGGGTGGGGGGGTGGGGGGGAGGGAGGGCTTCATTGTTGTATAGGTTTGACTATGTATAGTAACTGGCCCGGAGCTCACTCTGTAGACCAGGCTGGCCTTGAACTCGCAGAGATCCTCCTGCCTCTGCCTCCTGAGTGCTGGGGTTTAAAGGTGTGTGCACCACATCTGGCTTCTGACAAGCTCTTCTTTAGTCACGCTTGGAAAGGACGCAGGTTTGGAATAGCTCCATCTCACCCTAATCCCCAAGTACCAAGAAGCAGATACAAGACCTAGAATAAAGGACTCCTAGCGTGGTTGAGGTGAGAATAGATTCTCACTTCCAGGGAAGCTGTTAGCTGTTCTCAAAAGTACTTCCTGCCCCATCCAGAGTCTCTGGCTAATCGCATTAGCTCTCCTGGGTTTTCCTGCATTCTCAGCCAGGTATGCGCACCTCACCTCTCCCATGATGCCTTTGAAGTCTGGGGCCCTTTGATGTGAGTGGGGGGATGTGGCTGCCTGGAGATCCTGTGACCCTTGTGGTCAGTGGCCCACAGAGCAAGGGTTCTGGGAGCCTGAGCTGCAGGTGCCCCCTCACTGCCTGAGGTGAGCCAGTGTGGGCTTTGGAGTCAGAGAGCTGAACGGGGGAGCTAGCAGCCGCTACCCATGCCACCTCTGCTCAGTTACCCAGCCTCTGAGCCTCCCACCCTTCCCTTTCAAAAGAGGACTATAGAAACACCTACTAGGTGAGAGAGAGAGAGAGAGAGAGAGAGAGAGAGAGAGAGAGAGAGAGAGAGAGAGAGAGAGAGAGAGAACGCTTCCATCTCACCTGGTCAAGAGCAAGACTCTCTGAAAGACAGACAAATCTTCCTGGGCTTCTGGCAGCCCCGAAACTGCCTTCCAAAGGCCTTAGAGAACTAAGCTTTAATCAAAATATTCTCTTAACCGTATTTTTTCCTTCAGAATTATAAACAAACATACGAAGAGCATCATTCTAATTATTTCCATTTTCGACACTTAGTTTCAGGTACATGTTCGTTTAATTTTATCTGTTCTTTTTTGTTTTGTTTTTTTTTTCTTTTGAGAGCCCTAGATGTCCTGGGACTTGCTGTGTAGACCAGGCTGGCCTGGAACTTGTGATGAACCCCTGCTTCTGTTTCCCAAGGGCTGGAATTATAGGCATGAGCTATCGTGTCCTCCAGCTTTATTGATTTCTTTTTGGGGGGGGGGCGGGATAGCATCTTGCCATGTAGCCCTGGCTGGCCTCAAACTTACAGCAATCCTCCTGCCTCTACCTCCCAAGTTGTTCTTCTGACTACCACGCTCGCTCGTACCTTAGCACACGCTTGTCTTAACACATATACACACAAACATAAGTAATTTAAAAACAAAATCACTGGACTGGGGAGGTAGCTCAGCGGTAATGTGCTTCAGTAGCACTTGTGAGACACGGGTTCAATCCCCAGGAGCAGCTTAAAAAAAAAAAAAAATTCAGGTAGGCAATGGTGGCGCACGCCTTGAATCCCAGCACTCAGGAGACAGAGGCAGGAGGATCTCTGTGAGTTCAAGGTCAGCCTGGTTTATGAATCGAGTTCCAGGACAGCCAGGACTTTTGCACAGAGAAACCCTGTCTCAAATAAATAAATAAATAAATAAATAAATAAATAAATAAATAAATAAATAAATAAATAAAAAACAAAACCAAAACAATTTGGTAGGAGCTGGAGCGACAGTTCAGCAGTCAGGAAGACTGGCGTGGTGCTCTCCCAGAGGACTTGGTTCCTGGCCCAGCACCCACTCCACAGCTCACACAGCAGCCTATAATTCCGTCCTCAAGGGATCTGCAGCAGGCACCTGAACACACATGAACATACCCACATGCAGACTCACACATTCACATAAAGAAGTAAAAGTGAAACAAACCTTGTCTTTTTAATGTGTTTGAGTGGTTTTCTTGTGAATCACATGCGTGCCCAGTGTCCACGGAGACCAGATGAGGGTATCTGATTCTCTGGAACTGGAGTTGTGGATGGTTGTGGGCCACCATATGGATGCTGGGAATCACATCCGAGTCCTCTGGAAGAGCCAGGGCTCTTAACCACTGAGTCAATTCCCAGCTCCCAGAATGAAATAAATATTTTGAAAATTTTCAGTAAAGCATCACAGGATGACTTTGTAAGTCTCTATTGTTTATTCTTTTGAAGTTATTAAGGATTAAACAAATGCTTATAAAAGTAAAAGGTATCCCCCTGACTCAGATTGCCAGTACAGATTTTTTTGTTTTTGTTTTTTTTTTAAGACAAGGTCTTGCTATATAGCTCTAGTTAGGCAAGATGGCATGTGCCTTTAATCCCAGCACTCTGGCAGGCAGGAGAAGGTGGATCTCTGTGAGTTTGAGGATAATCTGCTCTAGGTAGTGAGATCCAAAACAGCCAGAGCTACATAGTGAGACTCAATCTCAAAATAAACAGATGAATGAATGAATAAATAAATAAACAAACAAAGAAACAGGGTCTTGCTACATAGCTCTGAGTGGCCTGGAACTCCCTACATAGTGCAGGCTAGGCTTGAACTCATGACAATCCTCCTGCCTCAGTCTCCTGAGTGCTGAGATTTTAGGCACGAGCCACCATATGGCTCTGTCTTTTCTCTTTCTGTTTGTTTTTTCGGTTTGGGTTTTGAGACAAGGTCTTGTGCGGCTCAGACTAGCCCTTCTTACTAAGTCACGAAGGATGACCTCCAATTCCCAATCCTCCAGCCTCCACTTTGAAGCGTTGGAGCTGTAGGTACAGGTCCCCACGCCTGGCTTGCCTTTGCTCTTAGTAAGTGCCCTCACTGATCATTGTCCTAAAGCAGTTTGAGGGACAGTCAGCACCTTTGCCCCTAGAAAACAGTGCTGATGTTATGACATCCCCAACACAGACACACAGACACCGGAGAGATGGGGGGTGGTGGGGGGGCGGAGCGTTTCTCAGCCTGCACCTCACCTTCAGCACTGTGGTTTCCTCCTGGGACAACGGGAGGTGGGAGGCAGGAGACAGAGGCTGTGGGAATCTCGGTAGCTCCAGGATGGGAGGAGAAGCCAGCCTCCTGGTGGTCTCCCTGTTTGTTTCACAAAACCTTCCCACTCCCCGGGGGGTTCCCAGGCCCAGGGAGCCTTCACCTCCTGACCCTGTGGGAAGCACTCAGCCGGACTCCTGCTGGAGAGGGCCCAGGATGAGGCGTTGCAGGGCCCTGGGGCTAAACCAGCTCAATCCAGTCTCTCAGGCTAAGATGACCACGTCAGCCCAGTTCAGGACCCAGCTGCCGCTGAGCTCCTGAGAGGCGGGTGCCGAGTGAACGGTGCATGTAGACGGCACAGCCATGGGCCATGAGTCCAGATACTGGCACATCAAGACAGATGTCCCCCGCCGTGTGCCTAAAAGAGTGAGGAAGACTCGGACCAGAGGGAACTGGTGACCTGGGGCTCCTGTCCTTTTGGCAGCCACAGCCCCAAGAAGCATCTGCCCAGTCTTTTCTCCTTCCCACTTGTATCCCCACCCCCCACCCTCACCCTCAGCACAGGTATTGGGTAACATGTATTCAATCAACAAACACATGCTGATTTCTTATGTGTAACAGAAATAGGCCAGGGGCCCTACTGATGAACCTGTCTCATAGCTCCAGGATGAGGCTGGGGGCCGAGGAGGGGACAGCTAAAAAACGAAGGAATAGCAACCTATAAAATGAGGTCATCTCTGCTGTGGAAGACGACAGAGAGAAGGCTACCATATGGGAGGTTCCTTAGCTGGAGTGACTGAGGAAAGGCCTCCTTGGGACTGTGTGGGGACATGCCAGCACCTGGCCTGCGTTTACAACTCGGGAAAACTTAGGGCCCACCCCAGCATTACCACCCATTAGGTATACTCTTCCTTAAGTGAGCTGTTAAGTCTTTTGAGCCTCAGTTTCTCTGTCTGTAATGTGGAAGTCAACAGCCCACCTTAGTCACTTCCTAGGACTAATCGGAGGTGTCCACACTTAGCATGCTTCTAGTTCACCCAATCAGGGCCGTGTACATACAACCTAAGTGCTAGTCACCATGAGGGACAGTGAACAGAGCCATGGGTCATCGGGACCTTCCTGAGTCTGTGCTTCCTGATTCCAGGTCTTTCTCAAATCTAATGTGCATCAAAGTTTACAAGTCATTTGACTTTTTTTTTTTTTTTAAGATTTTTATTTATTTATTTAAGTTGCTTTTTCTTTGGAGACAGGGTTTCTTTGGGTAGCCCTGGCTGTCCTGAAACTCGCTCTGGAGACCAGGCTGGACTCAAACTCACAGAGATCACCTGCCTCTGCCTCCCGAGTGCTGGGATTAAGATGTGCACCACTACCGCCCAGTTTATTTTTAATTTTATACGATGTGTATGCACATGTGTTGGTGTGCAATCTGTGCTGGTGAGTGCAGTACCCTTGGAAGCCAGAAGAGTGAGGCAGATCCCTGGAGCTGGAGTCACAGGGAAGCTACCTGATGTGGGTCCTTGGAACTGAACTTGGGGCCGTTGTTAAAGCAATGCATGCCCTTAACCACTGAGCCATCTCTCCAGCCCCAAGTCCTTTGTCTTGAGGGCCAACAAATAGGTTTAATAGGTTAGGAAGGGAAGGGACCTGGGCACACTGACCTGGGCAGACCTAGCTACATGAAGCAGTGACTAGTCAGCTCTAAGGACCGTTTGCCGTGGTGAAATGAAGATCCAGATCTTCCCATTTCTCCAGTGAAGAGAGACAGAAATCTACCTTCTGCAAAACAGCAATAATTTTCAGCCGGATGCCATGGCTCACACCTAGAATCTCAGCACTTGAGGAGTTGAGGCAGGGGGATTGTAGATGAGCTACAACCCCAGGCACACAGTGAGTTCCAGAGCAGCCTGCTTTGTATAGTCCCAGGCCCTGTCTCAAAAAGGAAAAGGAAGAGAGGAAGCATTCTCTACTGCTAATGACTTAAGAAAAACATTTTGAAACAGGACTGGAAAGTGGCAGATAAACATTGCTCTCGGCCAACTGGCTTCAGACACAGTGTGCCATCCCCACTCACCAAGTGCCAGGCCTGCTGGCAGGAAGCTCCTGCAGGCTCTCAAGTACTTACCTCCTAAACAGAGACAGGTGGGGACCAGTCCTGAAGGACAAGGTGTCGGGGGTGGGGGGAGAGTAGGGGACAGTGACCCTGGAGCTGGATTCTGAGGAACAAATAATGTGTTTATATGTTTTACTTATCAGTTGGGTTTTGTTTTGTTTTGTTTTGTTTTTGAGGCAGAATCTTGCTAGGTTTCTCAGGCTAGCCTTGAACTCATAATAATCCTCCTGTTTCCACCTCCCAAGTACCGAAATTATGTGTGTGAACCATCACACCTATTTATTCAACTCACTCTAATAAAGGCAGGATTTACCAGAGCCTAGGCTGGTTTCTAACTCCCTTTGTAAGCTGAGGATGACCTTGAACTTTATTCTCCCACTTCTACCTCCTGAGTGCTGGGATTATACCAAACCTGCTCTATGTGGTCGTGGGTTTCACGTATGACAGGCAGACTCTTAGCCAGCTGAGCTGGATCCCCAGCCCTACTTATTAATTTTGACAAGAGGTCTAGTTGCTGTACCTGTGTGCTCAGATCACCTGCCGCTTTTGCCAGCCTTAACTACTTAGAAGGCTTGGAGCCCCCTCTCACCTGATAAAAGCAATGTTTTGTGTAAATAAAGAGGCAAATGATTTCTGGGGGGAAAAAACAAAACAAAACAAAAGAAGCTGTGAAAGTTAGGGAAGGGCAGGTGCTCCTGAGAGGCTGTAGCACATTCAGGGAGAGGTGGGCAAGTGGGGGGCGGGGGGGAGAACAGGACTGTGAGCTACAGGCTGGAGAGAAGGAGCTGGCAATACCTCAAGAACACAGAGAGCCACCTGAGCCCTGCAGGGGCCCCGATGGGACCTCTCAGCTCTGGGTGTCGGTCTCCCAAGAGCAGTGGTATAGGGAACAGATGCGTGGGACGTACTAAAAGGGAAGAAACAGTGTGGGAACCCCTCCTCCTCCCCTCCCCCCACCCGCTGCCATTCATGGAGTTCTTTTATTTCAGGTCACTGAAAGTAACGAATGGACTGGGGGCTACAGAAGGGAATCAAAAACTGTCCTGCTTTTCGAGAATTCCATTGCAATTCTGGTGGCTGTCGTGGATACATGGCCAGCTGTGGATACATGGCCAGCTGTGGATACATGGACAACTGCTGAACAGTTCTCGCTTTACTCATTCATGTGTTAATTTTTTATTTGTATTTTATGTATGAGTGCTCTGCATGTACACCTGCAGGCCAGAAGACGGCATCAGATCCTATTATAGATGATCGTGAGCCACCATGTGGTTGCTGGGAACTGAACTCAGGACCTCTGGAAGAGCAGCCGGTGCTCTTAACCCCTGAGCCATCTCTCCAGCCCATTACTCATTTATTTTTGAGATAGGGTCTTACTATGTAGACCTGGCAGGTCTGGGACTCAGATCCGCCTGTGTCAGCCTCCTGAACACTGGGATTAAAGGCACCTGCTTGCTGGACGATACTTTATTTTAGGAGCTTTTACTGTATAGTTGGAGACTGTATAGAGAAGAGGATTCCTGTCCCACCCCCAGTATTGAGGGGAACCCGGGGCCTTGCCCATGCTAATCAAGCACTCTACTATTGATCCACATCCCCAACCCTTTTCTCATTTTAAATTTTGAGACAGGGTCTCTCACTAAGTTGCCCTGGCAGGCCTTGAACTCACAATCCTCTGGCAGTTGGTGTTACAAGCTTTAAGCCCCAACTTCTGGAGGGGACTTTCAATCTGTGTTGGTGGGTGAGTTGGGGTTGACTGAGGCGATGCACTGGAAACACCAGAAAGGGGGGGGTTCTGGGGCCTTGCTTTCTAGGTCTGAACCCACTGAAGCAGCTGGCAAACATGGTCATTGAACACTAGACGATGTGCCAGCCACTGGAGTGATTGATGCAAGACGGCCGACGATCTCCACCTTCACAGAGAACTCGGTATTGAGTTCTTCCACTGTGGCCTCTGTATGCTACTTGTTGAGAAGTAGCCATGAAGAGTTCCAGGCTCTCCCACGTATCAAAATCTACAGAGGCTCGTCTCTTATATCAAATAGCACAATGTCTACATATAAGCTATATACCTTCCCAGACACTCTTTTTCTTTTTTTGACAAAGCCTCATGTAGCCTAGGCTGGCCTTGAACTATGTAGTTGAGGATGGCCTTGAGCTTCTGATCCTCCTGCTTCTGCCCCCACCCCCAAGTGCTGGGATTACAGGTGTGCACCACCACACCAAGTTTCTGGGGTGAAACCTAGAGCATGCTAGGAAAGCATTCGGTAAACTGTGCTACGTGCCCAGCCCTTCCCATACACTTTAGATTATCTTCCAGTGATTTACAAGATCTGGAAAAGATGGGCAAACCATTATCATACTCTATATAATGATAAGTTGGTTTTCCTAGAATATTTTCATAGCCAAAATGGTTGAATCGACAGATTAAGAACCTGCAGACTCAGAGGGATCAAGTGTGTATGAAGGCAGCCATGTAGGCCGAGTGTAGTGGGGCATACCTTTAATTCCAGAACTCTGGAGGTGGAGGCAGGTGGATCTCTGTGAGTCTGAAGCCAGCCTGGGGTAGAAGATTTTCAGGCCAGTGGGGCTACATGATGAGATCCTGTCTCAAAACAAAACAACAGCAACAACATGGCAGGTAGGAAAAGCTCACTAATATTTTTTGTTGTTGTTGTTGTTATGTCCCTGCAATCCCAGCACTTGGGAGATGGAGGCAGGAGAATCAGGAATCCAAGGCCAACCTCAGCTACATAGTGAGTTTGAGACCAGCCTGGGGTAGAAGAGACTTTGTCTCAACAAACCAAAACCAGAGCAGGAGAGATGGCTCAGAGGTTAAGAGCACTGGATGCTCTTCCACAGAACTTGGGTTCGATATCCAGCACCTATGTGGTAGCTCACAACTGTGAGTAACTCCAATTCCAAGGGCTCCTACCCCCTTTTGGGGCCTCTGAAGACACCAGGCACACATGTGGTACACAGATATATAAGCAGGCAAAACACCTATTGTAACACAAAATCTAAAGGTCCTATAATAAAAAACCCAGAGCCAGATATTGGGGTAAATGCTTCAAGATCCAGAGAGACAAAGGAAGAAGCCACTGCCACGTCTCACCTCTCCAACTCCACAAATCCTCGGACTGAATGTCTCTGAGTCCTCAGCTGAAATGGGTCCAGCCAAAAAGCTTTAGTTCCTGTCTCCTCATGCCTTATACACCTTTCTCTGCCCAGCCATATTACTTCCTTCTCAGTACTGGGATTAAAGGTGTGTGCCGCCACTGCCTGACTCTGTTTCTCTCCTAGACTGAGTCGATCTCATGTAGTCCAAGGTGGCTTTGAACTCAGAGATGGATCTCTGCCTCCCGAGTACTAGGATTAAAGGTATGTGCCACCACTGCCTGACATCTATGTTTAATCTAGTGACTTGTTCTGTTTCCTGATCTTCAGACAAATTTTATTAGGGTACACAATATATCACCACAACCTATACTCATAAAATAAAAATAAATCTTAAAGCCTGTCAGTGGTGGCCCATGCTTTTAATCCCAGCACTTGGGAGGCAAAGGCAGGCGGGTCTCAGTGAGTTCGAGGCCTGCCTGGTCGACAAAGCAAGTTCCAGGACAGTCAGGACTGTTACACAGAGAAACCTTGTCTCGAAAAAAACCAACCAAACAAACAAATAAATAATTTTTTTAAAAAAGTAATACTATATAGTAAACATGTCTTTGACTTCCTAAGAATCATGTCTGAGTTAACAAGCTGTGAACTCATGGGATGACCAAACTTATTCAATGAATTGCCAAATGCTACACATACGACGTTTATCTGCATTTACTATCTATGGCATTATTTAGACATTATTATTTATCTTCATTTTATAGTCAGGCAGGCAGAAGCATCAAAATGGATCTGGCGAGATAGCTCAGCAGATGAAGGAACTTGTTGCCAAGCCTGAAGACCGGAAGCCATATGAAAAAATGAATGAAAAGACAGCCCCAAGTTGCCCTTTGATCTCCACCTACATGCCAGGGCACATGTATGATCCATACACAAACACAAATAAATACATCAGTGCTTTGTTTTTAAGAGAGTAAACAATTAAGCCAGGTGCTGGTGGTGCACACCTTTAATCCCAGCATGCAGAAGGCAGAGGTGGGCGGATCTCCGAATTGAAAACCAGCCTGGTCTACAGAGCGAGTTCCAGGACAGCCAGGGTTACACTGAGAAACCCCGTCTGGAAAAACAAAACAAAGAAAGAAAGATAGTCAACAATTGACTCAGTACATTGAGGTGGTGAGAGAAGAACTGAGATTTGCTTTCTCAAGCCTGACTTCAAGGGCCTAGAATAATCACATGCCCCACGCTGGTGTTCAAGTCTGGGAGACAGCAAGAGCAGCCTGCTGGAAGCCTCTGCCACCTCAAGAGACTTTGCCCCCCCCCGGGCCCCCCCCCGCCCCCGGCCCCCCCCCCCCGCGCCCCCCAGCAGCGGTGTGACCCCGGAGGTTATCATTCAGGTCAGACTGTCTGGGGAAGTGAGAAAGTGTCACCCTCCGCCTTTCAGGAAACAACCCTGGGACTAACTAATGCCCTTAATTAAGGGAGAAGGGTGACTTGATGGTTGGCCTGTGTCCTGAAGAGGCTGCGAAGACGTGGGTCCTCTTCCCGAGGAGGAGCGAGAGAATGCTGGAGATGGACGAGCTTTGTCAGACAGTCCAAGGAGAAACCCCAGATCCCCAGGCAGCTGGGGGCCAATACACACAAGAAATGAGCTCTGTCTGCAGCCCCGGTCACATGAGGGCAAGGCTCGGGAACCTAAAAAAAACTTCTACAAGACACATGTGCACAACTGTATCAGTCAGGGTTCTCTAGAGTCACAGAACTTATGGAATGAATCTATCTATCTATCTATCTATCTATCTATCTATCTATCTATCTATCTATCTATCTATATTTGGGAATATATTTTTACGGAAATTTATTGCAATGATTTACAGGCTGCAATCCAACAATAGCTATGGTGAATGAGAAGTCCAAGAACCTAGCAGCTGCTCACTCCCACGAGGCTGGGGGTCTCAGCTGGAATGGATGCGCTAGCAAGGCAACAAGGTGAGTGCAAGCAGGTGGAGGAAGACCCCTTCCTTCCTCCATTGTCCTTACATAGGCTTCCAGCAGAAGGTGTGGCCTAAACTAAAGGTGTGCCTTCCAGCCTCAAGATCCGGATCAGAGGCATGTTGTCTTCTGGCCTCAAGATCCAGATCACAAGTGTGTCCTCCATTCCTGGATTATAGTTCATTCCAGATATAATCAAGTTGACAATCAAAAATGGTCATCACACAACTTTTTTTTTTTTTTTGGACACAGGGTCTCATTGAGTTTAGTTACTATGTAGCTAAAGCTATCCTGGCAGATTCTCCTGACTCCATTTCCTGGGATTATAAGTATTGCCTGTGTTTTCTTTTTTTCCCCTTTAATTTTTTTTTTTTTAAATATGGCTGGGCATGGTAGTGCACAAACTTAGGAGGCAGAGGCAGGTGGATCTCTGTGAGTCCAAGGACAACCTGGTCTAGGTAGTGAGTTCCAGGACAGCCCAGGACTACACAGAGAAACCCTCTCTCGAAAAACCAAAGAGGGAGAGAAGAGAGAGAGAGAGAGAGAGAGAGAGAGGGAGGGAGGGAGGGAGGGAGGGAGGGAGGGAGGAAGGGAGGGAGGGAGGGAGGGAGGGAGGGAGGGAGAGAGGATTTACAAACAACTTTTAAAGCATTTCCTTACATATTGATGTGCTGTGCCGTGGCAGAGAACAACCTTCAGGTGTCAATCTCCCTTCACTGTATGAGTTACAGGAATCGAACTCAGGTCACCCGGTTTGGTAGCAAGTGCTTTTTCCCACTGAGCCATCTCACCAGCTCGTTCTTCTCCTTCTCCTCCTTTTCTCCCCTCTTTTATGAGAAAACACCAGGAATTAAAGCATGGATGCAGGTGACAGGTAGACCTGCCTCTCCTGCTGGCTGTTCCTTGGGTATCTTGGGGCCAGAACATCACCTTCTCCTCGGGAGCTTCCACTTCGCCTTACAGTCCTCCTGTCTTGGACATGGGGCAGATAATGAAATCCAAGGAAACTTAGCTGAATGCGCAATGCACATGCCTCTCAATAATTAGCCATTGCTGTTATCATTAACTTCAACTCGCTTGTTTGTTTTTTTTTTTTTTTTTTTTCAAGACAAAGTTTCTCTGTGTAGCTTTGGCTGTCCTGGAACTCTCTCTTGTAGACCAGGCTGGCCTCGAACTCACAGAGATCCGCATTCCTCTCCCTCCCGAGTGCTGGGAGTAAAGGCATGCGCCACCACCGCCCGGCACTTAACATTCTTACACTTCTATGTGCCACATAGCGCAAGAGACACAGGATGCCAAGAGCTTAAGAGAAGCTTCTAACTTAGCACTGAAGGTAGAAAACCCATAAAGTTGGGGGCTGGAGAGATGGCTCAGCGGTTAAGAGCACTGACTGCTCTTCCAGAGGCCCCAGGTTCATTTCCCAGCTCCTACATGGCAGCTCACAACTGTCTGTAACTCCAGTTTCAGGAGACCCAACAAGCTCACACATGCAGGCAAAACGCCAATGCACATAAAATAAAAATAAATTAATTAAAAAGAGAAAGAAAAACCATAAAATCATCTTCTTGACTCTTGGTACATAAATTTACCCTTAGCCACCTGAATCCTAGGAGTCCAGACTCTGGCAGTCACGGGTTCTAGAATTTTCATTTCTTCAGCACCCCTCTGCATTGCCATACTTGGTGCTCATATTTTTGTTAGTCAGGTTCTCACTATGTAGCCTTGCTGGCCTGGCATGCCAGCTGGAACTCACCGAGAGAACTTGCTATGTAGATCAGACTGGCCTCGAACTCACAGATCTTCCTGCCTCTACCTCTCAGAGTGCTGGGATTAAAAGCACCTCCCCCATGCCTAGCAATCTGTCATTGTTTAATTTCTATCTGCTAGGATCCAGGTGCTGTCCACCTCTGGGGAGGGGTCTGCTCCAGAGGGCAGGAGCTCCTAACTCCCATCAAGTAACATTGATCAGGAACACTGATACCCATCCCTATGTATAATCCTTTCAACAGGGTTCAGAGCCTTTTAAGCACTTAGTTTTAAGTGCTTAGGAGATCTCTCCAGCTGTTTTATTTGGGACACATCCTACAAAACTGTAACCTGGCCCACCCAGGTTTCCAAAGCCTTCAGATAAGAACCACTGGGGAGCTTGTTGAATATGCAGATCACCACACCCTCTCTCCCAATTCTAATTCTGAAGTCTAGAGGGAAGTGTGGAGCCCAGGGTTTAACAAACAGCCCAGGAGACTGGCATCCTCGGGCAAGTCCAGACTTGGTGCTCAGCACTGTGGGTCTGCAGCTGGGACTAGAGGGGAAACTTGGTTCCTATGGGTCCACCTAGCAGGCATGAAGTCATAGGCTCAATCCCACGACCAGGACACCTGTAATGTAAGCTGAGTACTTAGGAGGTGGAGGCAAGAGGATCAAATTTTAAGGTCAGCCTCAGCTACAAAACGAGTTCAAGGCTAGCCTGGGCTACATGAAACCCTGTTGCGGGAAAAGAAAAATGCTTGGGCCAGGCTATGATATTGAGTGGGAGGTCAGGGTAAACCAGCTGGTGTGCAGGTCCCCAGGACCTGTGGGAGCTAGCCTGCAACGTGAGGCTCCTTCCAGCTCCTACAAGATCATGCAGGTCCGCAGGCCCCAGGGAGCCTCGGTCCCCTTTAACATCTGCTCACGTCTCAGGCTGTGCAAAGTACCCAGCACATAGTAGGTGTTCAGTAAATGTTAGCCAGCTGCTAATGTGCTAGTTGGAGGCTTGAAAAGGACGGGGTGGGGGGCGGGGAGCAGCTAAGGAGAAAGCCAGCAACAGTGGAGGAAAACAGGGGGCGGACTTCGGGACAGGAATTTACATTTCTTTAAAAGGTAATTCCAATCCTGCCTTGCGTTTTGAGAACACAAAGCCTAGGATCTTTCCATTCCCCAAATTCTCTTCTCCATTCCTATGAACGCAATCATTTGTACAGTGTGGAAAAAAAAATGTTCACCCTCTTAACATAAATAACACCCCTTATGAATATGACATTTTTATTATACCGAGTACCACGCAAACAAATACGATCGATGAGAGTTCCTTTGATTGAGAAAATAAAAGTCGTTTAGTTCCGTCTGGGCAGACAAGGTCAGCATCAGGCCTCAGGGAGATGGAGCAATCGTCTTGAGGATAACTAAGGGTCCTGCCACTGTTGTAGGAGATGCAGCCAGCAGGCCCCAGTCCCCCCCCCCCCCCCCGCCCCCTTTTGGAAAACTCCAGTAGCAGGCAGGGAAGGGCCTGTCACCACCCAAAACACCTGGGTGAGCTCTCGCTGGGCCTCCCTCTGCTCCCCAGGAGGGCGCTTTGGTATTTGAAGCTGACATTTGTCACCAAGGCGCTTCCTCTCGATCTCACCTTCGTTCTCCCCAAACTCCCCATACCCAGTACTTGCCAAGGAAGGCTGTATGTACCCCAAGCAGGTCTGGTGCTACCCAAGAACAGAGGATCGCCCCCTCCACCCCAGCACTCCCTACGTGATTTTGGATGAGCTGAAAAGAGAGGATCACCAGGGGTCCAGGAGAGGAAGAGTAAGGAAGCCATTGTTGTGGTTCTGGGCTTGAAACCAGGGCTCCAACACACCTCCAGCTCAGCGGAGCACCATTCACAACAGGTTAACAGCCTGCTGGCTCAGGAGTAAGACTTTCTGAGGTAGAGGTGGCAAGGTGCGGGGGCAGCCCAGACTCAGTCTCTGCATCCAAGCCCCCCACTCCAATTTATCAGTCACATCTCATCACATCGCACCTTCCCCCGGCAGGGACTCCCCTGCCCTGCCCCGCCAGGGGAGTTCTAGGTTCTTAAAGGCCTCTCAGGAGGGAGGAAGGGAGGGGGCGGGGCGGCGGTGGCGGAGATATAAGGGACCCAGGCGCGGTTTGCGGGTCCATCTAGCCCACCATGAGTGCCCACTGCCTCCCTATCCTTCTTCTCCATGCCTGGTGGGCTCTACTCCAGCCGCGCGCCGCGACGGTGGCCGCCTTTCCTCTGTGGACACGGGGTCAGCCCTCGTCACCATCCTCTCTCGCGTACATGCTGAGCCTCTACCGAGACCCGCTGCCTCGGGCGGACATCATCCGCAGCCTCCAGGCGCAAGGTAGGCTGCAAGCCTGGCCTCACCAGCACCCAAGGGCGCACGGCCCGGGAGGCACGCGGTGGATGCGGCGGGGACTGGGTACCAAGGGGTCATCCAGAGTCTGGTCTTTTTTTTTTTTTTTTTTTTTTTTCTCGAGACAGGGTTTCTCTGTGTAATTTTGATGCCTGTCCTGGATCTCCTCGCTCCGTAGACCAGGCTGTCCTCAAACTCACAGAGATCTGCCTGGCTCTGCCTCCCGAGTGCTGGGATTAAAGGCGTGCGCCACCACCGCTTGGCCAGAGTCTGGCCTTAACGATGTTTCCGCGTGGGCAGGCTCAGGGCACAACGCTGGTGGCCGGATTGGAGAGGAACCCACCGCCTTTCGGGTTCTAGCTTAGGTGGCCGAGTAAGGGGGTAGGGCGAGGTCCCGATCGCGCCACTGAGCATCTGGGAGCCTCAGTTTGCCCATCTGTAATTTAGAAATCGTAGGACCTCCTTCATTGACTTATGGAGAGGACTAGGTGACATCACCCCACCGCCCCCAGAAACGCTCTGCACGAACCAGGCATATACTAAAACAGGGGTCGTTATTGAGTTTTTGTCCCGGCTGCCGCAAATGCCACCAGGAACTAGGGCTCAAAGATCCGCAATTAGGGATCGAGTGCCAGAAGTCCAGAACTCAGGCAGCTCTCGTTGCTGGGCGGTGTCAGGTGTCCTGGGTGACCCCGGGCTCGGAACCTGTGTGGATGGAGGTGTGCGTGTGTGTAGTTGGCCCAGTGACCTGAGTGTCGCTCACCAGACTAGACCGACAGGTGGGTGCCCAGGAGAGGGAGTCCAGATTCGGAACTCCTTTCCCGGGCTCAATCCACATCCCGCCGCCTAGGCAGCTTGGCCAGCCCGGGCCTCTGTCCTACGGGGCCAGACGGCCCTCCGCGGGACCCGGACGCAATCCACATCTGCTAATCCGGTCTGACCCGTCGCCCGCCGGCCCTCGCGACCTGGAGGCGGAGCCCCTAGTCCTTGCCTGCGGCG
This sequence comes from Peromyscus maniculatus bairdii, assembly GCF_049852395.1. NCBI lineage: Eukaryota > Metazoa > Chordata > Mammalia > Rodentia > Cricetidae > Peromyscus > Peromyscus maniculatus. Next base: position 27,037,608 of record NC_134872.1, on the reverse strand, counting down.
TCTGGGGTGAGACTGCCGGTGACCCTTTCCTGAAGGGTCATCTAGGGACGAGGGACCCGGGCACCCTGAAGGGCGAGGCAATGGGAAATTGTGGAGTGGAGTGCTCCGCCCCTCCGCCTAGGGTGGGACAGAGGCAAAGCGGGAAAAACACACCTTTCCAGTTCACTTCCCTTTTAGAAAGTTCTTGAAGGTTTATGTAAGTGATCTGGGATTCAGGAAAACTACTTGGGTCCATCCAATTCTGTTTTCGCAGTCGCCTGACTCCACGGCAACATCACCTCACTTTTTGTTCGCTTTTGGAAAGTCTAAAGCATTTTAACTATTAGCCAGTGGTATCAACTGCCTCTATTTCAGCAAAAGGCTCTGCCTGGAGGGACTCTAGGGGAGAGCGGCATTCCAGGTCACTTCTTCCCTCATGAGTCAGTATGTAATCTGCCCCATCATAGCGGGATTGGGGTCTGTCAGCTGGAATCTTAGTGCTTGTCTGTGCCTCACTTGTGCGGTTTACCCATGTGCAAAAATGGCAGTACCAGTTGGGGGTGGATGTGGAGATGGGAAGACAGTTCTTGTATAGCCTTGGTGTATGGGAAGCAGAAAATGGCAAGGAGTTATGATAGCCCCTTGCCTCCCTGGCTGAGACCTGGGGCAAGCAAATAGCCTGAGTTGCAACTTTAACCTTCAGAATCAGAGGTGGCTAACCGTACTAACGATCCTTGCCAGATCCACATTCAGCACACAAGTGGGTTTCAGGGTGGCCGAGAGAACCCCTGCCTCATGCCCACCCCATTCACACTGACAGTATCGGTTGTTTAATGAGTTCGAGCTACATCTGGAGGACCCTCCCCCCCCCCCCCCAGGGAACCCTAGGGGTGGCTTAGGAGGAAGCCGTTTCTTCCTGCCCTGCCTGCACACCGGTCATCACGGTTACTAGCAACTTCGTCTCCGTGAATTTCATTCCTAAATGTTCTATGGCACACAACATCACGTCTTTCTACTAAGAAGGTGACGGAGGCCCAGAGAAGGAAAACCACCTGCCCAAAGTCAAACTCGAACCATGACGGGAACTCTTCAAGTCGTGGGGGACTCAGGCTGCTGCTCCTAGCAGGAGCACCTGCTCTGAGAGACCATTTGCAGACACTTAAGTTTCAGGTCACACCCAGGCTGCTACTGCAGGAAGCAGGAGTGACTAGAGGCCCCCACCTAGCTCCCAGGGTCAGTGGTGGCTGGGGAAGAAGAGTCTCCTGATGTTGCTAATGAGGAGGGAAAGTGGAAATTAAATAAAAAAGGCAGCTAGAGATGGGTGGGGAGAAGCTGCCAGAGGCAGAAGCTGGAAATTTCCTTGGGCAACTCACCTAAGTCCCATTGTTCTCTGACTGCCCAGGGTGTGTTGAAGGGAACTGGCTAGAACAGGGATTTCAAACTTACTTCTAGCTCTTACCCTCCCTTCCTTCCTTCTGTCCCTCCTCCTCCTCTTCCCTGGGCACCCCCACCCCCACCTGCACCCCACAGTCTCAAGCCCAGGATGGCCCTGAACGCTCAATGAAGTTGAGGATGACCTTGAACTTTTGACTCTCCAATTGTACTCTGGAGGGCAGAGATTGCGGGCGGGTTAGCTGCACCACACCCAGTTTACCAGGGCTGGGGATCAAATCCCGGTCTTTGTACTTCCTAGGCAAGGGCTCAACCAACTGAGCTCCATCCACAGCCCTTTGGCTCCTTTTCAAGATAGAGTCTTACACAAGCCCTTGGACCTCCCAGGCCTCCATTTTCCTTCATCTCTAAAATGGACTATCTCTGAGTGTGTACACACACATACATACATACATACATGCATGCATACATACATACATACATACATACATACATACATACATACATGGTAGCTTAACTTGTAGCCCTAGCACTTGAGAGACTGAGACAGAGGATGGCCCAGAGTTCCAGGCCAGGCCAGGCTAAATATCAGGTTCCAATACTGCCTGAGTTAGTATGAAACTCCACCTCAGAAAAGCCAAAATAAATAAAACAGACTCCATGGTTTTGCAAGCCAACGGGGGTGGGTGAGGGAGAGAGATGGGTGACAGGCAGCCTACCCAGCTGGTAGAACCGCTCTTACCCTGACAGAACTGACAGAACTCCCTCTCACCCTGTTTCCTTCCCTGACTTCTCCCCCAGACGTGGAAGTGAGTGGGCAGAACTGGACCTTCGCGTTTGACTTCTCTTTTCTGAGCCAAGAAGAGGATCTGGCATGGGCGGAGCTCCGGCTGCCGCTGCCCGGCCCTGTGGACCTCCCCACGGAGGGCCCACTCACCATTGAAATTTTCCACCAGGCAAAGCTGGACCCAGGGCAGGACCCAAGCGACTGCCTGGAGCGAGTTCGGATGGAGCGGTTCACGATCGCCCGGTCTCAGGTGACTTTTTCCACAGACAGCACTGTCCTGGAGGTGACCCGGCCACTCTCCAGGTGGCTAAAGGACCCCAGGGCACTGGAGAAGCAGATATCCGGTCTGAAAGGAAAGTGCTGGAATCAGCCCCACATCCCACCCCTCACCGTCGCCAGCACCAACGTGCTCATGCTCTACTCCAACCGGCCTCAGGAGCAGAGGCAGCTGGGTGGCGCCACTTTGCTCTGGGAAGCCGAAAGTTCCTGGCGGGCCCAGGAGGGACAGCTGTCTGAAGACCGGGGCCGATGGGCCAGAAGGCACCGGAGACATCACTTGCCAGACAGAAGCCAGCTGTGCAGGAGGGTCAAGTTCCAGGTGGACTTCAACCTGATTGGCTGGGGCTCCTGGATCATCTACCCCAAACAGTACAACGCCTATCGCTGTGAGGGCGAGTGTCCTAACCCTGTCGGGGAGGAGTTTCACCCTACCAACCACGCCTATATCCAGGTACGAGGTCCGGGGAATGGAACAGGTCGCTAGACAGGGCATGGGGCTCAAGGTCAGCCATGAGATAACTGGGTGTGGTCACTAAAGCACCTCCAAATGTTTGCTCCCGTGAGGATGCAGAGATTGTCACAGCACTGAGTCCTGTGCCTGGGGTGACCCTGGAAGAGCGCTCTCTCTCTCTCTCTCTCTCTCTCTCTCTCTCTCTCTCTCTCTCTCACACACACACACACACACACACACGTGCACACACACACATGCACGCACACGCATGAACCAAGCTGACCTCAAATTCATTACATGCCCCAAAATGGCCTGGAACTCCTGATTCCCCAGCCTTCACTCCCCTAGTGCTGGGAGTAGACGCATGCACCACCATGCCCAGTTATCACAATGTGGGGGATCCAAACCCAGGACCTCGTGCATGCTAGGCGAACACTCTACCAATTAAGCTGCGTCCTCAGCTTTTCCTCGTTCCTATAATTAGGTGATGGGAATAGAAGGAAGGATCTCTGCTCCTTCAGCTCTGACATTCTGGGGAAGGACGTTCAAAATTGGACTTTGGGACTAGGCGCGCCTTCCTGCTCCTGCTCATTGCTTGTGTGACACTAAGCTGCTGCGTCTCCGAAGCCTGTCTGTTTCAAGGCCAGCAGCATATTTCACAGGCATGGAGTGGGGGGGGTTCATGGGTTGTTTGCACACGCAGCATTCTATTATTTATAAAAATAATTTTCTAGTTTGGTACCAGACGCTGATCTTTTCACTTTAGCCAGAAATACTAAGTCTGCCTCTGCCCCAGTGGTCCGAACGGACTGACCCTCCTTCCTCTCTTCCAGAGCCTATTGAAACGCTACCAGCCCCACCGGGTCCCGTCCACATGCTGTGCCCCTGTGAAGACCAAGCCACTGAGCATGCTCTATGTGGACAATGGCAGGGTGCTCCTGGAACACCACAAGGACATGATTGTGGAGGAGTGTGGGTGCCTCTGACGGAGCCAGGGAGGTGCTGAATCAGCTTGCCCTCCACAGTGCTGCACTCCGGGGAGACCCCACAGTGTCTATCGGGGAGCAGAAATGGAAGAAAGGCTCTGCCCGCCAGAGCGGAAGAGGAAGGCCTGCCCCCTGTGCATACAGGGCTCTGAGACCTGCCAGGCCAGAGGCGACTGCGGGGGAGGCAGGAATGGGGAAGCCTTGCAGGGGCTGGCTGGGCTCCCTGGAAACAGGGGTTATGAACTGAGCGAGTGCTTTTTAAACTTTGAAGCCCTTGAGATGGTGTGCAAAGGCTGGGGTATATATGTATTTATTTTTGAGGCCTTCTGTAGCTTTCCTGTGTTCTTCAAAGCGGTCTGTGACCCACTGCCTCCCTAAAGATCGGTATAATGTTATTAGATTAAAACTAGCCATTTGGCTCTCCCTGCTTCAAGCTGGGCTAGGGGAACCCCACAACTTTCTGGCTGGCTGGGGCTAATGTGGCCTTCCTCAGCGGCTCCCTGATCTCTGCTAATGAGTTGCCTAAACAATAAAGCCACTGTCCAGCTCTCCCGGGGCCAGCTGGTGCCTTTGACCAGAGAGGCGGGCACTTGTCCAAGAGGGACTGGCCCAGGTGGACAATATAGAAGCCAGAGCGTCAGACGTCTGCTTGGCAGACATAACCCAACTCTATTAAAAGTCAGTGACAATTCACCTCAGGCTTTCAAGGTGTGTTTTGGGGACCTGAGTTTTCCGGTCCAGCCGGGGATGGGGTTGTGGTCACAGCTTTTCGCAGGGAGGCTGTGTGATGTGGGAGAACATTCACTGCCTGGCCTCCTCTGGTGAAAAGAAGCGGCAGAGCCGGATTCATTCGTAGGAAGTACCCCTGAGGGCTAGGGAATGATTGTGATTCAGTGGCAGCTACTTGCTTAGTATATGAAAGACTCCGGCTAAACCCCTGCATACCAAAGCTGGGCCTGCGGAGCACACCTTTACAGTGCAAAGGGCAAGAAGAGAGCTCTGTGAACTCAAAGCCAGCCTGGTCTACATGTGAGCTCCAGGACAGCCAGACGACACAGGGAGCCCCTGTCTCAAAATAGTTAAACCCAGCATGAAAGGGAGGACCGAGGGTCTTCAACTGGGTTGTCCTCTGGGCCTTCTCCCATCTTTGAGCCTTTAAGCCTTAAAGTATGGGACTTGCTAAGCCCTTTTGGGGGTGGGGGTTAACTCCTGATTCTGCATAGAAGGAAGCTCAGCTTTTCTTTCTTCTTTCCTTCCTTCCTTTCTTATGTATACAATATTCTGCCTCCAAGTAGTATGCCTGCAGGCCCAAAGAGGGCATCAGATCTCATTACAGATGGTTGAGAGCCACCATGTGGTTGCTGGGAATTGAACTCAGGATCTCTGGAAGAGCAGCCAGTGCTCTTAACCTCTGAGCCATCTTTCCAGCTCCCGAAACACAGCTTTCTAAAGAAAGTTCTACCACAACCCCCAGCCCCAAACAAAAACTAAACCTTCAATCCCAGCCCTAGGGAGGCAGAGACAGGCGAATCTCTGAGTTCCAGACCAGCCTGGTCTACAAAGTGAGTTCCAGGACAGCCAGGGCTACACAGAAAAATCTGGTCGGGGTTGAGGGAATGGGTGTGGGGTTGGGAAGTAAATTCTACCACTAAAATATCTGAGCAGCTGCTTGTTCTTTTGGCTGGGGGATGGGGCTTTGGGGGACCCAAGTCCACAGGAGCCCTACTTTGCTTCCCAGGATGCCCATCCATTTTGCTCCAGCCCTGGCTCAATCACGGCAGTTAGACTGGTCCAAGCAGGGACTGGGTTGGCTACAGCCTAGCCTGGGCTTGACAAAGCCGAAGGCCCAGGACTCAGCAGCAGAGATGGGTCTAAGCGAGCTCCAAGCTGAGTTGGGAATTTTGCTTTTTAGACGCAACCAGCCTGAAACTCAAGGCAATCCTCCTGCTTCAGATTCTCAAATGTTAGGATCACTCACCTCTACCACCATGCCAAGCCAAATTTTACTTTTGAAAACAGCCTCATGAGGTCCACTCGTCCCAACTGCTTTTCTGATGATGTTACCCCAGAGAGGCCTCACGGACGGCACAGCAGTGCTGAGAGATCCAGGGTACCTGGGTGGCATCTAGAGGACTAGGCTAACCCAGCTTAGACCAAAGGCTTCATCCCCAGGGCACAAGCCCACCATGGAGCTGGAGTTCTTGGGAGTCAAGTGGCGTCTTGGGGCTTTAGGAAGCAGGTGCCTGTAGTTCTGACACAGCCAGACAGCAGGGCCAGCAGAGCCAAAGGCCAAGCTATTTGTGGCTCCAGCCTGTGGGAGTGTTTACAGTTGCCTGTCCCATGAAGTTGTGACAACGCTCCCTGGTGACATGGTATGGCCTGTGTCAAACTAGGGATGTGGGCACAAAGCGATCAACTACGTGTACTGGTCATGCCCGTCATGCTCGCTGCAGGGCCACTGTGCTGCCCTGGCCGGGGGTATCTGGGTGCCAGTGTCTAACCACGGCTCTGGATCTGGTCCATGGGTTGGCAGGATGCCTTGGACTGCCTGCCTCTGAGAACTGTCCTGAATGTGGGGCTTTAATAGTTATTTGCTCTCAAGGCAAAGGTCTGGTGTTCTGCAACTGCAAAGCAGAAACAATTGCTACCTACACACACACACACACACACACACACACACACACACACACACACACACACACGCCACTTGACAAGTCGGTGGGTCTGGCAGTAGCAGCAATAAGACAGTACGGGCACAACCTCTGCTCCACAACCTGTTTATCTCCGCCTTAAGAATCCTTTCACAGCAGGAAGATCCCATCCCTCCATCCCCAGGAAAGGCTCTGCAGGTTATCCCAGCTCCAATGTCCCTTTAGCTCTAGGTCCATACAGTTGCATCTGCTCTAACCCACGCCTGCACGAGGGTCTCCACAGGCTGGTGATTCAAACACAGCTGAGCTTCGTGTTGTTTTGAGAGGGTCTCACGGTATAGCCCATGCTGGTCTGGAAGTCAACAGTAATCCTGCCTCAGCCTAGCAAAGTGATGTTCTCGTTCACCTGAGTTCTTTTATAAGAACTGGCTGTACCAGCATGAGGCACAGATTGTTCTGGCCTTACAAGCACCTATAAAATGATTTCTTCACCCTGATAAGAGATCGGAGGTTGAGAGATCTAAGAATCTTCCCATGGAACTGAGGCTGCCCCACCCAAGGTCCAGCCCCAAACCTCTACTCTATGCACTGTCTTGATAAGCTAAGCCTCATTTTTTTCTGTGAACCTGTCCACAGCCACTGAGAGAACCAAGACAAGCCTGGCTCATGCAGAACAGCCTAGAGCGGCAGCTCTCAACCTGTGGGTTGAGTATCAGATATCACGCATATCAGCTATTTACAATTCATAACAGCAGTAAAACCACCACTATGAAATAGTGATGAAATCATTTTATGGCTGGGTCACCACAACATGAGGAACTGTATTAGAGATACAGCATTAGGTAAGTTGAGAACCACTGGCCTAGAACAAGACACATATGCCAGGGCTGCCCTCTCACAGCAGGGAGAGGCCATCAAGCTCCTGTGTTTACACTCACAGGAACAGAATGACAGTGAGCCATTAGATCATTAGCTGATTCCACAGAAAGCAGCTGGCCTATTCTGCCTGGATCCTCTGGGCGGAGACTTGCCAAATGTGAATAACCCACAATAGTACCCTGGAAACTGTTTTGGTGTTTAGGGTGTGTGTGTGCGTGCGTGCGTGCGTGCGTGCGTGCGTGCGTGCGTGCGTGCGTGCGTGTGTGTGTGTGTGTGTGTGTGTGTGTGTGTGTGTGTGTAGCCCAGATTGGCCTTTAACTTTGTTTTGTTCTTCAAGACAGGGCTTCTCTGTGTAATAGCCCTGACTGTCCTGGAACTCTCTTTGTAGAAGAGACTGGCCTTGAACTCACTGAGATCCACCTGCCTCTGCCTACCAAGTGCTGGGACTAAAGGCGTGCGCCAGCACCACTCGGCTTGGCCTCCAACTTTTAGCAATCTTCCTGTCTCAGCCTCCTAAGCACTGGGGTTACAGGTGGGAACCAAGCATGATATCTGAATTTAAATAAATAAATAAAATGAAAGAAAGAAAAAAAGCTAGGTGGTGGGGGGCACACCTTTAATCCTAGCATTTGGGAGGCTCAGGCTTGTGGATCTCTTTGCATTCAAGGCCAGCCTGGTCTATATGAGAAGTTCTAGGTCATTTAAGAGCTACAGTGAGACTCTGTCTCAAAAACAAAAAACTTAACATAGCAAGTTTATGCTGGCCAGTTGGTGGTGGTGCACGCCTTTCATCCCAGCACTCAGGAGGCAGAGCTAGGCTGATCTCTGTGAGTTGGAGGCCAGCTTGGTCTACAGAGTGCGTTCCAGGAGAGCCAGGTCCACAAGTGAAACCTTGCTTCCAGAGAAGGAAAAAAAAACTTCAGGCTGGCTCTGTGGTAGAATGTGCCTGTAGCATATGTGAAATTCAGGGTTCAGTGCCCAGCAAGACAAAACACCAAGTCAATATTCAAGGTCTTTATTTAACTGTAACAGCAACAGTTGGTGGGGATTTTTCCCTGGTTCCAAACACCTGCTAGCTTGGAAGGACAGAAGAAAACAAACTGGCAATGGACTCCCACAGGACTGTCTTAGGGGTGCATGGAACCTCCCACTAACCATTGCTGACAGTGAATGAGGGGAGGGGAGGGAGGGGAGAGCACACCAGGGGAACAAAGTGAAGGACCAGGGAAAGATTCCATCCCACATGGTTAAGACTGCAGCAGGGAAGAGGGTCGGGTCTGTCTGCAAACACAGATTCTGAAAATGGACAACTGGAATCGGAGTCCTTGGGGCTCTTCGAGTTGCCTTCTTTAAGGCTTACTGGAGCTGGCCCAGGTGCCATGAAGTGGGGCAAAGGCTTGGCGTGAGCCAGTGTGGTCCCGCTGGCCCTTACCTCCTGCTGGTGTCCCCACTGTCCTGCCCTCCAGTCAGAACCCCCAGGCCTGGGCTGGGCAGTTCTTAAGACTGAAACGGAAAGGAAGGGGGTATAGAGAGGCAAAAATGGGCATTCTGTGCTGGATTCATGGAATTCTCTAAGTTTGCAATGCCCTGGGTTTGGGTCGGAAGCCCTGGCAGGAGCTCCTTTGGCAAGATCTGCACAGCCAAGTGTCTAGCAAGCACTCACCCTCTGTCACCCCTCCACCGCTGAAAGGTCAACCCGAGTTCCTATCGGCTGGGAACTGTTTCAGCTCAGTAGTCTCTTCCACTGGGCACACAGGATGGCCACTAGGGCTGCAGGAAGAACTGAGCAGAGACCACAGACCACCCCAAGACTTGGAAAGTTAAGCTCTGCCAAGAGGCAGCAGCTTCCAGGACCTGCCTAAGAGACAGCTACAGTTTCCGAGGGTGGGGAAGGTATCTTGATTGACCAACTGGGAAAACAAAGACCTGTCAGTCATCCTTACAGACTTCAGTCAAGTTTCTGTGAGCTAGCTTCAATCAAGTCCACCACTGACGTGGAGAAGCATGTCCTCAACTACAGGAACCAGAATCCCGCCCCTAAAAGCTGAGGCAAGGAGCCGTAGGTAACCGTGCCCTACTCAGAAGTTCAGACAGAACCCTCCACCCCAGGAAGAAATGATATGCCTCCACTACAAATCCCACCTTCCATGGTAAGGATGGGTCAGTGATTGGGTTTTCGCAGATTAATAAATAGCTGCCGTGGGCATGGAGTCCAGAAAACACACCAAAGAACTTGAACTACAAGAAGACAGTGGTGCCTTTCCTCTAGAGGGACTAAGAAGGGTTACACCACACACACCCACCTCAAGCAGCCAGCACCCAAGATGGAGATGGGAAGGAGGCTCCATCCCCGATACGTGGCTGCCAACACCTGAGCCTGGTACACTCCTGCCCCAACTCACAGTGGCAGTCTGTACAAGCAGGCCGGGTGGACTTTCAGTGGAAGCCAACTGAACTGCCAAGGTCTGAGAGGCCCAAGGAGACAGTAACACGAAGCTCCCATCCCCCACCCTCCTCAGATGCGAAGGAAAGTCACCACCAGTACCTGAAGTACACACTAAAGCAAGCATGGCTACAGAAAGAAACGCTAGTGAGGACAGAGCACCAATTCACACAAGAGCCTCCATCCAAGGACGGGAGAATGGCTGGCGGGAACGAGTCGCCACTCCATGAGCCCCGAGGCACAGGGGAGCTACCTCTTAAGCTTCCCCCACGGGTGAAAACAAGACTGCTTCTTTTCAAGAGCACACTTTGCAGCCAAGTGCCCAGGAGGCAACAGGTTATTTACTCTGCATGCTGCACTGACAAGGCGATCAAGTTCACAGACAAGTGCGTTCTCAGGTGCTCCTGGCTTATGGAGACGCTACTCCGGGTGGGTGGGTGGGCGGGCGGGACACCGTGACCAATGCACGGACCAGGAACAGGATCTACTTTCTGTTCTGCAGCTCTTGATCCTAACATCTAGAGCCCTCTGTGTCCTCTGACAAGCCCTGCTCCAGTCGAGAAGGCCTGTGTGGCTGCACGGGAAGGCCCCCAGGCCCTTCTGTCAACTCTTGGCTAAAGGAAGGCAGAAGTGGTACACGATGCTTGAAGAGGCCACCGCAGAACCTGGCCAAAGCAAGCGTTCTTGAGAAGACAGGCAGACAGACAAGGATGCAAGGGATCTGGGAATCCTCATTTCCTGCAGCCTCTCTGAAGACACACAGGCAGCCTTGGGGAAAGAGAAGTCTGTCTTTTACCCCCCTTTGGTCCTACCTTAGGGGCTGTTTGGAGAGCAATGTGCACTCAGCTTGTGGCTGTGAATATCCCCACCTTCCCGAGGACGTTTTCCTCCTGGTGGGGTATGGTGGTTTAAAGGCACTGCGACTTTCTTCTTACCCACCTCCTTCTCTGGGATCAGCCACTCAGGAGGAAGCCAGATGCTAGGGCAGGATAGCTAGAGACCCACATGGGGAGGGACCAAGGACGGCCCCCTGCTGACAACCACAAAAACAAAGTATGGAAGTGGGATTCTCCAGCTCCAGGGGAGAGCAGCCCCCCACCTAGTTCAGAGACAGTGACTCCTGTGAAACACTGAGCTGCAGGGTTTGTTACACAGCAACAGAGGACTCAGACAGGCAGGACAGACTCTTGCAGGTGATTTGTTACACAGCAACAGATAACTCAAGCAGGCAGGACAGACTCTTGCCTAGAAGTCAGCTTTTCCACTCCAGGGCCCTGGAGAAGGCAAGGAAACACCTATTTCAGCAGACCATGAGGGCTGGGAACTCTGAAGGAAGGGCACTGCTGGTGTGTCTCCTGCTATGGAGGTTCTTCCTCATCTAGGTTGATTGTCCCAAGTGCAGAAACACATCCTTCATAGAAAGCACAGATGGTTACTATGATTTAAATAAGTCTCACTCAGGTAGGTGGGAGGCTGGCAGATTAGGACTCTGTCCTCCATTTGGGGCTCCAGCTGTGAGGCTTTTTGACCACTCAGAGGTGAAGCCCCACTGGGCCCTGCTTACTAGAAAATGGCTCATGAGGCACAGCACAAAGATACCATCTGTTGGGAGCTTATTTCATGTCTTGTGCAATTCTCCTACAATGCTGATTTATGGAGGTCAAAGAATGAGCAATGGCGGCCTTCATACAAGGCCTGCACCCAACAGTGAGGGGTCCCGGCAGAGGACATAAGGCTAAGAGGATCCTGCACCACGCAGGTGACACGCCAAGGAATACGAGACATGTCTTCTGATTGAGGGGGGATGACAAGAAAAGGGGAGGTGTCGCGATCCTACTCAATTCCCATGTCTCAACTCCCTTCCCAGCTGTGAGTCCAGGAAGGCACTCTGCTGCAGGAAGGGATATTCTTCTGACACTCACACCTCCTCCCTTCAGCTGGAGCGAGTCCAGAGTGCCACCACCAACGTGCGAAGAACCATGAGCCTTGCTCCCGAAGAATGAAGCTCCAGGGTACAGAGGTCCTGAGCAAGCTGCTTATATAAGCCAATGGCAGCACAACTTAAGTTTTCCCAAGACTCCATAAAATGAAATTTGGAGTTTAATTAAAAACACAACAGATACATTTAACAAAGAAATAAAACTCTTCTGATTATCAACTTGGAGACTCCAAGAATCCCCAAACATTGGAGACCCAGCTTATTCCTGAGACAGCGACCGTCACGGAGGGTTGCAGTCCGAGCTATTCACATTGTGTGGCAGAAACTAGAACCAAGTTCTGCAGATGTCCTTCCTTCCTTTTTCCTAAAGTATTCACAAAACAGGGTCTTTCCATGGTTCAAAGGAAAAACACACAGCTTTCTTTCCCAGCCAACGGGGATCTGAAATCTTACTAAGAGGGCTTAGACAGGCATCCAATACAACCAGAAACAACCAGGACACCAGTGGCTGCTTCCCTGTCTTTCTTTAGGAGGACTCACCAGCCTGTCTGGGGGGGGGAGGAGCTCTCTCCTGGGATCTCCACGTGGGTCCACAGTACCAGGAGAGTGGGACGGGAGGAGGAGCAAGAGAGCAAAAAGGTAAAGGAAAGGATGAAGTTTTCGTCAACAACTCATAGCAAGGCAAACTGGTCCAGTTTCACACACCACCCACTCTACACTCCAATAGCCCCCCAAACTTGAGAGCACAGGGAAGCGCTCAGAAGGAACTATGAGAGACAAAGGACAGTGAAGACAGCAGACTTGCCTAGGAACATTTTTTTTTAATAACCTTCCTAATACTGGAAGATGTTTTTGTTAAAAAAGTTGCAGTTCAAAATTGTACTGAAAACTTATCTAAAAATAGGTCTGTAGTCATCTTAAAAATAAAAGGTCCCTCCTCTGATAAGAGAAGAGACAGATATTCTCAGATACCAACATGGGAGGTATCTTTGACGCAGATTTGGAAAATGCCCGGTGGATGAACCAGAAGGAGAGTGAGGGAAAAAGGAAGGAGAGAAGAGGAAGGGAAGAAGGAAGGATGGACTACGATGAGGAGGGTAAAGAAGCGGGGAGGAACGCATTTTTTTAGCCCATACTCCTCTCTTGGCAGCCAAGCACAAAGCAGATTCAAAGGAGGGGGGAACATACAGGGGCGGGAAGGGTCAACTTTAAACTCAAAATATGATAAACTGCAGGACAGCAAAGATGCTAAGGTCTCTCAGGTTTAAACCGTGCCTGCTGAGGCTGGCCACAGTTGGGCATTCTCAGGCAGCCCGCTGGGACCAGTTGTCCCCAGCAGGCGGGGCCCAAAGCACTTCAAATGACTGCTCTGGGAGCAGACAACAGTCACGGGTGTCTCAGCTAGAAGACGACTCTGCCTGCACGGTGCAGCCGGGAAGAATGGCAGACACAAAGACCAGCTGATCACCCAGGGGTCTCTCCAGGAAGAGGGCTTAAAAATACCCGTGCCAATGAATTAGGTAAAGGGCCGGGGAGATGAGCCATCACACTCAGGACAGAAGCCTTCCTCCCAGAGGAAAGGGAGGCTGATGCCACATGCCCCCAAAATGCAGTCAGGGGTGCAAGAGGTATAGAGCTGTGCTCCAGTACTGAGGACAAACATCTCCCAGGACAGGGCAAGCAGCTCATTTGTTTGACCACCCCCCAAAGGTTTAAAGATCTCACATCCAGCACTGAAACACCAGAGGGGGATTGTACAGGAGCAAGGGGCACCCAACCTCCTACCTCTCCAGACACCCCGAGCAGAGGTGCATCTTAGAGAGTTCCTGGACTTGGGGCAAATCTGACGGGGGCAGGAAGACTCTTGGGAAATGACCAGGGAAGCTACAGGGATTGCTTTCCTCTATGGACCAACCGCTCAGCTCCACAGACTAATCAAGGGCTTTCATCCTAACCTTAACTGGGCAGGGGCAGGGGAGATGTGGTTAGACGGAGCTTGTCTCCCATCGTTTGGCACCCAGAGGGAGGGGACGGGGATGTGCTGCTTCTCGGTTCACTGCGTTCCTGCTGGCCCAGTCAGGTCACACGGGCTGCTGCACCCCAGCCTCCTTCGACTCTGCTGCAGTCAGATGTCCATCTCAAACTGCGCTTCATCCCCTGGTCAGAAGGGAAAAGATGAGAAGTTCAGTGCAAAAAGAAATGGCAAAGCTGTTTTCAACATCCTTCTCTACCTGCAAAGGACAGAACTAACCCAAACTGTCCCATTCTCTGTGACCTCACAATACCTACCCGAGTGTAATGCTAGCCCTCAAATTCAATCTGTCCATTTGAGGTGAGCCGGGGCTGCACAGCGAGACCCTGTCTTAGCAACAAAACCTCATGTATTTTGTTCTGGCTGACTGATCCCATCCAGGGGTGGGGGGTGGAGAGGAGAGTGGCCACTCCAGGAAAGGTCCTGGTCACTCCAGTGAGCTCTCTTCTGGAGGCTTTGACTGGACCGCTGCAGTGGGGGATGACAGCTTACCCCCAGAATCCAGGCCCTCGGAAGCTGAGGCAGGGAGATAGCTGCAAGTCTGAGGCCAATCTGGGTTTTGTAGTGAATTCTCTTAGCCTTGGCTAAGAGCGAGATCTTGTCCCCCCACACCCCCAAAAAGCCAACAAACAAACAAAACCCTCAGTTGGACCTGCAGAGAACATGAAGCCCAAAGCCTGAGGTGAGCACAAGGCCACCTCACCTCATCTCGCTCTGAAGGTGCAGGCAGACTCCTATCAGTCGTTCTATATTCAGAAAGCAGGTTTGGTGCTTTTCTGTCTTTTTTGAGACAGGATTTCTCTGTGTAGCTTTGGCTGTCTTGGAGTTGCTCTGTAGACCAGGCTGGCCTTGAACTCAGAGATCCACCTGGGATTAAAGGTGTATGCCACCACCACCACCTAGTCAGGTTTATTTTCTGAGATTGATGGAAACAGGGGTCTAAGATTCTGCTTTGGGGTGTATGTGTGCATGTGAACACCTGTGCATGCAAGGAGGTCTCGGGGCAGCATGTCTGCAATTGTGTCTATATGAGGGTGATCCCTAGCAAATGAAGACTCCTGCACCTATGTAGCCCTGGCTGGCCTCCAACTCACAGAGATCTGCCTGTCTCTGCCTCCTGAGTGCTGGGACTGAAAACATAAACCACTCCATCTAGCTCCCATCCTCTGATTTGTTTTCCCCAAGCAACTAGTGAAAACGGACAGCATTTTAGTAGCTGTTTAGGAGAGGAAACGTCAGACACGTAACCGAACTCAGCTGTGCTTTGGAAGCCACACTTCCTAGTCTACAGTAAAGTGACAGTCCACCCCAGAGCCGCTCCCAGCCCAGCCCCTCACCAACTGCATGCTTCCTGTCATGATTGTTCAGGTTGTTCAAGTTGTTCACTTCTACTTTGGAGTCTTCAATTAAGGTGCCAGGGCTGGTGACTCCAGGGATATTGGGCAGATGGCAAGGCGGGGTCTGTGCCATGGGAGAATTGCGACGATCCAACAGAAACTTTCGGTCATAAATGATTCGTGTTCCTGAAACACAGGATTGACGAGTTTCAGATCAATCAAGGCACCACCAACGCAATGACTACCGAGGCTGGCTACCTGTGTGGCTGTCCTCCAGAGGACACACAGGCAGACCGCTGTGGCCGGCTGTACCCACCAGGTACAGGTAGAGACCAAAGCACTGGCACTTCAAATGACTGCTCTGGGAGCAGACAAAAGCCATGGGTGTCTCACAGTGAAGACGACTCTGCCTGCACCATGCAGACCAGCAAAGACCACCCGGAATCCCTTCAAATGCCCCTTAATCCTTCAAGATGTCGATGCAGCCAAGAGGAGAGTCTACCCTCTCGCTGTGAACAGGGTGAGGTGCTCTGCCCCCGGAAAATACCTGTCAGTTCTTCAACACTCAGCTCCAATGCACTCCCTGTAGGAAGCCGTCCTCCCTCCCCTTCACCCACATCATTCAATACATCCCCTTGTACAGGACTCCTGCTTACGTACGTACGTACGCATGTACGTACGTACCTGTCTACAGACTTCAAGCTCTGCATGCCAGCTGTGTCTTATCTGTTTACAACCGATATCCGAACATTCCAATTTTCAAAGCAAATTTCTTCCCTGCCCCCCTTCTTTTCTTTCTCCTCCCCTTAAAGAAATTTAACCTGGGCCGGGGTTTTAGACCTCAATCTTGCTTCAGCCACTTACCTGCTAAACCAACAACTCCCAAACAGTTTATTTTTATGTTATATGCATTGGTATTTTGCCTGAATATATGTCTGTGTGAGGGTGTTAGACTGCTGGAACTGGAGTGACAGACAGTTGTGAGCTGCCATGTGGGTGCTGGGAATCGAACCCAGGCCCTCTGAAGAGCAGCAATGCTCTTAACCACTGATCCACCTCTCCAGCCCCTATCATAATAAATTTCTTAATGAAAGAATAAGCGAATATAAACAAGTATATGAAAAAGTAGATAACCACCATGTATTGAAGACTACCCAAAGAAGCTTGGAGGCTGACCTCCTCCCTAGAGAGACAGAACACAGTATTTCTTCAAACATGGACTAAGAATGCCTTAGTCGATAGAGGAACGTGCTCCAGGCTGACCAGGCTTGGTGGAAGGAGATGGGTGACTCCCAAGGTTGGTCTTTTTTTTTTTTTTTTTTTTTGGTTTTTTCGAGACAGGGTTTCTCTGCGTAGCTTTGCGCCTTTCCTGGAGCTCACCTGGTAGCCCAGGCTGGCCTCGAACTCACAGAGATCCGCCTGGCTCTGCCTCCCGAGTGCTGGGATTAAAGGCGTGCGCCACCACTGCCCGGCCTCAAGGTTGGTCTTTTTAAAACCAAGATTTATTCTTGTTAATTTACAAGAGTATCTGACCAGCATGTATGCGTGTGGACTGATGTACTGAGAGGCCAGGAAGCAGTTCCCCTGCAACTGCAGTTACTGATGGATGAGCCGCCATGTGGGTGCTGGGAGCAGACCCAGCTTCCAGTGCTCTTAAAACACTGAGCCCATCTCTCCAGCCCTCAAAAATGTCCTTTGACCTCTGCACACACTGTGGCAAACAGAAGCCCATGACACACACATTAAACAAACACACACACACCCCAAACACTGCTTCCTGTCAGAGTCAGCCGAGGTTTTGTCAACTAGAGTATACGTTACTTGGCAGACTCAGGAAAGCCTGCTGCTTACAAGCTCTTATAGGCACAGTGTTTCTAACCTGTGAACTTGAGACTCAGCAGGGGACTGCTAAGAGTTCCAGGCCAATCTGGACTGTAGCATGAGACCCTACCTCAATGTCCCCTGCTAAGGGAAAAAAGAAAAGAAATGCACACCTGAAGCTGGAGAGATGGCTCAGTGGTTAAGAGCATGTATAGTGGAATATGATGCCCTCTTCTGGCGTGCAGGCATACATGCAGAGCTCTCATAAAATAAATACATCTTAAAAAAAAAAAAAAAAGGTACATAACATCACCAAATCTTCACAGAAACACAAATCAAAACCACAAGAAGAGCCACTGTATACGTGGCAGAATGGCCATTATCAAAACCCCAAGAGGTAAGTGTTGGCCAGGATAAAGAAAGGGATATGGTGATGGTGCAGTATACAGGGCACAGGCATTCTCCAAAATGGGATGGATGGCTGGCTGGCTGGCTGGCTTCCCAGAAATTAAAAACACCATTTCTATGGAGTCTACCAATCCCACCTGGGGTACAGCTCCAAGGAAATGAAACTGGCAACGCAAAAAGGCAGAGTTACCCATAATGGCAAGTTCACTGTCTGTCAGAAGAGTGGGGGGAGGGGCAGAACTGCCCGAGCATGAGGTCAACCTGGGCTATAGCAGTGAGACCTTGTTTCAAAAAGCCAATAAAACAAGCCGGGTAGTGGCTCATGTAGCGGCTGAAAGGGGGCACAATGGCCTTTTGTAACAAAGGGGAAGAGCTTTAGTGGACTGACTCTCCACATTTGTCTGACACCCCCATTTTTTACTAACATTTATGGGATACAGTAATGTTCTAATTCATATGTACACTATATAATTATCATATGTATATTATATATTTACCACATCTACCTTAAACTTTTGTCATTTTCTTTTGTTTTTTAAAGTTATTTACCTGTATGCGCGTGCACAATGTGTGTGCTTATAAATGATTGTATGTCACCACGTGGTGCTAGGCACCGAACCTGGGTCCTCTGCAAGATGAGCCAAGTGCTCTTAACTGCTGAGCCATCTCTCTAGCCCCATATTGTTTTTAGACAGAGCCTCCCTATGCAGCCCTGCTGGCCTTGAACTTGGTGTCCTCCTGCCTCCGCCTTCTAAATGCTGGGACTGTAGCACTCTACACCCAGCTGAAATGTTTTTTTGTTTTTTTTTTTATGACAGTATGTATGTACGTACATGAAGAGGCATGTATGTATCATGGTGTGCACATGGTTGTCAGAGGACCACTTTCAGGAATCTGGTCTGTTCTCTCCTACCATGTGGATCTCAGGGAATGAACTCAGGTCACCAGGTTTGGCAGAGAGCATCAAGATTTCAACAGTGCATTAAGTGCTGTCTTTTAACTAGTTACACAATAATGTGCTGTTATAATTGAATTCATACAAAACAGGAGAGTATCCTCTCTTTTCAGAGGTTTTGCTGTGTTTTCAAATCGGTAGGCGGAAAATTAAAGATTTCTGAAGTTTCAAGTAACTTTCATTACAATGGCATAGTTTCAATATTTTATCATCAGTTACTACTGATCTCTTGCTATGCCTAACTTACAAATGAGGCTCATCACAGGGACAGACCGAGGAAATGGGCAGCCAGGGCCTACTGCTATCTGTAGTCTCGAGCACCTGGAGGATGTTCTGAAACCCAGCCCCATCCATGGTCAGGGGAGATGCCAGTAATGTGCAGAGCACACTTGTGAATCTCCTCATCAGCTGACGGACATGTGGCTGCTGCAATGCCTTGACTATTAGAGACAACACTATCTAAGATCCAGATATCCATGTAGGTTATGGTGTGGACAGCCATTCCCTGGAGCATGTCCCCATATGGAATGGCTAAGTCACATGCTAACTGAGGAACTGCTGTTTTCCAATTCACATCAGACTTCCCACTCCTGTCAGCAGTGTGAAAGCTCCAATCTCACACAATGCAATTCACACTGTTCTGTCCCTAACTGACAGGAAGTGATTTTCCCCATACTGACTTACATTCTCTGGTGGCTGATTATGCTGACTTTGCTCTTCACGTGCTTACTGGCTTTCCAATACACATCACCTTTGGAGAAAGGTGTCAGGATCTCTGACCTTTTACTGTTTTAATCATCCTCTCAACACACACACACACACACACACACAGACACACACACACACACACACACACACACACACACACACACACACACACACACAGCTGAGGACTGAACCCACAGACTTGTGTATCTGAGGCAAGTGCTCTACCACTGAAATCTCCAGCATTATTTTTTTACAGTCTGGATACACATAATTTGTAATTTTTTTCTGAGCATATATTTTCTCCCTTGATGGTTTTCTCTCTTCTCCCTTCTCCCAGTCCTGAGGATTGAACCCAGGGGCATGTGTTAAGTGATGTCATTCTTCGAAGCATAAAAAGAAAATTTTTTAAAATCCCCAGCTGGCCTAGAACTTGCAGCAACCCCCCTCCCCCACCACACACACACACACACACACACACACACACACACACACACACACACACACACAGAGGAGTGATGAGATCCAATATATGTTGGTTGTTACTGCTTGTATTTTTCACGCAAAATCTAAGAAATTACTTAACTCAAGGTTATGAGGTCTGTTGCCTGTTCCTCTAGGAACTATAGCTGTGAATTGTAGGTCCAAATTCCATTTCTGTGTGTGGACACACAGCACTGTCTGCTGAGAAGAGGGTCAATCTCAATTCCTATGGCACCTCTACTGAAGAGTGTGTGTGTGTGTGTGTGTGAGTCCTCCAAGTTCCCTTTTCACTTTCTATAACTGTGTGGCTACTTCAGGTCCCTTAAGAGTTCTATATGAATTTCAAGGCCATCCCAAAGATGCAAGCTTGGACTGATTGCCCTTACTGTGTACATCATCTCCTAATCAAGTGCCTCTTGAATTTCTTCCAACATTAATTAAAAAAAAAAAAAAAAAAAAAGATTTATTTATTTATTTAATGCATACAAGTGCTCTATCTGCATGTACACCTTTAGGCCAGAAGAGGGCATCAGATCTCATTACAGATGGTTGTGAGCCACCATGTGGGTGCTGAGAATTGAACTCGGGACCTCTGGAAGAGCAGCCAGTGCTCTTAACCTCTGAACCATCTCTCCAGCACCTCAACATTAATTTTTCCAATTATGTTTTAGCTACTTAGTGTGTGTGCACGCAAATTCACCTGTTCGTGTTCAGGGCATACATGTTATGGAGTGCACGTGGACGTCAGAAGACAACTTGAAGAAGTCCGTTCTCTCCTTCTACCACATGGATCCTGGGGATCAAACTCAAGCCTGGCGGCAAGACCCTTTACCTACTGTACTATTTTAATGGCCACTCAACATTTTGTAGTTCCCAATGCACAAGTTTTGACATTTGACTAATTTTACTCAGTCATACCTACTGAGCCAAATTATTACTTTTCCAGACCAATTTATTGAATTTTGAGTCACTACAAGTTAAAGAATTTACTAATTTGGGATGGGCAGTGGCGGCGCACACCTTTAATTCCAGCACTTGGGAGACAGAGGCAGGCGGTTCTCTGTGAGTTTGAGGCCAGCCTGGGCTACAGAGTGAGTTCCAGGACAGCCAGAGCTACACAGTGAAACCCTATTTCAAAAGACAAACAAACAAACAAAAAATTACTATTTGGTAGTTACATCTCACATGAGACCCAAAAAATAGCAGTAGCAATCAACATGTTAGTGATTAACAAGCACCTGACCACTCCAAAGAACCAAACTATTCAAAGAAATGTTAATTACCAGGAAAAATTTCTTTAATTCCTAAATGGATATCTGTGCTTACAGTAAAGAATCAAAGACTATTAAAAATTAAAATATTCCACCAGGCAGTGGTGGTACACACCTTTAATACTAGCACTCGGAAGGCAGTATCTCTGTGAGTTGAAAGCCTGCCTGGGCTACAGAGCGAGATCCAGGACAGGCACGGAGAAACCCTGTCTCGAGAAAATAAACAAACAAACAAATAAATAAAATATTCCACGTCCTTGACAGGAATGAACTTGCAGACATACTTTTTTGTTTTTTAGGGAAACAGGGTCTCCCCCTGTAGCTCAGACTGGCCTCAAACTCCCAGCAATCTGCCTCCCACCCTTAGGAGCGCAGTGTATGGACTGCAGATGAACTGGCAGAGAGTACTTGCCTAGCATGGGTGAGGCTGAGTCTGAACTCCAGCACAACAGAAACACACAGAAAGGCGCTCATGTTCCTCTCTACACAGAAAAGGACTAACAGGGCCAGGGCAGCAGAGACCCTGAGAAAGGGGTCCTTCAAACACTGAACTGAAACGGTGGGGGTTAGGGAGTGAAGTCCGAAGAGGACTTGAAGGCATGGTCACAGCCGTCATATAGTGCCGGAAAGCAGGCAGGCAAATTGAATTTAAAAAGAGACAAGAGCCAACCAGTTCAGTTCAGTGGGTAAAAGCACTTGGTGCACCAACCTGAAGCCCGGGAGTTCAATCCCTGGATCCCACAGTATGAGAACTGACTTGGCAAGCAACCTTGGCAGTCTATGGGAATTCTTTTTACATTTTATTTTTAGCCAGGCAGTGGTAGCACCTTTAATATCCCAGCAGAGGCAGGCAGATTTTGAGGTCAGCCTGGTCTATAAAGTGAGTTCCAAGACAGCCAGAGCTGTTACCGAGAGAAACCCAGTCTCAAAAAACCAAAACTAAAATACAATTTAAAAATTTTCAATCTTGGGCTGCAGAGATGGTTCAGAGGTTAAGAGCACTGACTGCTCTTCCAGAGGTCTTGAGTTCAATTCCCAGCACCCACATGGTGGCTCACAACCATCTGTAATGAGATCTGGCACCCTCTTCTATGTACATAATAAATAAATAAATCTCAAAAAAAATTATTTCCAGTCTTTAATTATGCACATTTGTGTATAGGTATGTCTACAAGAGTGTAGGAGGCCAGATGGTGTTGAACTCTTGGAGCTGGAGTTACAGGAGGCTGTTAGGGTCTGATGTGGGTGCTGCCAAACTCCAGTTCTCTCCTAGAGCAGTGCATGCTCTGAACCACTGAGGCCTCCCTCCAGCCCTGACATATCTTTAGCTAAGTTCTGTGGCTAATAATCCAAAGAAAACTAAAAGCTGCCTAAGCCAGAGGCTCCCCAGGAGACTGGTGGTAGCCAAACTACATTTACTTTGCTTAGCCACTAAATCCCTGAAGTACTAATAAAACCAGAAACGAGACTGTTTTATAACAACTAAAGGCATAACTGGGGTTCGAGGCCTTCTATCAGAATGTGACTAACTATACGTTATGCAGAATGGAGACCTCCGAAGTTCTGTGGATGGTCTATCGAATCCTTTAAGTCAGTCCATGCCCCAGTAACAGGGAGCAAAGGTTATCAAATGCAAGTAGTCAAGGATGGACCCCATCTGATCACTGCTTGGGCATAGAGGAATGGCTGTGTCCTACCAGGAAGGTCCACTGTTGGGGAGACCTTGAAAAGCATCTGACAGAAGCCCTCTTTACAGACAAAGAAATCAACCTAAATCATAGTGACCCAGGAGACACGGGACAACACAATTAACACAGGCACTCAGGCAAATCAGGCAAAGTCTGGGTTGCATGAGTTGAATCAGGTGTTCTTTAATGCTAACAACACGGGGCTGGGGATGTAGCTAGTTGGTAGAAAACTTGCCTAGCATGCACAAAGCCTTGGGGCAATCGCCGCATAAACATAAACAGGGCATGATAGTACATGCCTGCAATCCCAGCACTCAGGAAGTTGAGGCAGGATCCTAAATTCAAGGTCATCAACAGCTACTTAGTTCTGGCCAGACTAGGCTACAAGAGAGCTTGTCTCAAATTCAAAAGAAAAAACAAAACCAGCTAATACTAAGTCCAAAATGTTGCATGACCTGAAATCCAGCCGAGCCCATCTATTAAGTCTCTGGAAATCTGAGTCAAAATGAAGCGCGCCCACTACTGTTTGGATTTGAACATTCGCCTGGAAATTTCACTCCACAGAAATACCTGAAAGAAAGTACAGGTTGGGTCTCTCAGGCTGCTGACTGCATCCTGGATCAAATCTCACATCCTATGTTGTCATATCTTGGAAATACTAACGATTAACTACCCATCATTGCAAGTGGTGTGGGGAAACCACAAATTCAACTTAGGCTCCCAACCCAACTATTTCCTTCTCAAGTCCACTTCTTTTAGCACTTCTAAAAACAATCTGTATCTGTTACACCCTCCACTTTTTTTCACAATGAGGAGTGTGGACTCGTTCCCTGAATACGCCCACCTATGCTACTGTGACCTGCTGCTTATCTGAAAAGTTTTATGAGTCGAGCATGGTCGATGGTGGCACAAAAATTTAATCAAGCAGGCAGAAGCAGGTGGATCTTTTTGAGTTTCAGGCCAGTATGGTCTACATATCTAGTTTCAGACCAGCCAGGGACATATTGAGAATGTGTCTCAAAATCCAGACACAAGAGCCACTTCATTTCAATGCAGAAGTAGCACAAGACCTAAGAGCTCCTAACAGCCTAAATCGCAAACGAGCCTGCCACGCTTCCTGCGAAATATCTGAATCCACAGAACATATCTATCCTCTATACAGTCAGCATGCCCACTAAACAGAAAGACACTGCCAAAGGAATTAAAATGGAATGAGATGTTATTGCCTTCATTCCAAAACCTGGCAAAGACCACACAAGAAAAACAGACTAACGTCCCTCCTAAGTAAACAAAAGTCCTCAACCAGAACCAACAAATTCAGCAACATCCAAAGAGGATTATTACCAGAACCTAGGGAGATTTAGCTGACCTGACTTCTGAAAAGTCAATTAATGGAATGTATCCTTTCGTTTTGTTTGGTTTTGGTTTTGGAGACAGGGTTACTCTGTGTAACAGCCTGGCTGTCCTGGAATTATTTGCAGATCAGGCTGGCTTCGATCCACCTGCCTCTCGTTCTCAAGTGCTGGAATTAAAGGTGTGCACATCACCACCAGGCTATGAATATATCTTAAAGAATAAAACAAATCACGTAATCGCCTCACTAAAAGAAAAAACTCTAGGTCTCAGAGGATCACTTAAATGGCGGAGTCTTCGAGCCTGATTCCCAAAAAGACCCCAGCATTCTTTCATGATGATTACATCCAACAAACTAGGAAGAGAGGTGCACTTCCTCAACTTCTAGCAAATGGCACCTGTAAGAACCCCCACAGCTAAGACTTTATTTACTTAATGGTGAAGACTGTCTGTTTCTCCCGAAAGATCAGTGTGCCACGCCACCACACCGAAGGACCTACCCAGGAGGATTGGTCAAGAAAACTAGCCAGGCAGTGGTGGCACACACCTTTAATCCCAGCACTTGGGAGGCAGAGGCAGGCGGATCTCTGTGAGCTCGAGGTCAGACTGGTCTACAGAGTGAGTTCCAGGACAGCCAGAACTACACAGATAGATGCACCCTCTAAAAAAACAAAAAGAAAAAAGAAAAAAAAGAAAACCAAATAAGCATCCAGATAAGGATGGAGACCTTCATCTGAAGCAACAGGAAGCCACAGGATCAAAGTGTATTTCCCAGGTTCTTTTTGCTTGATGAGAATTTCACCTCAAACTACTCCGTGAAATGAACAGATTCTATTTGTCACGGCATCTGTCGCAGAAATCTACATGATCATTTATTGAAATGCAAACACGCCAAGACTTCTGAGCGTTTGGTTTCAAGCTGTGGCCTAGGAATCATGATGAGGTGGTCTTTAAAAACTAGGCTCTTGGCCAGGGCTGGTGACAAAGACCTGAAATCCCAACTACCTTGGTGGCTGAGTCAAGGGAGAAAGAAAGCTCAAAAGTCAGCCTGGGCTACAGAGTGCCTTCAAGGCTGACCTGGGTAACTTAGCAAGATCCTGTCTCAAAAAAAAAAATAAATAAATAAAAAGTACCTCCCACCCCCCCCACAAAACGTAACAACCTAGACAGAAAGTCATCCAAGAGAACTCTAAAAAGTTGTGATAAGGATACTGAAGTGTAGCTCTCCATGACTGATGGCTTCTGTGGAGGGTGTGGGTGGGGAAGAGCTCCGTTTTCTTTAAGGGGCTGGCCACTGGGAGTGTAGCAATGCTCCAGTGAGTGTATGTGAAACACAAAGTGGATTCTCTTCTTCTTCTTTTCTGGGAGGAGGTTGTTACCTGGGTGGACTGGGAGGACTGGGAAGTAACTGTGATTGGGATGCATGATGTGAAATTCCCAAATAATGAATAAATAATGAATAAAAATATTATGTTAGTGGAGGGAAAAAAATCAAAAGCTCACTAGCTAGCCAGTCAATCAGTGAGCTCCATTCAGTGAGAGACCAAAACTAAGGCAGAGCACATCAAAAGAACAGTGATGCACGCATGCGCGCGCGCGCGCGAGCGCACACGCGCACACACACACACACACACACACACACACACACACACACACAACCAAACTAGGAACACTTGGGATGGACAGCTGTTGACAGCTGATAAAAACCAAACTAGGCCTTTGCTTCACTGTTTGTGATCTACCAACCTCAGACCACAAGTGCTGGAATTACAAGAAAGCACCACTGCATGAAAGCTTTCAAGGGGCTTTAAAAAACAAAGGAAGGTCGGGTATGGCAGCACATACCTTTAATTCCAGCACTCAGGAGGCCGGGGCAGGAACAACTCTGTGAGTTCCAGGCCAGCCAGGGCTACATATCAAGACCTTGCCTCAAAAACAAAAACAAACAAAAAACAAGCCCCACAACTCACCAACAAACCCACCAAGGGCCCAAGGGCCCTTCCCTCCTGCTGGCTCACCAGATGGGAGCAGCTTCCCCCACAAAACTGTCCTCTCTGACCTGCAACTCTTTACATATACAATGCACTAAGCCTACAGAATCCACAAGTGCACAAAATCCCTGTGAAACTGCCTTTAAGATTCCAGTTCTGGGGCTGGAGAGATGGCTCAGAGGTTAAGAGCACTGCTTGCTCTTCCAAAGGTCCTGAGTTCAATTCCCAGCAACCACATGGTGGCTCACAACCATCTGTAATGAGATCTGGTGCCTTCTTCTGGCCTGTGGGGATATGTATAGACAGAACAATGTATACATAATAAATAAATAAATAAAAAAAAAAAAAAAAAAAGATTCCAGTTCTGGGGCTGGAGAGATGGCTCAGCGGTTAAGAACACTGGCTGCCCTTCCAGAGGTCCTGAGTTCAATTCCTCGCAACCACATGGTGTCTCACGACCACCCATAACGAAATCTGGTGCCCTCTTCCGGCCTGCAAGGACACATGTAGGCAGAACACTGAATATATAATAAAAAGAAGATTCCAGTTCTGGAAAGGTCTCTGCTGAATGACCTTGAGGTGCAGGTGTCATGGGATGGTGACAGAGGAGGGACTGTTCCGCATCAGGAACAGTGACACTACCTTCCCTGTCACCCCATCTGATCTGCTCCTCTCTCCCAGTGCTGCCTTGACAAGAAATGACCTCAGCCCTCACCAGGCTTGCAAAGCTAGTCCCTCCAAAAGCTGAAGAACAGAGACCCTGGCAGAATGCATTCTCAGTGAATAAAAGTGTTCAGCACATAATCAGAGGATCTGAGTTCAGATCCCCAGGACCTATGTAAAAGCTGAGTTTGGCTCTGGGTGGCCTGTATTCCCAGCTCGAGGAGCAAATGTGTGTGTGTGTGTGTGTGTGTGTGTTGGGGGGGGGGGAGGTTGCTAGAACCTGCTGGCTAGAACCTCTAGGTTCAGCGAAGCCAGGCTCAGTGACAGACCCTGTCTAAAGGGTGATAAGGTAGAGAGTAAGCAAGCAGTGTTTTCCTCGGTCTTTGCATGGGTCCACAGGGGCACACAAGAAACAGGAGAGAATGGGATGAAGTCAAAGAAAGACATCTTGTTGGCTCAGAATAAACAGGCCAAAGTCACTGAGAAGCTAGACCATAGCTCATTCCTCCAAGAAAGGACCAACTGAGAAAGCAGGTTCCCCAATACATCTTTCTCCTCCTCCTCTTCCTCTTCTCCTTCTTCCTCCTGATATAGCTCACTTTAGTCTAAAGGGGATGATTATTTTCCCCTCTTCAAGCCTTCTCATTTATTTCCATTCTTCCAATAGCCCACAGGTAACTCTGCCCCAGGAGACGGCTGGCAGGGAAGACACAGAAACACACGGATTTCAGGCCATAGTGATTAGTGGCCCTCTGCTGCTCCTGTACACAGTGTTCTTTTCTATACCTGAGAATGTGATGAGGAGAGGAGCAAAGAGGAGGCTAAAATAGGCCACTCTACTTCTGCTTACCCCGAGCATTTGTCTCTCAGGAAACGACAGGAGACGACTGTGGGAAGACATTGCTAGCCAGCATTCCAGAGGTAGAAATGTCTTCAAAGCCTGTCAGCTTCCTTTCCCAGGAAGGTAAGCATCTAAGATGGTGGGGGGGAGAACCTGGGTAATGCGAAGACTACTGAATCTGACATTAATTGGCTATACAGTACTAAGAGGCTCGTTTCTTTGGGTCTCAGAGTTGTTTAATTCTAAAGCGAACTCCAGGGTCCCCCAGCTAACAGGACTGGTATATTAGAAAGCTCCACTTCTGGAACCAGCTCATCTTCCACGAAGGCGGCGGCAGCAGCAGCAGCAGCAGCTTCTACCACCCATTGCTCCGTAGACAGGAGAAAATGAAACACGCTTTCCTGTCCCTCAGTAATGAGCAGAGTCCCCTTAGATCAGCAAAAGCAACTCAAGATGTCACAGCAATTGTGCTTTTAGCTCAGCTCTCATTTTCAAACCACCCAGGAGAGTTTTAAGAAACCCTTCAGCTGGGCTTGCTTACTCTGGGTCTCCCAACAAATGGAGGAGGGTTCTTGCCCCGCCAAGGCCAATCTTACAGGGCACTCAGCAAATAGAATGGGACCTGCAATGGTCCCCGAGGGTGTGGCACTTCAGATTTCCAGAAGCTTGAGGCAGGAAACGCACTCCCTTCCCTTCTCACTGGGCAGAAATTCCCAGTCCAAGCCTGCTGTTTTCAGGTCTCAAGTACGTAAGTCGGTCATTTGACTATATTGTTCCAAGTCTTACCGGCAGCCTCCATCCCTTCTAAATGGATCTGAGGTCCACACAGAGCAAGGACTACACTCAACACTTTCTTTTTTGAAGACAGACTCTCATGTAGCTCGGGTTGGCCTAACTCCTTCTGGCCTCAGTTGGCTGTGATTCTTGAACCTGTCTCCTTGTCCAGAGTGCTGGCCTTACAGGCCTGCACCACCTGCCTAGGTCAGCTGTCCTTGTTTCCTGAAAAGTGCTGACCACAAAACTCACTAGAGACATTATCTACCAAGGAGATAAGATGACAAAGGAAGAGGAAGAGAGATAAAGCAGCAGAGGGCAGAATTTTCCAAAGCAGGAGGCAGCAGGATAGCTCAGAGCTAAAGGTGCTCACTACACAAGCCTGATGACCTGAATTTGATCCCAGAGACCCCAGTGGAAGGAGAGATCAAAAGTTGCTCTCGCTGTGCATCACCACTGCCCGCCTTTAATCCCAGCAATTGGAGGCAGAGGCAGGTGGATTTCTTTGAGTTCGAGGCCAGAATGGTCTACAGAGCGAGATCCAGGACATCCAGGGCTACACAGAGACACCTGTCTCAAAAAACAAAACAAAAAAGTTGCTCTCTGACCTTCACTGGCAAGCCCAAACACATCCCCCCCCCCCCAGTAATAAAGGTGTTTTTTTTTTTGTTGTTTTTTTTTTAATGAGTATGTGTCTATGAGATGTATGCCATGTGTGCAGATGCCAACAAAGGCCAGATGAGGTATGAGATCTCCGGAAGCTGGAGTTACAGGCAGCCCAGTGTGGAAGCTGGGAACTGAACTCAGGTTCTCTGCAAGACTGGCAGGCACACTCTTAACTGCTGAGCCCTCTCTCTAGCCCCAGTAAAGACCACCACAAAAATCATTCCAGCCAGGCAATGGTGGCTCATGCCTTTAATCCCAGAACTTGGGAGGCAGAGAGGCAGGCAGATCTTGGTTGAGTTCAAGGTTAGCCTGGTCTACAAATCCGAGTTCTGGGATAAAGCTGAAACACAGAGAAAGCCTGTCTTGAGCCCCGCCCCCAAGTCATTCTAAAAGGGAAAAGTCAGTAACCACTGAGCTAACTGCTATAGAAGACTGCTTAGCCAGTCGTGGTGGCGCATACTTTTAATCCCTGCATTAGAGAGGCAGAGGCAGGTGGGTTGGTGCTGAGTTTGAAGCTGGCGTGGTCTATCAGCCAGAGTTATACAATGAGACCCTGTCTCAAAAAATAAAAGCGCAGGCCGGGCGGTGGTGGCGCACGCCTTTAATCCCAGCACTCGGGAGGCAGAGCCAGGCGGATCTCTGTGAGTTCGAGGCCAGCCTGGGCTACCAAGTGAGCTCCAGGAAAGGCGCAAAGCTACACAAGAGAAACCCTGTCTCGAAAAACCAAAAAAAAAAAAAATAAATAAAAAAAAAAATAAAAGCGGGGGGTGGGGGGTAGGGGGTAGGGTGTGTGTGTGTGTGTGTGTGTGTGTGTGTGTGTGTCCAGCTCCAATCTCTATAGTGCTATCTCCTTACAAACAGGAAGCAAGCCCTCCTGCATCAAATTCCAAAGACTGCCAGGCGTAGTGGCCATCAATGAGACAGAGGCAGGTGAATCTCTGAGCTCCAGGCCCGCCGGGGATATATGGTGAGACCCTGTCCCCAAACAAACAAATAACCACGTGCAAAAAGCTCTGCAGACACGGGCTGAGTGGTGACTATTGCGGAAGAGCAAATGAATGCACATTTCCGGCAGACCTTCCCAAGCATTTCAGAATTGATCCAAACTGTGAGACAGCTTCTATCTTTAAAGCAAGGCTTAAAGACTATGTGCCTTTTCTTTTGAAAGCAGAGTAGCTTGGTGTTTCCCTCTCTGGATCTTCCCTCGGTACAGCAAGATTAACATACAGCTAAAAGTATGGTACCTCCCCGCGTAAATCAGAGCCAAATGCACCTGTCACTGCGACATGTGCTCTGAACTGCGAGAAGCATAGGCATTTTACTGACCAATACCTCAAAGAACTCTGGAGTAAACTACAGAGCTCTCTCCACCACCTTGGAAAGAAGCTTTTTGTTTTGTTCTGTTTTGGAGACAGGTTCTTACTATGTAGTCTTGGCTGTCCCGGAAACCATTATGTAGAATGGGCTAGCTTCGAACTCAGAGATCAATCTGCCTCTGTCTGCCAAGTGCTGGCCAATAATCTCTGTTTCTTAAAAGTTATCAGTTCAACTTAAGACAATTCCATCTGGGGCTGACCAAGACCTTTCCTGATTTTTGGTTCCACCGGTACGGAGGGACACACACCAATAATCCCAGCCCTCGGGGAGGCTAAGGCAAGATCATGGGTTTGAGGTCAGCCTGGATCACATAGAGGTCCAAGGTAGGATGAACCATATGGTGAAACACTGTCATTTAACAAAAGAAGAAAAGAAAAACAAAACCCTGCTGGCCTTGAATAGACTAAATCAGGAAGGTTTCTTCAGCAACTTAAGCCACTGCCCCCTCACCAGGATCTCCACTGTTGACAGTGAACCTGTCTTCCTCTTAAACCTGGCTATCCCTAAGGAATGACTTCCTCTGGTCATTCTGAAGGTCTTTCAGGGCATTCATCCCGTTCTCTAGACTGACTGGCCTGGCTGGATCCTCTGCCAAACTTTCTCCTAAATTTGTTTGCTTTGCTCCCGCCCCTCTTCCTTGTCTGGCTGTTTTTTTTTTTTTTGTTTTTTGTTTTTTTTTTTTTTTTTTTAGACAGGGTCTGACACTGTAGCACAGGCTGTCCTAGAACTCATTGTGTAGCGGGGTGTGTGTGTGTGTGGCCTTAAATTGCAATTCTCTTGCCTCTTTTTCCAAAAGTAACAGGACCACAGCCCCAAACTACAACACACAGTCTCTGGATCGCTATGTCTTGGTGTTGGCAAGGCGGTCCCTTACTCTGTGCCTTACTCTTGCACAAGATTCCAGGAGGGCCAGGCACAATTGCAAGTGATTGGTTGGAGTGAACTTTGGGAGTCCTGCCCCATGGTCAAGACTACCAACCAAATCGTCACCCCCGCTAGTCAAAGCCCTGGGTCACCAAAAGAAGGCAAAGTTCTGAGATTAGAAAAGGAAGGCCAGTTCCCTTCATTACCGCCCTGAAGATCCCTTTCCAAGCTCCTCCCTCTAGAGAACTGCCCAGAAAGGGGACAAACAACCTTTGCGCTTCCTTCTCCCGTGACCAATTCAGCATGTGTCTGTCACCTCTTCTCTAGTGTTGCTGGTACACAGTTCTCGGCCATCTTTTGAAAAGCAACCCCAGGACTGCCTCTCTCCACAAGCCCCTTCCCTAGGATCAGGCAATCCAACCCGACTAGTGTGTGCTGTCTCACAAAGCCCTTCCAGTCTCAAAGCCGCTCCCCCAAAAGCCCTGGGCTGAAAGCTGACAGCGCCTCTACCAGAGCCAACCTCTTCTGGGCTGCTACAACTACAGGAGGCATTTCACCCCCCGGTTCTCCCAACCCGGGACTCCCCGGACCTGTGATGACTCCTCCAACAAAGTAAACAATTCCGTTAAAGGAGGGTAACACTGGGCGAGGCATGCACAGTGCATGCCAGCCTCGTCCCGGGGCTCTTAAGCACGGCCAGATAAGTCATCGTACGGCTCCGCGCCGGATCCCCCGGTCCGACTTCCCTCCCTCAAAAACCCACAGGGCAGCTCCAGAGAGCAGCCCCGCCTCGCAGAGTGCACGGTCTGCAGCACACAGCCCGAGCAGGCGGACCTGCCCGGGAAAGGATGAGAGGAAGCGGTAGGTCGAGCATTCAGTGCCACGCGCCAGCCGCGATGGCGGGCAGGCCCGGGCGGCTCACCTCCCGGCGTGGTGGAGAACAGAGTCCCCCCGGGCGTGGTACAGTAGTCCTGAGGTAGCTGCGCGGCGTCGCTGATGGCCACGGTCCGCGTGGGGATGGCGCGGCTCTGGCTGGGCTGGTGGCCGCCGCCTGCCGACGCGGACATGGCTCAGGCGCGGGCTCGCGGCTTTGTGCAGCGGCGGCGGCGGCGGCGGCGGGGCCCGGGGAGGCTCTTGGCTCCTCGAGCAGGCGGAAGAGCGCGCTCGGCTCTCAACTCGGCCGGCTCTCGCTCGGTCGTCCCGCTGCGCTCCCGCTCCCGCCGCCGCCACCGCCGCCGCCGCCGCCGCCGCCCGGTCCTCCGGCCTCCGCCCGCAGCCTCAGCAGCAGCACAGCAGCAACGGCAGCAGCGGCAACGGGGACCACCGGAAGCGAGCGAAGGCGGGAGCAAGAGGGAGGGGGAGGGCAATATGGGTGCCGGACGTGACGTGGGCAGAGGCGTGCCGTGGGAGGGGGCGGGGCCCGAGGGCGGGGCTGAGCCGACGAAGGCTGGAGCCACAGTGTGATCCCGGAAGTCCGAAAACAGGAAGCGGGGCGCGAAGGGCGGGGCCTTCAGGGTGTGCGGGGCGGGGCTTGGAGGGGCGGGACTGAGCTCGGGAGGAGCAGAATGGAGGTGAAGCTGAGTGTGGGCGACTCACGCAGGCGAGGAGAGCTTTTGTTCGTGGTGTGTGGTGTGTAGGTGTCAACTAACAATACTTTCCGGGTACCTACTTCAGTTTCCCACCTATATGTAATAATTAAAAGTATAATTTGGGGGAGGGCGGTCCCCCGCGGATGGTTCCGCGTGTATAAAGAATGGCATTTGCCACCAAGCCTGCCGACCTGAGTTCCATCCCCAGAAGCCACTAGGTGGAAAGGTGGGTCGGGAGGGACCGACTCCCGCAAGCTGTTCTCTGACCTCTAGCCGCCAGATGAATAAATAAATAATAAATAAATAAATGTAATAAGTGTTCTTAAAAGTATAATTTTAGTTTTAACTGTTCATTATTAAATAAAGGCAATGCGTACATGATGAACTAAGGGTTAAAAATAAACAACTAGAAAACCGGCTCAGTGGTTAAGAGCAGCAGAAACACCAGGGTTCAGTTCCTAGCTCAGAACTATCCATGACTGCAGTTCCGGGTACCCGACCTCCTCTTCTGACCTCTGCAACAGCAGGCTCACACACCTAAGGCACGCACATACATGCAGACAAAGCACTCATACAATAAAACAGAAGCCGAGCTGAAGGCCTTTCTATGCTAGATAGCTAGTCTGAGGCCCCCAGGATTACAAGAGACTGCCTGAAAAGGTAATGAAAAGTTGGGGGGAGGGCTGAGGAGATGGGTCCACCTGTAAGATTGCTTACTGTGCAAACATCAGGACTTCAGTTCAAACCCCATCATCCACATTTAAAAAAAAAATTTTTTTTAAGGCCAGACATGAGCCTGGCAGTGATGGTACATGCCTTTAATCCTAGCACTCAGGAGGCAGAGGGAGGCAGATCTATGAGTTCCAGGACAGTCTGGTCTACAGATCAAGTCCCAGGACAGCCAGGACTATATAGTGAAACCCTGGCTAAAAAAAAAAAAAGGCTAGACATGAAGTAACCCCCATGCTGTGGAGAGCAGAGGCCAGGGTTGCAGCTGGGCCTTGCAGGCTTCCATCCTAGCTCAAAGCTCAATGGGACCCTGTCTCAACTTGTCCTGGTAAGTTTTTTATGAACTTGACACAAACTAGAGTCATCTGGGATGGGGAACCTCCATTGAGAAGGTGTCCTCATCAGATTGGGGCCTGTAGGCAATCCTGTGAGGCATTTCTTGATTAATGATTTATACGGGAGGGCCCAGACCACTGTGGGCAGGGCCACCCCTGTTCATGTTGTCCTAGATGATACAAGAAAGGAGGCTACGAGAACGAGGGAGAACAAGCCAGGCAGCCAGGGAGAACAAGCCAGTAGGCAGCACTACTCCATGTCCTCTGTTTCACTTCCTGCTTCCAGTTCCTGCCTTGAATTCCTGCCCGGACTTTCATTTATGATGGACTATAAACTTTAAGGCAAAATAAACCATTTCCTCTTCAAGTTGCCTTTGGTCATGACCTTTATTACAGCAATAAAAAGCGAAGTAATACACAAAGCAGCAAGGGGAGACTGGTGGACCCCAGAATCCTCCTTTCAGCTCTGAGCCCAAGGAAACATGTCTGCACATAACACACACATACATAGACACACATACACCCTCTCTTAGTTAGGGTTTCTTGTGGAATATTATTTTAGCAGGCAAAGAGGTGTTACTTTTATTTATGCTGCATTTGATTAATTATGTAAAGATATATTGCATTTGTTTCACCTTGCCTGCCTAAGACAACTGATTGGTCTAATAAAGAGCTGAACGGCCAATAGCTAGGCAGGAGAGGGATAGGTGGGGCTGACGGGCAGAGAGAATAAATAGGAGGAGAAATCTAGAAAGAGGGAGAAGAAAGACGAGAGAAGGAGGGAGACACCTGGGGCAAGAAGTCAGGCAGCCGCCAGCCAGCCAGACACATGAAGCGGTGAAAGTAAGATACACAGAAGGAAAGAAAAGTAAAAAGCCCCAAGGCAAAAGGTAGGTAAAGAAAACAGGCTAATTTAAGTTAAAAGAGGTAGCCAGAAAAAGAGCCTAAGCTAGGCTGAGCATTTATAACTAATAAGAAGTCTGTCTGTGTGTCATGATTTGGGAGCTGGTTGGGGGCCTAAAGGAAAGAGCCTGGTACATTTTGACATTACAACATGAGGCCTGAATTTCCACATAGGGCCTGAGAAAACTAAAAGAGAGAGAGAGAGAGAGACGGAGAGGGAGAGGGAGAGGGAGAGAGAGAGAGGATAAAGTTCCTTTAAGAAGCTCTGCCACAAGAGCCGGGGTGGTGGTGGTACACCCCTTTAATCCCAGCACTTGGGAGACAAAGGCAGGCAGATCTCTGTGAGTTCCAGGTCAACCTGGTCTACAGAGAGAGAGTTCCAGGATAACCAGGACTGTTTCCACAGAGAAACTCTGTCTGGAAAAACCTAAAAGGAGGAGGAGGAGAGGAAGGAGAAGGAGGAGGAGGAGGAGGAGGAGGAGGAGGAGGAGGAGGAGGAGGAGGAGGAGAAAGAGGAAGCTCTGTCATATAGCAGAGCACTCAAACAGTTAGTACGTTAAGTACGCCTGCTATGGTGTGGAACACCCACTTTCTAGAGCGGAGGGGTTGAATGCGGTTCAAGGTCACACACTTCCGGACTGGGCCTGCAAGCTTAAGGCTCAGCTCTTACAGACCCAAGCAGGATGGAGCCAGCTGCCAAAGCTGCATCAGAGGACCCAATGGTAGCTTAGCAGTTTAAGATTTTGCTCATGCAGACAGAAAAGGCTAGAGATATGCAGTAACGACATATCTAGACAGAAATAAACCTCTAAATAGGTTACAGTGTATGTAAAAATGTGCATAGGCAGCAGCAGGCGGCAGTGGCAGCGGCGACGGCACACGCCTTTAATCCCAGCCCTCAGGAGGCAGAGCCAGGCGGATCTCTGTGAGTTTGAGGCCAGCCTGGTCTACAGAGTGAGATCCAGGACAGGCACCAAAACTACACAGAGAAACTCTGGTGTATTAATAATAGTAATAAATAAGCCACATAGAGATGGAAATGCACAGGGAGTCTGGATCCTGTATGGTATTGTGTTGTCTTTGAATTTTTTTTGTTTTTGTTTTTGTTTTTGGACACAGGGTTTCTCTGTATAGCTTTGGTGCAGGTCCTGGATTTCACTCTGTAGACCAGGCTAGCCTCAAACTCAAACAGAGATCCGCCTGGCTCTGCTTCCCAAATGCTGGAATTAAAGGCATGTGCCACCACCACCACCCGGCTCTTTGAATTTTTTTTTTTTAATTGCTGATAAGCAAACAACAGCTACTGGGAGACATGGGATTGTGAAAAAGGCCTGCTGAATTAAACCAGCCTATGTACCTTAGGAATGCTTTAACTTTAAAATGGAAGTAAAAACTGTATTGCTTTTGGAAAGAGATTATGCTTTTGTTTTCACAGGAAATGAAAGGGTATAGATTTATTTAAAGTTAATAGAGATCAGGTTTGATTGGGGAAGATCCCCTGAAAATCTGGGCTACAGATATAAAGAAATAAACCCAGAAAAACTATGAGACAGGTGATGTATATTTTACCTGCTTAAACATAAAGCACACACACACACACACACACACACACACACACACACACACACAGACAAATCATCTTTGGCTGGCTTGTGTGTAATGGACAGTTCATACTTGTGTTAATGCATATGTGTATGTTACTTTTGAAAGTTAGTGTGTTTTTAGAGCAAGGGATCCAGACACTGATGAAAACAGGTGGCCCAGGTGATCCGGCCTCTCAGAGCAGCTCTGTTGCAGTTTCCTCAGAGTTCTGCATCCAGAACGGCTTCAAGGCTGCTGGCTGAGATGGTTGAGCCTCACAGACTATTCTAGCCAGGACTACAGATAAGCCTTGCGCTTTCCCATTGCACAGAGACTGGACAACAAATGTTATAGCTAATTTCCTTAGGACTTGAGCATTCTCTCCATTTTCTCAAGTTCACTAAAGATGCCTTTGTCCACAGACAACAGGAAGCAGTCCAGAGAACACAATGCCCACAGTCCCAAGAAGTGGAGTGGTTGGTTTTTGGTCATTTGATGGGTTATGGGTGTTTGTCATCATTTAGTGGAGATATAAGAATATAGGATAAAAGACAACTATTAAAATCAAATATTTTGCATTGGTATAGATTTTGGCATATTGATACAAATTTAAAGTTATTTTTGTTATGCTGTATATATGTTTCTACTCTTTTTTGGGGTATTGTGCTTATGCAGCTCATTTAAGAATGTAGTTTATAATTAAGAAATGCAGCCAGGCGGTGGTGGTGGTGGTGGTGGTGGTGGTGGTGGTGGTGGTGGTGGTGCACGCCTTTAATCCCAGTACTCCAGAGGCAGAGCCAGGTGGATCTTTGTGAGTTCAAGGCCAGCCTGGTCTACAGAGCGAGATCCAGGATAGGTACCAAGGCTACACAGAGAAACCCTGTCTTGAAAAACCAAAGAAAGAAAGAAAGAAAGAAAGAAAGGAAGGAAGGAAGGAAGGAAGGAAGAAAGGAAGAAAGGAAGAGAGGAAGAGAGGAAGAAAGGAAGAAAGGAAGAAAGGAAGAAAGGAAGAAAGAAAGGCAGGTTAGTGGCCATCTATAATAATCAAACTTATAGTCATGTTAGATAAGTTTTTTTTTTTTTTTTTTTTTTCGAGACAGGGTTTCTCTGCGTAGCTTTGCGCCTTTCCTGGAGCTCACTTGGTAGCCCAGGCTGGCCTCGAACTTACAGAGATCCGCCTGGCTCTGCCTCCCGAGTGCTGGGATTAAAGGCGTGCGCCACCACCGCCCGGCTTAGATAAGTTTTCAAAGTTAAATAAATATATTTTAGACAGATAGATGGTCTTCAAACACTTCAAAGACCTACATAATATGACACTTAAGATGTTTGATAACCCAGCCGGGTGGTGGTGGCGGTGGCGGCGCACGTCTTTAATCCCAGCACTCGGGAGGCAGAGCCAGGCGGATCTCTGTGAGTTCGAGGCCAGCCTGGTCTCCAAAGCGAGTTCCAGGAAAGGCGCAAAGCTACACAGAGAAACCCTGTCTCGAAAAACCAGAAAAAAAAAAAAAAAGATGTTTGATAACCCAAGGCTTTTCATGACAGTGAGGCATGTCTGCTCCCAGCAGCACCAATTTACTTCAGAGAAGATGTTTGAACAAACTCCATATGAAGTTTGTTTTTATTATGGCTAAATTAGTCACTGGGCAAAGAAACTAATCTTGCCTTGACTACTGACAGTATGCTGTACAAACTGGACAAGCAGGACAGAAAGGAAAAAGACTACCAAACTTTCCCAAAACAGGTAGGACAGTCCTTCAAAATTCCTGCTTCATGGAAAAGTCTGCCAGATATTCTCAGCCTGTAGGTCAAAGATTGGATGCCTCAACACTGCAGAGGAACCTTGGGTGACTGTCCAGGCAGCCAGATGTCTGTCATTTCTATAGTTTTGGAAGTGGTTTGCACTGCACTTCCTGTTCACTAAGGTAGTATTATATCCTTCTGTGATCTTTAATGGAGTTGAAGACGAGATAGATACAGTTTTCCTTAGTTATGATAGAAAGTAAACTAGATACAGAGCTATAGACTCATCAAGATAGAATAAATAATAGAGTGATTTCTCCAAATTTGCCAAGTGCAAATGGACTGGATATTGTAAATGTAATCCTTATTTGATAATTCTTCTTATTATATGTAGCTTTGCTATGTTAAAACTGAAACCCTTCCTCTTTAGACAAAAAGGGGGAAATGTTGTAGAATATTATTTTGCAGTTTCTATTGCTGTGAAGAGACACCATGTCCATGGCAACTCTTATAAAAGAAAACATTTAATTGAGTGGCTTACAGTTTCAAAGATTTAGTCCATTATTGTCATGGCAGGACATGGCAGCGGGGAGTATGGCAGTGTGCAGGCAGACATGGTGCTAGAGAAGAGCTGAGGGTGGAGGAGGTACATCTTGATCCCAAAGGCAACAGGAAGTGATCTGAGTGTCACACTGAGCAAAGCTTGAGCAAAGGAGATCTTAAAGTCCACCCCATCATGACACACTTCCGACAAGACCACACCTCCAAATAATGCCACGCCCTATGATCTTATGGGTGTTCATTACATTCAAACTACCGTACACCCCAAAACCGAAGTAAAGAAAAGACAAAAAGGGGAGGGGCTAGTAGGAATGTAACTCAGTGGTGGTGTTTGCCTGCCAGGTGTGAAGACCTGGGCTCAGTCTCCAGTACCACATAAAATTGGGTTTGGTGGCACACAACTGTAATCTCAGCACTAGGGAGGTAGAGGAAGGAGGATTCCAAGTTCAGAGTCATTCTTAGCTGCATAGTGAGTTTGAGGCTAGCTTGACATACAGGAAACCTTATCTCAAAACTAATAAATTATAGAGAATCCCCTAAAGCTTTTTTTTTGTTTTGTTTTTTGTTTTGTTTTGTTTTGTTTTTTTCGAGACAGGGTTTCTCTGTGTAGTTTTGGTGCCTGTCCTGGAACTCGCTCTGTAGACCAGGCTGGCCTGGAACTCACAGAGATCCGCCTGGCTCTGCCTCCAGAGTACTGGATTAAAGGTGTGTGCCACCACCGCCCAGCTCAAATATCTTTTTACTTTTGCCAGTTTCTAACTCGCCTATTAAGGTTTTCTTACTTGGAGCTTAGAATTCTTTTTTTTTTTTTTTGGGGGGGGGGGGGCGGATTTTTGTTAGTGCGGATTACCAGTATTGCTAATTGCTGCATGGCAAATTAAAACCGTGATGGCTTTAACATTACTATTAATGCATTAAACAATAACCCATTATATGCTGTTTCATAGCAATTAGAGTCATTGGAGCTGTAATTTTAATTTTTGTTATGTTTTGCTTTTTTTTTTTTTTTCCAAGACAGGGTTTTTCTGTGTAGCCCTGGCTCTCCTGGAACTCATTCTGTAGACCAGGTTAGCAGAATTCTGCCTTTTGTTTCTGGTGTCAGTGACTGAACCATTTCATGTCCCCTCCAGCAGAGTATAAAGCTTTTATTTCTAGGTTCTTTGGTAACACTGATTCTGCCTATCTTTTGATTTTGGCCACCCTAGACAGCAAAGTGACAGCTCATTGTACCTTTAATTTGTGTTTCTGTAATGGTTAATTATGAATGTTGTGAACCTCTGTATTCCTATTAGCTATCATTCTCTTAGGAAAAAGGTCTGTACAAATCACTTGTCCATTCTTCGTTTGAGTTATTGGACTTAGTGAATCTTAAAAGCTCTTTATATATTCAGAACCTTGAAGCTTCACCAGATAGAGAGAACACTTAAATTTTTTCTTCTCAGACTGTAGAGCTTTGAGTGAGGGCCTGCTTCAGGGTGAGGTTTTCTGTAGGGTAATCAAATCCAAGCCATCCACTTCTCTGGGGACCATAAATGACACTGTCTATAGGTATTATATCTTTTGTTGTGTGTGTATGAGTTAGTGACATATGTGAGGGTGGGGGTATATGCATGCGCATGTGGAAGTCAGAGGCTGATACCGGTGTCTTTCTGGCCAATCTCCATTTCTTTGACATATTTTTGGTTTTTTGTTTGTTTGTTTGTTTTTTGTTTTTCGAGACAGGGTTTCTCTGTGTAGCTTTGCGCCTTTCCTGGAACTCTCTCTGTAGACCAGGCTGCAACTCATAGATCTTCCTGCCTCTGCCTCCCAAATGCTGGGATTAAAGTGTGCACCACCTCCATTTCTTTGTGTGTGTGTGTGTGTGTGTGTGTGTGTGTGTGTGTGTGTGTGTGTGTGTCTGTATGAATGTGTTTGCCTGCATGTAAGTACACTTCATGCGTGCCTGGTGCTTTCAGAGGCCAGGAGAAAGCACTGGATCCGCTGGGACTGGACTTACAGACGTTGGACTTACAGACAGTGGAGAGCCACTGTCTGCCCCTGCCCGCTGAGAATCAAAGCCCAGTCTTCTGCAAAAGCAGCCAGTGCTCCTAACTGCCAACCCATCTTTTGAGCACCTCATCTGATTTTTTGAGACAGGGTCTCTCACTGAACCCGAAATTTGCTGACTCAGGTAGACTGCCTAGCCAGTAAATCCTAGGGCACCTCCTGCTTTACCTCCCCAGAAATGGGATTATAAGTGTCTGGCGTTTTTTTCATGGGTTCTGGGGATTTGAACTCAGGTCTTTGAGCTTGCACAGTAAACACTTTACTGAGTCATTTTCTCAGCCCTAGGTGCTTTTTCTTTTGCTTGTCCTTTCCTCCAGGAAGGATCTCCAATCTCCTGTCTGGGCAGCTGGGGCTGAATACCAGGGCTTTCAAGCCATGCTGGAGTTGGGCCAGGGAAGAGGACCCTCGCCATTCTGAATGGGGACTTTCACAGACCCTTTGCTTAGAGTGTAGCTTCCCCAGGGCACAGCTAAGTCTCCAAAGACGCAGGTATCTCCTAGGCTATTTGTAACTATTGTTTAGTCTCTGTCAAGGGAAACCTCCTAGCCCTTGTGGCTCTGGGGATGGAGGGATGCCTCTGGGAAAGATGACAAGAAAAGTCCACTCCTCTCGGCCACCCTAGCCACACAGGACAGCTCCTCTTCCTCTCTCCCTAGCCCTACCTTGCTCTACTGACTACAGACTCACCTTCGGGGCGGGGGGGGGGGGGGGGGGGGAATTGGGTGTGGCTCAGTGGTGGAGGGCTTTGCTTACTAGCATGAACTAGGCTGGCCTGAGATTTCACCCCTACACACATTCTCTCTCTCTCTCTCTTTCTCTCTCTCTCTCTCTCTCTCTCTCTCTCTCTCTCTCTCTCTCTCTCTCACACACACACACACACACACACACACACACACACACACACGCTGGGCATCAAGCCTGGTACCTGGGCAATGCTAGGTAGGGCCTCTCTCACCTACCCACACCCAGTCCTGATACTTAGTTCTTGAAATGGTATGTCTTCTCCTCTTCCTCCCTTTTTTAAATTTTATTTTCTTTTTTGTTTGTTGTTGTTTGTTTGACTGTAACTTTTTTTAAAGATTTACTCATTTATTATTTATACAGTGTTATATATATATGTTACACATAATATACATGAATATAGGTGTACGTGTCAGAAGAGGGCACCAGATCTCATTACAGATGGGTTGTGAACCACCATGTGGTTGCTGGGAATTGAACTCAGGACCTCTGGAAGAGCAGCCAGTGCTTTTAATGTCTGAGCCATCTCTCCAGCCCACCCTCCACCCCACACCCCACCCCTGTTTGACGGTAACTTTAAGATGAATCTTTCGGTGGTAGAGGCACAGGCCTTTAATCCCAGCACCTCCCTTGCTTACCCGGTCTACAGAGTGAGTTCCAGGACAGCCTGTGTCTTGGACGTTTGAGGTTTTATTCATATAACTAAAGTTTTGTTAACTGGAAGTGGCTGAGTTGTCCCCAAGGTAGTGGTTTGGCAGTGTGGCCTCTGCAAACTCACCCCTTCACACATACTTGCTCCCCTGTGCCCTCTGTGTCTGGCTTCCCGAGGGCAGAGGAGAATCAGCCGCCCACACCAGATCTGTATCACTGACGGATGATGGTCCCTCATCCCGGAAAACACTTTTCCCCTTTACAAAGCACTTTTGCAATCATTATCTCAGGAGCCACAGCCCCGGCGATGGAGGCAGACT
Source organism: Peromyscus maniculatus bairdii (assembly GCF_049852395.1). Taxonomy (NCBI): domain Eukaryota; kingdom Metazoa; phylum Chordata; class Mammalia; order Rodentia; family Cricetidae; genus Peromyscus; species Peromyscus maniculatus. The sequence goes on along the minus strand of NC_134872.1, from coordinate 26,995,397 downwards.
GTTTGCTGTTCTTATCTGTCCTTCACAGGTGGAGAAACTGAGGCTCAAAGAACCTAACTGACTTCTCAGAGGGGGGCAGCATGGCCTGGTGGAGCTGGACCAGGAGCTCTGCTCCCATCAGATGCTGATGCTGCCATCAGATGGACCCCTGCACTCCCTCCCCCCTGCACCCTCTCCCCCTACACTCTCTCCCCCTGCACTCCCACTGCACACTTCCTCCCCCATACTCCCCCTGCACACTCCCTCCCCCTGCACTCTCTCCCCCTGCACCCTCTCCCCCCTCTCTCCCCCTGCCTCTCCCCCTGCTCTCTCCCCCTGCTCTCCCCCGCCTCTCCCCCCTGCACTCCTTCCCCCTGCACCCTCTCCCCCCTCTCTCCCCCTGCACTCTCCCCCTGCACTCCTTCCCCCTGCACCCTCTCCCCCGCACCCTCTCCCCCTGCTCTCCCCCCTGCACTCCCCCTGCACTCCTTCCCCCTGCACTCTCTCCCCTGCAATCTCCCCCTGCACTCTCTCCCCCTGATCTCTCCCCCTGCACTCTCCCCCTGCACTCCCTCCCCCTGCACTCTCTCCCCCTGCACTCCCTCCCCCTGCACTCTCTCCCCCTGCACTCTCTCCCCCTGCACTCCCCCCCTGCACTCCCTCCCCCTGCACTCTCTCCCCCTGCACTCTCTCCCCTGCAATCTCCCCCTGCACTCTCTCCCCCTGATCTCTCCCCCTGCACTCTCTCCCCCTGCACTCTCTCCCCTGCACTCTCTCCCCCTGCACTCTCTCCCCTGCACTCCCTCCCCCTGCACTCTCTCCCCTGCACTCTCTCCCCCTGCACTCTCTCCCCTGCACTCTCTCCCCCTGCACTCCCTCCCCCTGCACTCTCTCCCCTGCACTCTCTCCCCCTGCACTCTCTCCCCCTGCACTCTCTCCCCCTGCACTCTCTCCCCCTGCACTCTCTCCCCTGCACTCTCTCCCCCTGCACTCTCTCCCCCTGCACTCTCTCCCCCTGCACTCTCTCCCCCTGCACTCTCTCCCCCTGCACTCTCTCCCCTGCACTCTCTCCCCCTGCACTATCTCCCCTGCACTCTCTCCCCCTGCACTCCCTCCCCCTGCACTCTCTCCCCTGCACTCTCTCCCCCTGCACTCTCTCCCCCTGCACTCTCTCCCCTGCACTCTCTCCCCCTGCACTATCTCCCCTGCACTCCCTCCCCCTGCACTCCCTCCCCTGCACTCTCTCCCCTGCACTCTCTCCCCCTGCACTCTCTCCCCCTGCACTCTCTCCCCCTGCACTCCCTCCCCCTGCACTCTCTCCCCTGCACTCTCTCCCCTGCACTCTCTCCCCTGCACTCTCTCCCCCTGCACTCTCTCCCCTGCACTCTCTCCCCCTGCACTCTCTCCCCTGCACTCTCTCCCCCTGCACTATCTCCCCTGCACTCTCTCCCCCTGCACTCCCTCCCCCTGCACTCTCCCCCTGCACTATCTCCCCTGCACTCTCTCCCCCTGCACTCCCTCCCCCTGCACTCTCCCCCTGCACTCACTCCCCTGCACTCTCTCCCCCTGCACTCTCTCCCCCTGCACTCCCTCCCCTGCACTCTCTCCCCTGCACTCTCTCCCCTGCACTCTCTCCCCCTGCACTCTCTCCCCCTGCACTCCCTCCCCCTGCACTCCCTCCCCTGCACTCCCTCCCCTGCACTCTCTCCCCCTGCACTCTCTCCCCCTGCACTCTCTCCCCCTGCACTCCCTCCCCTGCACTCTCTCCCCTGCACTCTCTCCCCCTGCACTCTCTCCCCTGCACTCTCTCCCCCTGCACTCTCCCCCTGCACTCTCTCCCCCTGCACTCCCTCCCCCTGCACTCCCTCCCCCTGCACTCTCTCCCCTGCAATCTCCCCCTGCACTCTCTCCCCCTGATCTCTCCCCCTGCACTCTCTCCCCTGCACTCTCTCCCCTGCACTCTCTCCCCCTGCACTCTCTCCCCCTGCACTCTCTCCCCCTGCACTCTCTCCCCCTGCACTCTCCCCCTGCACTCTCTCCCCCTGCACTCTCTCCCCCTGTACTCTCTCCCCCTGCACTCCCTCCCCCTGCACTCTCCCCCTGCACTCTCCCCCTGCACCCCCTCCCCCTGCACTCTCCCCCTGCACTTTCCCCCCTGCACTCTCTCCCCCTGCACTCTCCCCCTGCACTCTCTCCCCCCTGCACTCTCTCCCCCTGCACTCTCCCCCTGCACTCTCTCCCCCCTGCACTCCCCCTGCCCTCCCCCTCTGCCCCTGGCCTGCAGTCTTAGGGAGATCATGATGTCCTGAGCACACCCCCCCCCTCCTGCAGACCTCACTGGCCTTGAGCGGAGGCCAAGGGCTGCTGAGAAGTCGGTCATGATGTCACTGTGTCCAGGCACTGAGGGGCTGAGCGGCTTTCAGAGATCATTGCTCACACCCCAGCAGGGGCTGCCTAGTTTTCTGTTTCTTTTTTGTTTTTTTTGTTTCTTTTTTGGTTTTTCAAGACAGGGTTTCTCTGTGTAGCCCTGGCTGTTCTGGAACTCGCTCTGTAGACCAGGCTGGCCTCAAACTCACAGAGATCCTCCTGCCTCTCCTTCCCCAGGGCTGGGATTAAAGGCCTGAGCCATCACCGCCCAACTGCTGGCTAGTTTTTATGTCACCTTGACACAGGCTAGACTCATTTTGGAAGAGGAAGCTTCCATTGAGAAAAAACGTCCCCGCCATGTTGGTCTACGGGCAAGTCTGCAGTGTATTTTTCTTCAGTAGTGATTGATATGGGAGGTCCCAGTGGTGTCACCCCTGGACAGGTGCTCCAGGCTGACTAAGAAGGCAAGCCGTCCTCAGGTGTGGTGGCTCAGGCAGGACCCTGAGGCAAAGGCAGGGTCTCTGTGAGTTCCAGGCCAGCCTGGTCTACAGAACTAGTTCCAGGACAGCCAGGGCTACCCAGAGAAGCTCTTTCTGGGGGGAGTGGGGGGAGGCTGAGCAAGCCCTGAGGAGTTGGCCAGTAAGCAGCACATTCCTCTCCACCAGCTCCTGCCTCCAGCTTCTTATCTTTAGTCCCTGTCCGGGCTTCCCTTCAGGATGGACTCCAAGCTGTAAGATGAAGTGAACCCTTTCCTCCCCAAGGTCCGACCCTCGATCATGGTGTTTTAGCACAGCAATGGAAACCCTAACCAGGACACCTGCATGCCTTCCCTAGGAGGAATTAGTATTCCTATTTTACCAACGAGGAAGCAGCTCCAAATAAGCAGCTTGCCAACATGATCTGGCCCCTCTAAAAATCTCCCGTGCTTGTGCGTGCGTGCGTGCGTGTGCGTGTGCGTGTGCGTGTGCGTGTGCGTGTGTGTGTGTGTGTAGGCTAGAGGTCAGTGTTGGGGGCCTCTTTCTCAAAATTGATCTCCACCTTTTTAAAATTTTCATTTTGTTGCTGTTTCTGTTGGAAATTTTTATTTTCTTTATTGTTGCTTTTAGTGCATGTATGTGTGTGTGCATTCAAATCCCACAGTGTGCACGGAGAAGTCAGAAGATAACTTCGTGGGGTTATTTTTTCCTCTTCCACCCTTCTGTGAGTTCTGGGGTTGAGCTCAGGTCACTAATCCTGCTGGCAAATACCTTTAGCAGCTGAGCCTTCTCGCCAGCCCCTTCCTTCATCCTCAGGGAACCTGGAGCTTCCGGATTTGGCATGGCTAGCTGGCCAAGGAGACCAGGGACTCTCCTGTCTCTGCTTCTCAGGTGCTGGGATTCCAAGGCTGCACAATGAGACCAAGCTGTTTATGTGGGTTCTGAGAGATCAAACTCAGGTCTTAAACTTGGGATTCAAATGTTATTTGTTTATTTATTTATTCATTTATTTATTTATTTATTTATTTTCTATACATTAGTGTTGTCTTAGTTAGGGTTTTTATTGCTGTGAAGAGACACCATGACCATGGCAACTCTTTTTTTTTTTTAAGAATATTTTTTAAACTTTATTTTATGTGCATTGGTGTGAAGGTGTCAGATCCCCTGGAACTGGAATTATAGACAGTTGTGAGCTGCCATGTGGGTGCTGGGAACTCTGGAAGAGCAGCCAGTGCTCTTAACCACTGGGCCATCTCTCCAGCCCCCCTCCCCCACGGCAACTCTTATTAAAGAAAACATTGAATTGGGGTGGCTCGCTTACAGTTTCAGAGGTTCAGTCCATTATCATCATGAGGGCCAGCATGGCGGTGGCGTGCAGGCAGACATGGTGCTGGAGCTGAGAGTGCTACATCTTGACCAGAAGGCAGCAGGAAGTCGACTGACTGTCACACTGGTGAAGCTTGAGAAAAGAGACCTCAAAGACTGTTCCCACAGTGACACACTTCCTCCAGCAAGGCCACACCTCCCAACAGTGCCATTCCCTTTGGGGCCATTATTTTTCAAACCGCCACAGATGTTTTGTCTGCATGCATGTCTATGTGAGGGTGTCAGATCCCCTGGAACAAGAGTTAGAGACAGTTGTGAGCTGCCATTGGCTGCCGGGAATCGAACCTGGGTCCTCTGGAAGAGCAACCCAGTGCTCTTAACCACTCAGCCATCTCTCCAACCCGTCAAATGCTTTATTGACTGCGTCATCTCTTCAGCTCTAAAAATGACCCACAGTTGTTGGTTATGGTTCATGGTGGCCAGGTGCCGGCTCTCCCACCAGCTTGTGGTAGATATAACAATGAGCTGCAAGTCTGGAGTCTGAAAATCCTGGGGAGGAGAACCCCTTCCTCGTGGAGCACACTTCTGGGAATTTATATCAGGGCCAGCCAAGGTTTGACTGACGGGGATGGTCCTCAGGCATCCAACAGATCCAGGAAGTTTCTAGAAGGTACCCAAGCTGGAGAGGAGTAGGCAGAACATCTCTGTCTCTCTGTCCCGCTTTGCCACAGGAAGCCACGCTTTCCTCCCAGGAGTCATCCCTTTGGAGGCCTTGGCGGATGATGCTCACTCTCTCTCTCAGGACAGACTTCAGGAAGTGGGGTTAGGGACCGGGAAGGTGGCTCATTCGGTAAAATGCCCACCGTGCAACCGTGAGGACCTGAGTTCAGATTCTACACACCTCTGTGAGAGCTGAGTTGGCTCCAATTCCAGCACCGGAGAAGCTAGCTAGCCCACTAGTCAAGCCAGGTGGTGGGCTCCAGGTCCAGGAAGAGACTCAGCCTCAAAAACTATCATGGAGGGGCTGGAAGGATAGAGGGGATGGAGAGATGGCTCAGCAGTTAAGAGCACTTGCTACTCTTCCAGAGGACCTGAGTTCAGTTTCCAGTACCTGAGTCAGGCGGCTCACAACAACATATAACTCTGCTCCTGGGGATCAAGGCTCTTCTGGGCTCTGCTGGCGCGCGCGCACGCGCGCGCACACACACACACACACACACACACACACACAAAAAAAAAAAATTTTAAAAATTGTAGCATCTCTGGCCTCCTCCATACACACATATCCCCCCCTCACACGTATGCCCATCCCCACATGAGCATGTACAGTGTACATACATGGAAAGAAGGCAGGCAGGCAGGGAGAAGGAAAGGGGTACAGCTTGCTTAAGGTTATATAGTCCTGGTAAAGGGGGCTCTTGGAGTCAGTTTTGAATCTGCTGGCCACAAGTCAACCTGTCTCTCCTGTCTTCTTCTCCATCCCGACATTCACTAGAGGGTTCTACAGACCCAACTCTGATTCTCCAGCTCAACAGAAGCCCCGGGTCTGCAGGGTGAGCGCAAGGTTAGAGCCCCCAGCAGCCACACTGCATCTGGTGGAATGTGCTGGATATGAGAGATTCAGCTCCAACTAGAGAAAGCACAGTTGGACTGGAAATGCACAGTCATCCAAATAGTGAGTACTGGGCCCCACCCTGCTCCCGCCTCAGCCCACAGGCAGGGCACACTGTGTACCCAGCCTTCTAGCCAAGGCTGGTGCTTGCCAAGTTGAGGCAAGGGTTGCTATCCCCAGGAACTTATGCCATCTCCTGGGTGGATCTCAAGGTTGTCAAGGGGAATTCTGTGTGGGTGGGCATAGTAGAAGACAGACTAGACTGTCAGGGATCTGGTTCTTGGTGTGGACAAGACACCTGGCTTTTTATTGATCCATCAAGTAATTTATTCTCATGTTTCCCCTTGGTGCCCAATGCTGAATCAAGCTTACTCTCACAGAGCTCCCAGCTGCCTGTGGGGCCCACCTGCCTTGGCATCGACTCCTTGTCTTCTGGATGGTTCTGGAAGGGGCCATTCATCTCTGGTGTCAGTGACTGGCAATGTGTGTTGGATTGTGTCTCCCCTCTCTCTCTTCCACAGCTCTCCATTCCTCTTGGAATTTTTGAGAAGCCCTGTGGAGGTGCTGGAGAAATGACTCAGCAGTGAGTATTTGTTGCTCACACCAAGGACCCGGGTTTGATGCTCAGCACCCATGTGACAGTTCACAACTCTCTGTAACTCCAGTTTCAAAGGATCGGATGCCCTCTTCTGGCCTCCCTGGGTACTGCATGGATGTGATGCACAGACATGCAGGCAAAACACCATAACACATGCAATAAATCTTAAGAATGAGAGAGAGAGAGAGAGAGAGAGAGAGAGAGAGAGAGAGAGAGAGAGAGAGAGAAAGCCCAGCACAGAGTCCTTCTCATTCACCCTGCTCCTTCTCATTTTCTTCCTGTTTCTGATTGTCATGCTTCCTTCTGTCCCGGGGCCTTTGCACATGCCTCTCTCTTTTCCTGATTGTTCCTTTATGGCAAACAGATGTCAAGGTGAAGCTCAAGATTCCTCCCCCTGATGTCACACCCTTCGTGTGGGTGGGACCCCAGGCTTCCTCCTAACCTCCTAACCAATGCAGCAAAAGTGCAGGAGGCCATTCCTGTCCATGAGGTACGTTAGACCTTTTCTGTGGCCAGTCTGTACTCTGCTTATTGGGGTGCATAGATGTTTCCTTTATATTTCCCCTAGAAAACTTGCACAACAAGCTCACGAGCAGAGCATTTACCTAGAAATGCTGTAGTCCCAGGTCGGGGTCCAGTCACCGGCTTGGAAGAAGGATGCTGCAGGGTGAATAGAGTTGTAGCACTGGCCTTTCGTCCTGGCTGGAGTAGGACACCACTTGGCTGTTCTATGTGCCAGACTGCAGAAAAGAGGCTGCCCTTCCCATTACTGGACACCCTCCCCCACGCCCCCAACCCCAACCTCGCCCCTCACCACCACCACCACAGGGTGTTCTTACAAAAAAAACCTCACCTAGTCTGAGTCTGGAGTCACCTCTGCTACTTTAACACTAGGGGGCGCTCTGAATTGGGAGTTTTCCTACAAACAGCTGCTCTGAATGGCCCATGGTCCTGCAAGTCACCGGGAAAAGCTCAAGCAATCACAAGGTTTGAATGGTCAGAATATTTCTTTGAGCTGGACCTTCTTCCTCATATATGGGTAAATAGATCTCTCTGTCTTTCTGCCTCTGTCTGTCTCTCCTTCCCTCCCTTTCCGTTTCTGTCTCTGTCTCAGAAAAGAACTCACGTAGCCCCGACTAGCTTCTAACTCCCTCTGTGGCTCAGGCAGGCCTTTACCTCCAGATCCCCTGGCCTCCACCTCCTCAGTGCTAGGACCACTATGGCTATAGCCGGTTTCCTTGTTTGTTGTTTTTTGTTTTGGAGACAGGGTCTTACCAGAGCACAGCAAATTGTCCTGGAAATTCCCAGTCCTACCTCAGCTTTTCGAGCCCTGGAATTTTAGGTGTGAGCCATCAAGCCCAGCTGAACAAATGTTTTTTGTTTTTAACGTTTCCTGGGGGGGGGGGGGATCATGAAGCAAGTTCAGTGGCAGAGCACTTACCTAGCATGGACGCAGCTCTGAGTTGGATGGCGGTGTGTGTGGCATGAACCCAGCAGCGAGATGCTTGACCCAGTGAATCCTACATCCACAAAGACGTTGAATTCTGCCAGCACCCAGAGTGAATGTGGAAGTCACCCCTGTTCAGTCGGGCCTCCATGTGAGCGCTCAGCCCTGACTCACACCTTCCCCGAAGGCTTGCAGAGGACCCTCTGTGCAGAAATAGCTGGAGGGTGACAGCTCTGTGTTAAAACACTAAGTGTATCGTCCTCTCACCTTCAGAGAGCCGTGTGACCTTGGCGCTGTGCCCAACAGGCAGCTCAGGAAATGCTCCTCTTTCTCCCCTGTTCCTACCCCACTCAGAGTCCTTCCGAGGACAGCGCCAAGGTCCAGTGTTTCCTGGGCAAGCTCTCGGGGCACAGGGGGCTCTCCCCAACGTGACCAGTTCTAATTGTATCACTGTTTATCCACCCTCTGCCCTGTCACCAAAAGTAGATCCTGTGAGAGTAAGCCATGTGCCCTCTGCACTGCTGGGGCCCAACACAGTGCCTGGTATGTGTGGCTACTCACCTTCTCTTTTGCTCTTTTAAAATTACACTTTTCTATCTATCTATCTGTCTGGCATGTACGGCATCCATCCACTATCTATCTATCTATCTATCTATCTATCTATCTATCTATCTATCTATCCATCCATCCATCTATCCATCCATCATCTGTCCATCCATCCATCCATCCATCCATCCATCCATCCATCCATCCTCTATCTATCTGGCATGTGCGGCTACTCACCTTCTCTTTTTCTCTTTTAAAATTACACTTTTTTATCTATCTATCTATCTGTCTGTCTGTCTGTCTGTCTATCTATCCATCCATATCTATCTATCTATCTATCTATCTATCTATCTATCCATCTATCCACCCTCTATTGCTGTGGATATTGTTCTATATAAATAAAACACTGGTGGCCAGTGACGAGGCAGGAAGTAGGTGGGACAAGGAGAGAGGAGAATTCTGGGAAGCGGAAGGCTGAGGGGAGACACACTGCAGCCGCCCGCCATGACCAGCAGCATGTGAAGACGCTGGTAAGCCACCAGCCACGTGGCAAGGTATAGATTTATAGAAATGGGTTAATTTAAGATAAAAGAATAGTTAGCAAGAAGCCTGCCACGGCCATACAGTTTATAAGTGATATAAGCGTCTGAGTGATTATTTTATAAGTGGATTGTGGGACTGCGGGGCTTGGGGAGCCTGGAGAGAAGCTCTCCAGCAACACTCTATCTATCTGTCTGTCCGTCCATCCACCCACCCATGCATCTGTCTGTCTATCTATCTATCTATCTGGGAGGAGGTGTACATGCCACGGTAAATATGTGAAGTTCAAAGGACAATTTTTTGAGTCACTTCTCTCCTTCTACCCCGTGGGTCCAAGGATCAAATTCAGGCTTGGCAGTAAGAACCTACTGAGCCATTTCATCCACCCCAATTACCTCCTTTTGTTTTGTTTTGAGACAGGGTCTCACCGGGTATACCTGGCTGGCTTGGGACTCCCTATGTAGACCAGGCTGGCTTCAACTCACAGAAATCCACCCACCTCTGCCTCCAGAGTGCTAGGATTAAAGGTGCATGTCCCCACACCTGGCCTAACGGCTGCTTTTGAGTAGATATGTATTCATCACGCAGGGCATTCTGGGAGAGATATGGGTGGTGATTGACTGGGGGTGGCAGTTCAGAGGTTAAAGGCTCAAATGGCCTGAGGAGAGGCTAGACCATGCATCCCCAAATTTGCTTTTACCGTGGCACAGGTGAACAAGTCGAGCGTGCTTAGGGATGCGCACTGCCGTGAGAATACGCTTTGGTAGAGCGGTGCTCCTAAGGCACCTCCTGGGCTTGGCAGGAGTGTGCTTCCATCAGAAGTTCCAGGCTCCTTCCTCTCACACAGGAACGACTCATCTTCGGATCTGCAGGCAATACACTTGCGAATCCTCTCATTATTGTACCTGCAAGGTCAGAGGTGGGAAAACTTGGAGGGAGAAGGCAGGGTGCGGTGAGGAGGAGATAGTTCCTGTGTGGCCATCTTAATGAAGGCCCGTGAGTCAGGCCGGGGGCCTATACCTGAATCCTGGCTACTGGAAATGTGTGGCTAGAGGCTGACTGAAGCCCAGAAGTTCCAGCCAACCTAGGCAAGAGCGAGAACCCATAGAAAAAAAAAGGGGGGGGGGAGGAAGGTCCAGGAAATGCCTGTACATTATAGAGTTCAGTGCATGGGTGGCATGGACTGGCCCATGTCTCTTCAAAACTGTTCTTTGTATGTGTTTGGTTGTATGTGGGTGCACTGGTGTGCACACATGTGGTGGCCACGGGTCAACTTCGGTGCTTTCTTCAGCCCCTCCCCCCACCTTTCTAGAGTGAAGGCCTCAACATCCTAGAGCTCACTGATTTGGTGAGGCTGGCTAGCCAATAAATCCCAGTGATCTTTCTGCCTCTGCCTCCCCAGTGTTGGAATTCTAGGCCTGAGCCATGAATTCTAAGTGTCTTAGTTAGGGTTCTATTTCTATGAAGAGACACCACGACCACGGCAACTCTTATAAAGGAAAACATTATTTTAAATGATTTATTTATTTTTATTTTCTGTGCATTGGTGTTTTGCCTGTGTAGATGTCTGTGTGAGGGTGTCAGATCTTGGAATTATGGACAGTTGTGAGTTGCCATGTGGATGCTGGGAATTGAACCCGGGTCCTCTGGAAGAGCAGCAGCCAGTGCTCCCAACTGCTGAGCCATCTCTCCAGCCTCATAAAGGAAAATGTTTAATTGAGGCTAGTTTACAGTTTTAGGGGTTTAATCATCATGGCAGGAAACATGGCAGCATGCAGGCAAACATGTTATTGGAGAAGGAGCTGAGAGCTCTATATCTTGATCCACAGGTAGCAGAAGGAATCTGTGTGTCACAGTGGGTGTAGCTTGAGCATATAAGACCTCAAGCTGGGTGGTGGTGGCGCACACCTTTAATCCCAGCACTCGGGAGGCAGAGCCAGGTGGATCTCTGTGCGTTCGAGTCCAGCCTGGTCTACAAAAGTGAGATCCAGGACAGGCTCCAAAGCTACACAGAGGAACCCTGTCTCAAAAACAAACAAACAAACCCCCAAAAACTCAAAGCCTACCCCCACATTGACACACTTCCTCCAACAAAGCCACACCTCCTAATAGTGCCACTGCCTATGGGCCAAGCATTCAAACACATGAGTCTATGGGGGCATACCTATTCACACCACCACACTAAGCATTAACACGCTCGACTCCTTGAGATTCTTAATGCTGAAGCCTAGCCTGGTGTCTTTGGAGAAATCTATAGAGATGGACAAATGGACTCCCAGGGAAAGACTCTAGTCGAAGGCTGCTGCTCTGAGATCAGGAAGATGCTAGATGTCTCTGCTCCGGGTAAGGACACAGCCAGAACACAGCTTGGCTACAGCCAGGAGGAGTGCTTCCCCCAGGGCCTCCATCGGCTCGAACTGACCACGGCCTTTTAGGCCCCCGAACTGTGAGAAAATGACGTCTGCTGTCTAACTCACAGCCTGTGGTTTTTGTTATGACCGCCAAGTAGACTATGACAGGACTGTCCAAAATCTCTCTTTTACCAACACTTTTGTCTGTTTGTTTCTTGAGACAAACTCAGGCTGTAGTCCAGGTTGGTCTGGAGCTTACTATGTAGCCCAGGTTGGCTTGAACTCATCACAATCATTATTCCTCTCTCTCAGTGCTGGAATTATAAGTGTGAGCCGCCATGTACATGCTGGGGAGTGAACCCTGGTTCTCTGGAAGAGCATACATGCTCTTTTTGTTCTGTGTAGCCTTGGCTCTCCTGGAACTCACTTTGTAAACCAGGCTGGCCTCGAATTCACAGAGATCTGCTTGCTTCTGCCTCCCGAGTGTTGGGGTTAAAGACATGGACTACCATGCCTTGCATCCAGTGTTCTTAACCTCTGAGCCTAACAGCAGCCCTGGTCGATTCTCTGGTGTTTGATGATGCCACTCCACCAGGAGGACTTGAGTCCCGTGAGTTCTCTGAGCCCGCGTGTGCAACTCAGGCTCACCGCTGGGTGGCGCTAATACAGCAAAAATCAGGAAGGCGGCCGGCTGTGTGTGTGTGTGTGTGTGTGTGTGTGTGTGTGTGTGTGTGTGTGTTTTGTGTGAGTAAATCGAGTGAATCTTAATTAATTAATTTATTTTGAGACAAGGTCTTTCTCCATAGCTCTGGCTGTCCTACCTAGAACGAAGTAAGGCATGCGCCACCACCCCAGGCTGAATCTTAATTTCTATGGTAATTGAGAGGGGAGGCCAACCGCTTCTGCTCAGGTTTGGAACCCTGCTGTACCAGGATGCTGGGGTGGGGGTGGGGCGGGGGAGGGCGGGACACACACACACACACACACACACACACACACACACACACACACACACGGGACCTCTCACCAGGATGAACTCTTTGGAAGATGGGTAAGAGAAGCGGCTTCAGCAGTCTGCAGTGGCATCAAAGCCTGCCTGTTGGGAGTCAGCCGCAGGCGGAGACCCGGAGACCCGGCTAAGGTGGAGGGGCAGGCACACCGGGAGGCCCAGGGCGAGACGGGCACTTCACACCTTGCTCCTACCAAACATATTTTTCCCTCAGCAGGTGCGAGATCAAGGGATCCTGTGAAGAGAGGAGAATGGGAAAGGAAAAGCGTTAAGCTTTCTCCCACACAGGACGGCACAGAGGGTGTCTTAGCGACAGAAAGTCATTGCCCCTCACTGCTGCCGGCTAGCAATGAAGATCCTGAGGTCAGGCAGGACTGGTTTTTTTTTTTTTTTTTCCCCTGGGGGCTGCCTGGGAACAGTCTGTCAGGCCATTGTTGCCTTGGTTTGTAAATGGCCATTTTGCCTGTGACCTCACTTGACCTCCTTTCTATGGGTGTCTGTCTGCACACAAGTTTGACCTTTTTTTTATGAAGACACAAGTCATATTGGATTAGAGCCTACCCTAACAACCTTAATTTTAGGGGGCTGGAGAGATGGCTCAGAGGTTAAGAGCACTGGCTGCTCTTCCAGAGGACCTGAGTTCAATTCCCAGCACCCACATGGTGACTCACAACCATCTATAGTGAGATCTGGTGCCTCTTCTGGCATAAAGTCAATAGAGCACTCATATACATAAAATAAAAAAGCCTTAGTTTTAACTTGATTACCTCTATAAACAATCTATCTTGAGGTCACAATCTGAGGTGGGGGGTAGGACCCCAACATCTTTTTCCCTCACTTCCTCTTTCCCTTGCTCCCCTTATGGTGCTGGGGTGAACCCAGGGTTTTGCACATCGTTTTAGGCAAGTGCCCTAACACTGTTTTGAGACAGGATCTTGCTAAGTTATTCAGGCTGGTCTTGAACTTTAGATTATCATATCAGCCTCCTGAATAGCTGAATTACAATCCTATGCCATTAGGTCCAACTTTTTTTCTTTTTTCCTTTTAGATGAGGTTTCAGCGTGTTGCTCAGGCTTGCTTCATAATCTTGTGTGTGTGTACATGTGTGTGCATGTGTGTGCATGTGGAAGCCAGAACTAACACTGGATGTATCGATCAATTGTTCCCCATCTTTTCTTTTTCTGTTTTTCTTTACACCATTGGGACAGAGAAAAACCAATATTTTTATTTAAAACAGGTTGATTATAAATGCGATCTCTTTCTAAAAAAGAAAAGGGGATATGATATAGATATATAGGATATAGAGATGATAAGATAAAAGGGTAGGTTAATGAACCTACTTTTAAAGAACAACTTGTTTAAAATGTTTTATATTGGTATAGATTTTAGTTTATGTTTAAAATGTTTTACATTGGTATAAATTTTAGTTTATTGATACAAACTTGAAGTTAATTTTGTTATACTGTATATATATATATATATATATATATAAAATATATTCTTGTTTGAGGTATTATGTTTATGTAACTCATTTAAAATTGTAATGGATAATTAAGAAATAGATTAATAATTAGTCACCTATGATAATCATATTTGTAGCCATGTTAGTTAAGTCTTCTAGGTATACATAGATATATTTCAGATAGATAGGTAATCTTCGAATACTTCATAGACCTAGAGAATATGGCATTTAAATAACTTAGAATTCTGTTGACATGAGACACAATTGCTCCTGGCTGCACCAATTTGATCCCGAGAGAATGTTGGGCTTCTAAGACATTTCCATTTGGAAGTTTGTCTTCTTGGCACAAAATGGCCTACTGGGCAAAGAACTGCCCTTACCTTGACGGCTGACAGTACGAATGCAATGCTGTCCTTTCTGGACAAGCGGGACACAAGGAAAGCAGCCACTGTACTCTGCCAAGACAGGGTAAGATGGTCTTTCAAAATTCCTGCTTCTGAAAATGGTCTGTCATATACTCTAGGCCTGTAGCCAATTTGAATGCACCAACAATGTTGAGAAACATTAGGTGACTGTCCAGGCTGCCAGCTGTCTTGGTCTACTCTTGCAAGATTCCCGAAAGTTGCTTGCATCCATCTACCATTTCTCAGGTACCATTATGTTCCTTCTCAGGTCTTTGATGTGGTTAAAGACTAGATAGTTGTAATTTCCTCAGTTATGATAAAAGATAAGTTAGATATAAAACCTTAAACTCACAAATATAAGATAGATAGGACATCTTCTTTAATATTGTAACTGTAATTCTTGCTTGATAATTGTTTTGTTATACGTAATTTTACCATGTTAAAGTTAAAACCTTCCTTTTTAAAAAAAGAAGAAAAGGGGAAGTGCTGTGGATATCGCTCTATATAAATAAAACACTGATGGCCAGTGACCAGACAGGAAGTATAGGTGGGACAAGGAGAGAGGAGAATTGGGGAAACAGGAAGAAGGAGAGAGAGACACTGCAGCCACCGCCAGGACAAGCAGCATGTAAAGACGCCAGTAAGCCACCAGCCACGTGGCAAGGTATAGATTTATAGAAATGGGTTAATTTAAGATATAAGAACAGTTAGCAAGAAGCCTGCCACAGCCATACAGTTTATAAGTAATATAAGCGTCTGAGTGATTATTTTATACGTGGATTGTGGGGCTGCGGGGCTTGGTGGAACCTGGAGAGAAGCCCTCCAGCAACACACCATGTAGCCCTGGCTGTCCTGGCACTCACTCTGTAGACCAGGTTGGACTGAAACTCAGAGATCCACCTGCTTCTGCCTCCCAGGTTCTGGGATTAAAGGTATAGGCCACCACCGCTGGGTCTCCATCTTATTTATTTATTATCTATCTATCTATCTATCTATCTATCTATCTATCTATCTATCTATTTATTTATTTATTTATTTATTTATTTATTTATTTATGCAACAGGGCAACAGTCTTCTTGGTGAACCTTACCAGCTGGTGTCTAGACCGGTTAACAAGGAGGCTCCAGGAATCTTTCTGTCTCTGTACCTAACTTTTTTTTGGGGGGTGGGGGGACAGGGTCTCACTATGTAACCCTAGGTGGCCTGGAGCTCACAGGGAGCCTCCTGCCTCTGCTTTCCAAATGCTGGAATTAAAGGTGACTGCCAGTGTGCCGGGCTCGGCAGTGTTCTGTGTTTCACTTTGGAATATTTGCACACAGACAGCGATAGCACCCAAGTCTACACTGATTTTCTTGGAAAAACCAAGTCTGTCAACTTTATCATCTCTACTACTATTATTATTTGGTGTACCTTCATTTTGACTATGACCTCTCACATGAGGAATTTTTCCACTTGTGGGGTCATGTTGGTGCTCAGAAAGTTCTGGAATTTGTCTCATTTCAGATTTTGAATTTTCCGGTTGGGGACACACTGCTTGTGTTCCTGTTCCTACAGCCCCTATAACAAATCGATGCAGACCAGATAGTTATTTACTTTTACTTTTTGATTTTGGGATGGGGTTGAGGGAAGGGGACCCTGCAGGTGGTCACAGCAGGCAGGGAAACAAACCTTGAAGAGGTGAGAACGAAAACTCCTTCAGACTGACTCTGTCAACCTGGATCAAGACTTCAGGGGTCTGATCCCAGGCGGTTTATTCCCGACAAATTTAAACACAGTATGATTTGGAAAAAACGTTTCCTGGTATAATATAATCCCTGGTGCACAAGGAAGTGTAATTACATAGAAACTCCACTCAGGGTACATGTTATTTCTTCCAAGAAAATGGGTTCTAGAGATAGGCCACCGTACTAACTTAAGGGCCTCAAGAAGGGTCCAGTCAGGTCTCAGTCATACAGATAGCATAGAAGTCATTTGGGCTATTAGCCACCTTTGGTCCTGGTTGTAGGAGCTTGATATGGCCTGGTCCAACAGATAACACAGATCACCAGGTTGTTAATCATTTCTAATTCCCAGCTTTCTGGATGGAAGAACAGGTTTTTCATCTTTCCCATTGGGAAGACAATTCCGGTGCTTAACATTCCTGGTTTCTCTGGAGATCTGTGGGCATGAGGACCTTCGTGCTGTCCTCCCAACATCTAGGTATGTTGCCCAATCTGTTCTTGAACTCATAGGCTCAACTGTATCAGACCCCCTGAATAGCTGGGACTATAGGCATCATCAGTGTGCCCAGTTGGGTAGTTCAGAACAACAGATATTTATTCTCTCCCAGCTCTGGCAACTAAAGGTTGGAAATGAACTTGACAGAATCTGCTCCCTCTAGGAGGATCTGAGGCCTGAGACTCTGTTCTTGCCTGTTGCCAGCTTCTGGTCCACCAACTATCCCTGCATTCTTTGCCTTCCAGGAGAATCTCTCCATTTCCATCATCCTATGTGACCTTAGCTTTACTAATGATATCTACAATGACCCTGTCTTCAATAAGGCCATGTTCTGAGGTACTGAGGGTTTGGAGATTTTTTTTTCTTTTTCATTTCACTTCTTTTTTTTTTTTTTTTTTTTCGAGACAGGGTTTCTCTGTGTAGCTTTGCACCTTTCCTGGAACTCACTCTGTAGCCCAGGCTGGCCTTGAACTCACAGAGATCTGCCTGGCTCTGCCTCCCAAGTGCTGGGATTAAAAGTGAGCACCACAACCAGCCGGCTCATTTTTTGTCTTATCTTATTTAGAATGATCTTATGTAGCCCAGGCTGGTTTGTCTTAGTTAGGGTTTTATTGCTGTGGAGAGACACCATGACCACAGCAACACTTTTTTTTTAATGTTTATTGGTGTTTTTCCTGCATGTATGTCTGTGTGAGGGTGTCGGATCCCCTGGAACTGTAATTACAGGCAGTTGTGAGCTGCCTTGTGGGTGCTGGAAATTGAACCCGGGTCCTCTGGAAGAGCAGCCAGTGCTCTTAACCACTGAGCCATCTCTCCAGCCCCTACGACAGCAACTCTTACATTTTTTAATTTTTATTTTTTTGTTTATTCATCTATTTATTTACATCCTGGCACAGCCTCCTCCATTCTCCCTGCCCAGTCCCTTCCTCCCTTCCCCCCCTGCTCCCACACCTCCCCCAAATCCTCTACTTTTCCATCTCCATCCAGGAAAGGGCAGGTCTCCCATGAGTATCAAGAAAACATGGCATATCAAATTGCAGTAAAACTAAGCACCTCCCCATGTGTTAAGGCTGGGCAAGGTGACCCAGTATAAAGAGTAGGGTCCCAAAAGCCAGCAAAAGTGTCGGAGACAGCCCCTGTTCCCACGGTCCCCCAAGAGGGCCAAGCTACACAGTTATAATATGTAAGCCAGGCCGAGGGCCTAGGTCAGTCCCGTGCAGGTTCCCTGGTTGTCTGTTCAGTCTCTGTGAGCCCTTATGAGCCCAGGCAAACTGGCCGTCTCCCGTGACCAGATTGGTGCCTGGTCTAATTGTCATCAGAGAGGCACCATCCAGCAACTGATGGAGGCAGATGCAGAGACCCGCAGCCGAACATGAGGTGGAATTTGTGAATCCTGTGGAGTTGGAGAAAGGAGTGTTGGAGCCAGAGGGGTCAAGGACACCACGGGAAGGCTCACACAATCAAAAGAAAACATTTAATTCTGGCTGGCTTATAGTTTGCTGGAGAAGGAGCTGAAAGTTCTATATTTTGATCCACAGGCAGCAGAAGGAATAACTGTCACACTAGCTGGACTTGAGCTTATAAGGCCTCAAAGCCCACTTCCACAGGGACACACTTCCTCCAACAAGGCCACACCCACTCCAACAAGGCCACACCCACTCCAACAAGGCCACACCCACTCCAACAAGGCCACACCCACTCCAACAAGGCCACACCTCCTACTAGTGCCGCTGAGTATGGGCCAAGCATTCAAACACCTTGAGTCAATGGGGGCCATGCCTATTCGAACCACCACAGTAGCTGGGGGTCATCTTGACCTTCTGATCTTCCTGCCTCCCCCTTTTGGGTGCTGGGATTCCACTAGCATGCCTGGTTTTTGAGGTGCTGGGGACCAAACTCAGGGTTCCTGCAAGCGCAAGCACTCTATGAGCTGAGCTACACTCCCAGCTCCAAGATTAGAATTAATATATCTTTTAGGGGGACATAAACCCTAAGGTCCTAAGAAATGTGCTGTACTGCCAAAGCCTCCTCAGTGGACGAATTCAATATTCATTCTCCAGACCTCCCCATAGTGTGTGTGTGTGTGTGTGTGTGTGTGTGTGTGTTAGAGGAGGAGACGATCTCTTCTTGTCTTCCCCTCTTCCCTGGGAAGGGTATGTGGCAATGTCAGGCAGCTTTGTAAACATTAGCAGGCCTGGAAGACATTGGGACTGACTCCTTCATCCTCAACAGTTTGGAAAACCAAGGACTGAAATTGCAGGGCTCTATTGGCTAGTCAGAGGGATGAGACCGGAGTGGATGAGACCTGAGTCCTCTGACCCTGGGAAGTGTGACAACCAGAACTGTCTGGAAGGTGATTAATAGGCCTGGCTCTGGAAATCCTGAGCCTCATATGGTCCCTGTCTAACAAACTCGAGCGCATGTAGTGGTGTGCCCGAGATTCTATCTCCAGGCGGAAGGTGAGGACCCATAGCAGGAACTGTTCTCTGATCTCCACTTATGTATGCATGTGCCTGCACTCACAGGTGACCCACACACAGACACACAGAGGACAAATTCCCTCAGGAAAAAATGACCTGTTCTGGAGACTTCAGAAACAGCCTAAGGCCTGCCTAAAAAGTAGACTGGAGAGTGGTCCTTGGGGCCATTGTTTACTCTTATGCCTTAGGAGTGTGCTCTGCTCCATTAGGCAATAAAGGCATCACTAAAAGTGTGTCTTGTCTCTTTTCATGGAGATTTCAAGAATGAAGAAGCAGAGGGGACTCCAAACCAAGAGCCCAGGGAGGGTACATCCCTAAAGGAAGGTGTTGTATGACAAGTTTATTGCTGACTCTGGCGGGGGGGGGGGGGGGGGGGGGGGTGCTAGTGAATCTGGTCGGTTTCAGGGACTTCCTGAAGCTATTTTGAGTTATTACCCTTCCTGTTTAAGGAGGTTCCTGAAGTTATTTTGAATTCCATATTGTTTAAGGAGATTCCTGCCGTTTGGGGTGTTTTCGGAAACAGTTACACAATAGAAGGTCTCCGGATGCTTAGTCTGGGCACTGTGCATAAAAAATGACCGAATTACACCTTCAGCTAATCTGATTTACTGATTAGAACCTTGGAGATGCAGAGAGGTTGGAATGTTGCAGGTCCTGAGCCAGATTATTTTGAGGCATGTTTATGCTGCTTAACAACTACAGCTTGCCCTGCTCTCTACCTGGCCTAACAGCTTTGTAACCATTCTATAAATCATTTAGAATGCATGAACAGCCCTCTAGTTTCCAATCAACCAAAGGGCTAATTGCCTTTAGACTAGCATCCGACAGCCTATAGCTGAGATCTCCCCACCCTCCCCTTGGCTGTAGCCTGGTTATCTGGGATCCTCACCAATACACGTGAAACGTGCCTCGATTTATGACTTTCTTTGTTCTGTTGCTATCAAACCTTCACCAAGAGGCTGGAGCAACGGCTCATCAGTGAAGAGTAGTTACTGCTCATACAGAGGATCGGTTCCCAGCTGGACATGGCTCACAGTTTTCTGTAACTCTAATTTCAGGGGATGATCATCACCCCTCTTTCTGGCCTCTGAGGCTACCAGACACACAGATACACATGCAGGCAAATACGCATGAATCTTACAAAACAAAACAAAAACGAAACAACACACAACTTCGTTGAACTGTGACCACACTGGGACATGGAATAACCTGCATCTGTGTTCTAGGGCTAGGGCCACTCATATTTGGCTCCAGGATAAACCTTCTCTGATCCCCTTGGAGGTGAGAGTCTTGTTTTTGCATCGCAGCAGCGCGCTGCACGCAACAATGCTCACAAGGACCCCGAGAAGCAGGTATTTATATAGACATTAATTCCATGTTTCCTGGGCTTTGGAGAGATGAAGTTACTATGAGGCCTCAATTAGAGTTTCTTCACGTTTTTCAAAGTTCCCTGATCTGCCGGACTCAGCCCCATCTGGAGAAAACCCAGCCTGGGAGCAGCACCCTCAAGATGTAGGTGCAGACATCCGCCTCCAGCGCTCTGGCTCGGGCTGACTCTACACAAAGCGGTTCCTCCCTAGGTTCCTGAGCGCGCAGAAAGAACTGAGCGCTGATTGGTTCGCGCAGCCGGAGCTCAGGCCTCGCCCCGCCCCAGTTATCATCCTGGCACCGCTATTGGCTGAGCGGTCGTGCGCACAGAGCTGGCTGCCCCTTGGGCTCCGCCCCCTCGAGCTCCGCCCCTTGGGCTCAGAACTTGCACCGGGTACCGGCGGCCGCCGAGGGAGCGTGACTGCTGGGCGCAGGGCTTAGGACGCATTGTCGCCGTAAGTGCTGCCTCAAGCGGCCCACAGGCTCCGCGCCGCGCAGAGTAACGGTGGCCAGAGGCCGAGCGTGGCAGGGGCTGGGGGAGAAGGGAAAGCAGGGTCCCAGGCTTGGCCGCGTCCTTTCCCCTCCCCCAGGACACCTGGTGGTAGCACTGAGCGGCGGCTCGGGCAGTGTCCGGGGTCGTGGACTCGCCAGCCCGCGATCGCTCGGGGGAGTGGGAGGCTCGTAGTTAGCGCTCCCGGACAGCCCAGCTTCCGTTTCCCCAGGGAGACGCCCGTGCCCACGGGGAGAGGCAGCTGCGCATGTCGCTCCGGGAGTGTACCTCTCCGCCCCTGGCAGCGTGGGACGCCCCCGGCCTGTGTGATCACCAGAGTCCCCTGGTCTGTTTGCTTTATTTGCCCCCGTCCCCGACTGCCAGACCAGTGCCGGGCTGGAGACCAGCAGCCACGGGCAGCGGGCATGCGGTCTGGGGGAATCCTGCCTTTGGCCCCTGCGTACTGTCATGGGCAGATACAGTCTGAGGATGCTCACGCGGGGCTCCCCAAACCCCAAGACTCAGAAACTAGGCGCCGACACGTCCGGCTCACTGCCCAGCGGGCTGTTTCCCCTGAGTGGGAAAGTGGGTCAGCTCTGTTCTGGTCTCGAGTGCACCTTTGGGACAGCTGGGGTGCGAACAAGCACCGTGCCCCCTCACCTCCCCACACCAGCTCTCGGCCTTGGCAGGGTCCCGAAGCCTGGCTGGAGCCAGCGGTGGGGCAGCTCGCGCACATGGCTCCAGAGGCTCCGGTTGCCCCGCAGAGCGGCTGCCAGGCTCTAAAGTTCCCAGTTGACCACAACAGTAACTAAATATAGGACCATCTGGTGCGTCCGGAGTGTCGCAGTGGTTTCTTTTGCAGAGATCTCAGGGCGGCAGATAAGGTGGTAAAGCTCTGGCCCTTAAGGGCTGGGTCAGAGCTATCTATGGTCAAGGTTTAAGTACCCCAGCCCCCAGTTTGGAATCTAGGTGAGACCGGTTTCCCATCTGGCAGAGGAATCGCGCGCAGCGCTCACAATAGCTCTGTCAAAGCAGAACAGCACACCCACCTTAAATTTATTGTGTGAAAACTTCCTGTCTACCCGTGTTTGCTCACCTATTCATTGGTCATGCCTTGATGTGGGAAGCCCTTAATGGCTTGCAAAGCCCTTGCTCAGAAGTGATTTATCATCAATTAGTTTTCCTAACAGCTCCATTGAGGAAGGGTGATGTTTCCATCTTACAACTGGGGCTGCCCCACAGCATTGAGAACTTTCCAGAATTCTGCTTGGATTAGTGGTGCCCCTCAGAGGACTGACTGCCTTCTAGGAAAGTCCCCAGAGATCTGAAACAGACTGCAGGCCTTCTCCTCTCTGGCATGTCTTTGTCTACCTGTTGCTGGCACCCTGTGGTTCCTCCCTCTGGGGTCAGGCCACAGGCCTCCATCCCCCCCCCCCAGGCTATCACTGTTCTGTACTGGCCCATAACTGGCTCATTCTGCCTGCCAGTGGGAAGCTTGTTCCATCAGGCATGTCCAGCCTGTGGCCTGTGGGCCCAGTTCGTCCCAGGAGAGCTATGAATGCAGCTCATACACATGTGGATGACAGGGCCGTGTTGTGGTGTCAAAAGGTGGGGACACCTCTAGTCTATCCTGTCTTTGTCTCTTTATTGTCCGGGGTGGGTGACCAGAAGATTGCAGATTTAAACATGTCCTGGGCTGTATCACAGACTCGGGGAAGGGACAGGTGAGCAGGTGGGCAGGGATTATTCTGTCTGTCCAAGCACTGTGGACTTGGGAGTGATTTCTTTGGTCATTTCTTCCTCCTCCTTTTTCCTCTGGTTTTCTTTTCTCCTCCTTCCTTTCCTCCTTTATTTATTTTTCTGAGACAGGGTCTTGCTCTGTAGCCCAGGCTGGCCTGGGACTCAAAATCCTCCAGCCTCGGCTTTCCCCGGGCTGGGATTATAGATACATGTCGCCGTGTCCAGCTTCCTTGAAAGTTTCCAAGTCTCCCGCATCCCCCACCCGGTGGCTGCAATGGATAGCCCTGGTTATAATGAAACAGCCCAGGCCCCTGTGGGCCCATAGCTCCTGTTTCTTCCTAACTCCGCTGCCATCACTTTTACTCGAAGGCTTCACCAGATCTCTGCTTCCCGAAGCCCAGGACTGAGACCCTGTGGGGCTGGCCTGGGGCCCCTGGTTTGTGCTGGCTCCAGAGGGATGCCGATTGCCTTGATTGTTCAGATAGTGCTGATGTGCAGATTGTGAATGGGCTCAAAACTGTTTATATAGACTGCGGAGGGGGCAGCCTACAGCCCTGCCTGGCTTGGCTTTGACAGTTGTCTGTTTCTCTTTTTAAAATGTTGAAAAGAAAAAAAAAAAAACCCACAATAACTATGTGTCCCATCCCATGCCTCCCACTCCCCACCAGTACTGGGATTAAAACCAGGGCTATGAGAAGAGTCTGAGTTGCCCTTGAACTTGCTCTGTAGTCCAGGCAGGTCTTGAACTTATGATTCTCCCTCTTCAGCCTGCTGAGTAGCTGTTATTACAGGCCTGTGCCACCAGACCCAGCAAGGACAAATGTGTTTTTCTCATCCTCCTCCCCAGCCTTTCTCTTTGAGCTCCTATTAGATACTAAATAAATCCATTTGGTCCAGGCTTTGGGGCCAAAGGGGCCACTAAGTGCACATGGATAGTTTTCTCGGTGCCTCTTGGTGGGGCCAGGACCCCACTCCAGCCTCCTCAGGTTTTTTTCTCCCTCAGCTCTGGAGTCCTGCTACCCTATCTTGGCCCCTGTACAGAATGTGACCTGTCGTCTCTCCACCACACAGTCCTGCCTGCTCTGTCCTCTGGCTTGGAAGAGGTGCCCGGCTGGATTGGTGGAGCACTTCTCGCTTGTGGTGAAAAGAGTCTTTAGGTGATATGAATGGCTGCTTGGCCAGTGGTGAGTGTGGTGAATGTAGGCAGCTGATGTTTTAGGCAATGGTT
Organism: Peromyscus maniculatus bairdii; assembly: GCF_049852395.1. Lineage (NCBI taxonomy): Eukaryota > Metazoa > Chordata > Mammalia > Rodentia > Cricetidae > Peromyscus > Peromyscus maniculatus. The sequence goes on along the minus strand of NC_134872.1, from coordinate 26,971,757 downwards.
TTAGATTTCCTAGGATGTCTCTATGCTGCACCCAGGGCATCCTTGAGATAAGGGAGTCCTTCTTCCTAGTAAGTTGCTTTGTCACCTGGACTTTATATGTTGTTCCTGTTCGTGCTTTCTGGTCCACCCTGACCCACACTGGGGTGTCGGAGTTTCTACTCCCTGGTGGTTTTCCCAGGGACTTCCTTCATCGATAACCCACAGCTGTATCTCCACCTGGTGACAGCTGATAGAATTGCAGGCATAGGGGCTGAGTGACAGCCTAGTATATTCTTCTGGGTAGCACAGGCCCTGCGCATCTTCAAATTTTCTTTCCATTTTTTGTTTTGAGTCCAGAATTGTCCCGGGGCTGTTCTTTAGAAATTTCATCTTCAAAAAAATCACAAGTTAGAGTTAAATCCTGTCATTTTTTTCCTTTTATTCTTATGCCCTGTATACCTAACATACATAATGATTATTGATCATGAGTATTGGAGAGGGGAAGGAGAGAAGATGGTATGCAGGAAGAGCCCCAGGCTAAGAATCAGGAGACGTGGGGTCTCTGTGTCCATCTAGCTGTTGGCCTCCCTTCCTTGATCCTCAGTTTCCCTGTGTGTGAAGGAGTTAGGGTAAGTGACGTCAGGGCCACTGAGAGGGCTCAGTGGGTAAAACACTTGCTGCCACACCTGGTGACCTGAGTTTGATCTAAGAACCTACCGTGGGGAGAACACATTCTTGAAAGGTGTCTTCTTACCTCTAAATGTGTCCCACAGCACACTTGAGCCTGCACACACACACACACACACACACACACACACACACACACACACGAGAGAGAGAGAGAGAGAGAGAGAGAGAGAGAGAGAGAGAGAGAGAGAGAGAGAGAAGTAAAATTAAGGGCTGGAGAGATGACTCAGTGGTTAAGAGCACTGGCTGCTCTCCCAGAGGACCCGGGTTCAATTCCCAGCACCCACATGGCAGCTCCCAACGGTCTGTAACTACAGTGCCAGGGGATCCAGCACCTTTACACAGACATGAATTTGGACAAAATGCCAGAGCACATAAAATAAAGTTAAATAAGTAAAGTTTAAAAAGTAAAGACAAGTACGTCACTTCAATTTTGGCAACGCTAATTCAGGCCTAGGGAGTAGGCGGCTACATGTTGAAAGTGGTGGGGTCCCGTTTGTCACCGCGGCGCCGCCGGCCCCCCCCCCCCCCACTGTCACTCACTGGCCCGAGCTATGCAGGCTGTTTATGTATGCAGATTTAGGACCCTTTTCAACCTATTGGAAGAGTCACTTGACTTGCATTCAGATTTGAAATCCAAGTGGTGGGCGTGGCCCGTCACCACTGGAGGTACTTCCGGAGTATCTGTATTGGTGAGAGTACAAGAGAAGCCTAGGGTGGATGTGCTCACAGGCCAGTGGGGAAGGGGAGGGGAAGGGAGCAATGTGGGAGGGGAGATTTCTCTTTTTTTTCTGTTTGTTTGTTTTTTGCTTTTTTTTTTTTTTTTTTTTTTTTTTTGAGACAGGGTCTCTTTATGATGTAGCTCTCTGGCTGTCCTGGGTCTCACTATGTAGCCCAGACCAGGTAGGCCCCCCCGAACTCCCCAGTGCTGGGATTAAAGGTGCATGCCACCACGCCCAGCTGGAGAGAGAAATTTTGATGCTCACAAACAACCTGTGAGTGACCTGTGCTTAGTCATGTAAGTACCACTGAAGCTCAGAGGGAGGAGCCACTGCTGAGGCTGGGACAGTCAGGGGACACTTTCTGGGAGTGGAGCCATGGGACCTGGACTCATTCCTCACGGATGAGTTCTGCCGAAGTGTTTGTTCAGAGTCCCGTGGGTCATACACGGAAAAACTCAGCGCTGGTGTCGCACCTGCCCATGTCCTCCCGGATCCTCTCAGCTGGCTTTCGTGGAGTGGTTTATGAGTCCCGGGCTCCGAGTGAGGCAGGCTCACGTGCTTTGTGGGATCATGTGCACTCATTGAGAGGTGTTACTAGGCTCCGTGCTCAGTGTGGTTGAACCCCCCGCCCCCACACTTCCCAGTCACTCGGTGGCAGAGTTGGACTTGGGGTCTTTCCCATCATCAGTGTGTTCTGCCCTTCCTGGGTCAGCCTCTTGGTGGGACACACGCCATCGATCTCCTGGGCGAGGGATGGGCTTAACCTTACCTGCCCTACGTGGTCAGCTCTGAACACTATCTCTCCCGCCTCTGGCCCCTGACCAGGGTGGGTCTGCTGGAGTGACTGTTGACTTCAGGGCCAGGAGAGACGAAGAAGAGGGCCTTTGACATTGACTCTGAGTTCCTTCCTCCTTGTGAGGTAGGTGACTTCTGTGAAGAAGTGTGGCGCTACCCAGACCTGATTAGGACCCCCCTTGCCTTGAGCTTGTCCCTGGTACCTAGTCACTGTGCTTTGGTTTCTGTAATAACAGGGTTTGGGAGTCATTTTTATTACTTTTTTCATTTCCTTAATTAATTAATTAACTTGAGACAAGGTCTCATGTAGCCCATGCTGGCTTTTCACTTATATAGCCAAGTATGACCTTGAAATTTCAATCTCAAACTCCCTAGTGCTAGGACTACGGGTGTGTCCCACCATGCCTGGTGTGTGTGGTGCTGGGGATCGAACCCAGGGCTTTTGTGACTGCTTGGTAAGCATTTTACCAGATAAGCTATGCTCCTAGCCTATTTTTCCAATGCCTTGTCATTTGCTTTTCTTCTCTTCTCTTCCTTCCTTCCTTCCTTCCTTCCTTCCTTCCTTCCTTCCTTCCTTCCTTCCTTCCCTCCCTCCCTCCCTCCCTCCCTCCCTCCCTCCCTCCCTCCGTATGTATGTATGTATGTATGTATGTATGTATGTATGTAGTATTTCGTGTACTACATACATATCTGGTGCCTGGTGCCTTCAGAAGCCAAAAGAGTATGGTTGTGAGCCACCATGAGGGTCCTGGGACTTGGATCCAGGTCTGTGGAAGAGCAACCAGTGCTCTTAACCTCTGAGCCGTCTCTCCAGCCCCCACACTTCTTTAAGTATCTTCTCCCCAGGGTTCCAGTGTAAGACGAATTGCTAAATGGTCTTACTAATAAAAAACCCAGAACCAGGTATTGTGAAAGCTGAAAAACCAGAGAAACAGCCAGGCGTTGGTGGCACACGCCTTTATTCCCAGCACTCGGGAGGCAGGGGCAGGTGGATCTCTGTGAGTTCGAGGCCAGCCTGGACTACAGAGTGAGTTCTAGGAAAGGCACAAAGCTACACAGAGAAACCCTGTATCAAAAAAAAAAAAAAAAAAAAAAAAAAAAAAAATCAGAGAAACAGAATAAGCCACAGCCAACCTCACCTCGACAACTCCTCAGCTGATCCTGTTTCCTCAGACTGAAGGCCTCTGAGTCCTCACTTCCTCACTGGAATATATCTCAGCTGTACTGCTGTTAAAAAGCTTCTAGTTTGCCGGGCGGTGGTGGCGCACGCCTTTAATCCCAGCACTCGGGAGGCAGAGCCAGGCGGATCTCTGTGAGTTCGAGGCCAGCCTGGGCTACCAAGTGAGTTCCAGGAAAGGCGCAAAGCTACGCAGAGAAACCCTGTCTCGAAAAACCAAAAAAAAAAAAAAAAAAAAAAAAAGCTTCTAGTTCCTGGTCCTCATACCTTTCTGCTTCCTGCCATCACTTCCTGGGATTAAAGGCATGTGTCCTTCCAAGCAATGACATGAGATCTCAAGTGCTGGGATTAAAGGTGTGTGCCACCATGTCTGGCTCTTGTCCCGGTGTGGCCTTGAACTCACAGAGATGGATCTCTGTCTCCCGAGTGATAGGATTAAAGGAGTATGCTACAACTGTCTGGCCTCTATGTCTGATCTAGTGGCTGTTCTGTTCTCTGACCCCCAGATAAGTTTATTAGGGTACACAAGAAATCAACCACAATCCAGTTTCCCTTCTCACGTCCAGTGCTTCCTCTTTCCTTGCAGATAAACTCTGCAGCAAGCCAAGACTGGGCCTGAGTGCTGACACTGTCACCATCCTCTGTTCTGGCATAGAGGCGGGGGGATCCCTGGAGACCACCCACCCGCCGACTCTAGGGCCTATTTGCCCCGGTACTGCACTTCCTGCCCCGTAGCAGGAACCTGGTAGATGGGGCAGCGAGCCGGGCAGTTATGTGGATTGAGCCCTGGCCAGGAGGCTGCAGAATAGACAGGCGCCTTTCCCCAGCAGTTAGCTGGATCTGGCCTCTTCCCCAGCAATCCGCCCTACCTGTTGAGTCACAGGCCATCTGAGTCCTCACCCCTGCCTGGCCACTGGGTCAAGCTCTGTGTATGGTGAGGTCACACGTGTTGATCCTCCCAGGAGAGGCCCAGCTGCCCTCACCCTCTGGGTGGTAGATCAGAGCACTGCAGAGGCTAAGCTGGATGTGGCCTGGGCTCTGGAGGAGGTGAGTGGCCTGGGGACTCCTTCCTGGTAGCTTCTTAAGGGCCTGGGTCCTTAGGGAGGAGAGTACCGGTTATGGGACGGACCCTGGCTGGCAGGTGGGTGTTTCATGGTCCTGTGTCTTCCGCAGGCTCAGACCCCTTTGTGAGCAGCAGACCAGCCTGGAGGCTGGGAGCCGGACACCCACGTCTGCATGCTGAGGAAGATGGGTGAGGCCGTGGCCAGAGTCGCGAGGAAGGTCAACGAGACGGTAGAAAGCAGCTCAGACACCCTGGGTAAGTGAGGCCCGGCTCTCCTGCCCTGTGACTTGCTTGTGAATTCGGAGATGGTCCATAAAGGAGATGGAGGGGGCCATCAGTGTGTGACCAGAAGGACAAGCGCTTCTTGGAACTTCTACTACAGTTGTGGCTAGTGTGGCTGGTGTGTGTGTCCCCCTGTAGACTTGGTTCTTTTTTTTTTTTTTTTTTTTTTTTGGTTTTTCGAGACAGGGTTTCTCTGTGTAGCTTTGCGCCTTTCCTGGAGCTCACTTGGTAGCCCAGGCTGGCCTCGAACTCACAGCGATCCGCCTGGCTCTGCCTCCCGAGTGCTGGGATTAAAGGCGTGCGCCACCACCGCCCGGCTTAGACTTGGTTCTTATGTTGGGTCCTGGCCAAAGAAATTGGAAGAGTGCTGAGCTGTGGATCCTGACTGCTTGGATGTCACTGAGCTTAGTGTGTGTGTGTGTGTGTGTGTGTGCGCGCGCGCGCACGCGCGCGCGCGCGCGCGCGCGCACACGCACGCTCCATCAAACTGCCTCAAAACATCAAACTGGCCACGCTCGAGTCACCCCATGTACAGGCCCCATGCGGGGCGCCTCCTGAGTGTTATCTGGTTGAACTGTCACCGGCTCCCTGTGGGGAACAATACTTGCCTGCCAGTCATGTCTAGCCTGTGTGAGCTTTTGGGCTCACCCAGCTGGAAGATAGCTTCACGCTCTGCTGTTGTGACATGTATTTTTTTTTTTAAATTTGAACGGATAATAGCATTTTAGCCTTTTATTTACCCCGAGACTCCTAAGTATTTAAGCAAGCCATCCATCTAGTCGAATTCTGAAGATGTGAATGACAGGAGGAGCCAGGGGGACTGAACAATTATGTCTGTGTATGCATGAGTTTGTGTGTGCCTTTGTGAGGTGAGCATGAAGGATTCATGTGTTCTGCAAACACATGAATGTGTGTGTGTGTGTGTGTGTGTGTGTGTGTGTGTGTGTGTGTGTGTGTAACTCACAGGATTATCAGTGCCACTGAAGAGACATAGGCATGTTGGCACATTGTAGGAACTCAGAGGGCTAGAGCACGGGGATGGCAGTGCATATGGCTTGGATGGGCTTTATCTGTGGAGAGGAATTTTCCAAGCATGTGGGGGTTTGTGTGCACACGTGTGTGTCTGCATGTGCCTGTGTAACAAGGAAGCCTTTGGGTGGTGGTTATTGCCTGAGTAGAGACCCGAGCTATGAGCTCCCTTCAGGTGTTGTCTGGAATGCAGGCTCTGAGCCAGAAGGTGACAGCCCAGGGATTAGAGAGACAGTCAGCCTTCAGATACGCTTCGGTCACTGCCTCTTCCAGGAAGCCCTCAGTTTTATCCCATCCACCCTCCCTCCCTCTCTTCCTCCTCTGTAGTGACCCATTTGGCATTTCCAGAAGGCAGGAACACTGTGTTTTTTTTTTTTTCCTCCATGTATCTCTGGCTGAAGTGGAATGCTATGTATGCAGATCAAACTGGCCTCGAACTCACAGAGATCCGCCTGTCTCTGCCTCCTTAGTGCTGGTATTAAAGGCGTGCGCCACCATGCATGGTTGACCCTGTGGTCTTCTGCACCCTCTCCCTGAACCTAGTATGGCACTTGGCACTGTGTTGGCATGAGGCAGGTTCACCAAGCTGAGGCAAAGGGTGAGGAGAGGTTGTCAGGCAATGGGAAGGTTTCTGCTTGGCTTTGGAGGGGGAGCCTTGGGGATAGCTGCTAACGGTGGCCCCTCAGTAGAGCTCTGGAGTCTGACCCCCGGCATACAAGACCCTCTGCCTGGCTTCGGGCTATCGGGTCCTGGATGTGAATCCCGACTCTGCCACGGACTAGCTTGGCATCCCAGCAGGTCACCTACCCTGTCTGAGCCTTGATTTCTTCATCTATAAAGTAGGGATGGTAGTTGTGTCCTTCTCTCAGGGTGGTTAGGGACAATTGTGTCCTCCTCTCAGGGTGGCTAAGAACAATTACATCTGTCACTTGCTTGGCATGCAGGGAGCTCGGTCATTGGCAGCTATTATTTTTAATTTTTTTCTCATACCCAAAGGCGGTTGAGGTGGAGGCGAAGTCCTCATTGGCACAAACGACCTCCACAGGTGCCAATCAGCCCGGTCACACAGGGCCTGCCTCACATTCCCTCCGATGGGCAGTTCAGTATGAGGTGGCGTGTCGATAAGGTGGCAGGCGTTGAGGGACCCAGGCAACGCCTTCTCATCCAGATCCAGATCCAGATCCAGACCCGGTGAGCACAGTGGGTAGTGACAGTGCTCAGGAGGGAGAGCCAGGGAGGGAGACCTGAACTCTGACCCTGGCAGCTTCCTGGTGGAAGAGGCAGCTGTGAGGAGGCAGGAGAAAGGGACCGGATGTGGCCACGGTAGGAGAGGCCTTTGTTGAGTTAGAGTTGATTCTTTAGCTTTCAGGAGGTGTTGTTAAGGGGTGATACCCCCCAACTGTGTGAAATCTGGAGCTCCCCAAACCAGAGATAGCAAATGCATGTGTCCCAGTGGTCAGGTGCAGAAGTCAGCAAGTGGAGTCTGCCTGGGTGATGCGTGTGGGCTGGTTAGGATAGAACATGGCATACCAACCCCTGCACCAGCCAGGGTCCGTGCCCACTGAGGATCCCAAGGCAGGCCTCCAGCCACCCTACCAGACCACCACAGTGCCTGGGATTAGAACCCCTGCTGAGGGTACCAGAGCCGAGAGCCTCCCTGTACCGCACAGCCTTGGGGTAGGGTGGTAGCTGGTGATTGCCAAGATCCTGGGTGCAGCAAAGGCCCAGTCAGTGTGGGAGAGCCTTCAGCCATGGAAGTCCTGCTGAAGCCGGAGACTTTCCTGTGGTGGGATTGAGCCTTTAAAGTCACAGTTGGGTTGTACAGGCCTTTTTACCGCTTTAGTGACCACAGAAGCAAAATGTGAGACCTGGCCATTCTGAGCTCCTCACAAGTCTGCCTTTTGGAAGGTGACCCGACCAGACCAGGTTCAGACAGTCTGAAGGAGCCACGGGCCTTAAGAAGTCTGTACCTATTGAGCACCTACTGTGTGTTACCTGTCTGAAAAAAAAAAAACACAAAAACAAGGTCTAGGTTAGATGACTCAGTGTGTAAAGATGCTGACCACCAAGTCAAAGACCCAAGTTCAATCCCCGGGACCCACTCAGTGGAAGGAAAGAACCAACTCCTACAGGTTGTCCTTGGACCTCTCCGTGGGTCTTGTGACACTTGGGCACATACATACACACACACACAGAAGCTTGTGGTTTCAGAATCTTTGAGGAATTTTTTTTTTCAGTGCAGAGCTGAAGAAAGATAAGACAGATATTTAAAAAAAAAAAAAAAAAAAAAAAAAAAAAGAAGCTTCCACCCTAGCTCACCCTTTTACTGAAGGTGACATACATCAAAAACCCCAGCTTCCAGCAGGGACAGCTTGGCACCTTGACAGGCCCAGAGCGGCCATCCTCCCACCTAGGGGTGATGGGATGTCAGTTCTGCCTCTCCAGGTCCTCTGCTCACCAGGCACCCGTGCGAGCGCTTGGCCAGTCCTGACTCATTTAATTGTCACGAGAACTTGGTGATGTCAGTATCCTGTTGTAAAGATGGTGAAACAGAGTGAGGTTTTTTGTTTTTCTTTTTCCTTTGGTTTGGTTTTTCGAGACAGGGTTTCTGGCTGTCCTGGATCTCAGCTCTGTAGACCAGGCTGGCCTCGAACTCACTGAGATCCACCTCCCTCTGCCTCCTGAGTGCTGGGATTAAAGGTGTGCGCCACTACTGCCTGGCTAGACATGAGTATTTTTAATGTCTTCTTTCTAGCGTACTGCTGCATAAAGGTAACCAACTTGTGCCCTCTGTAAGGTTGATTTTTAATTTTGTGAGAAGGTGTGTCACTGTGTACCCCAAACTCATTATATAGCTTAGGCAGGCTTTGACCTCACTGTGTAGCCCAAGCTGGCCTTGAACTTACGGTGACCTTCTTACTCAGTCTCCCGAGTGCTAGGAGTAAATGCAAACATGTATCACATCATGTTGTGGGAGTTTTACAGAGCTGGAGCTGGAAAGAGTATGCAGGTGACTTGCTGGTGACCCAGGTGGGTAGAGGTGGAACCACAGCTCACCCAGCCCTGTGTGGTTCAGACCCTGGCGGGACAAACACCCTGATGCCCCTGTGGAGGCACAGGAAATGAAGGGATGGGCTGAGAGCCAAGCCGCTGGAGGCTACCCTACCCCAGACTGTCTCCTCTCCCGCCTCAGAAACACCCCTGTGAGCCCGCCTTTTCCTTTCCTTCCGTTCTTTTTGAGGCAGGGTCTCACTGTGTGGTCCTGGCTGGCCTGGAACTTGCTCCATAGACCAGACTGACCTTGAACTCACAGAGCTTCAAGCTTCTGCCTCCCAAAGTGCACCACCATACTTGGCTTGCATTTTTAATGATGTGTACTTATGCACACATGAATGCAGATGCCCTCAAAAAGCCAGAGGAGAGCAATGGATCCTCTGGAGCTGGAGTTACAGATGGTTGTCCTCTGAAAGAGCAGCGAGTGCTCTGAGCCGCTGATCTATCCCTCCAGCCCCTATTCCCGGCCTCTTTTAATTTTTGTTTTGTGATAGTCTCATCCAGTGGTCTAGCCTGGTCCTTGGAACCCTTCTGCTTCAGTCTCCCATGAGGCTGGGGTTCCAGACGGGCAAACCCACGCCCAGCTGAGTTGGCCGCCTTTCCTCAGTAGAGCCTGTGTGACACTCGTCCTGGCTGGCGAGAATCCATCCGTACCTGGCTTCTCTCTTCCCCTGAGTGGGGATACGTGGCACAGGTCTGCCACCTGTTACCTGTTCCCGGGCCGGAGGACGTGTGGATGATTTCTAGGTTTCCCACATTGTGAATGAGCCCATCAACGCCGTCATGAAGGGTTTTGTGCGAGTCAGTGCCGGGAGCAGTGGCTGGGCTGCGTGTGGTGAGTGTGGTTTGATCACCGTGGAACAGCCCTTCTCGTGCCCAGAGCTCTGGTCCCTGCCCATATTCTCTGGCACGCAGTACGGTTTTCAGTTTAGGACGGTCTTTTAGGGGGAGACAGCATCTGTTGTTGCTTTACTTACAGTTCTTTGATGACAAACGATGTTGACAATCTTTTCATGTACCTCTTTGCCCGGTCTGTCTTTGATGAAATCTGTGTTCCAACCCTTTATTGTCATTTTAAATAAATAAGTTTTGTCATTAAGTTTTGAAAATTCTTGTGTGTGTGTGTGTGTGTGTGTGTGTGTGTGTGTGTGTATGTATCTCTATACATATATATGTATGTATACAGATATATATTTTTTTCTTTGAGGTGGTGTCTCTGTAGTCCTGGCTATTTTGGAACTCAAAAGAGATCTCTTTGCTCCTGCCTTCTGAGTGCTAGGACTAAAGGCATATGCCACCCTGCCCGGATCTATAAATATATATTTTTTAAATGTTTTATTACTTATTTATTGGGTGGGGCACACAGATGCCATGGTGTATGTAGAGGTTAAAGAACTTTTGGGAGTCGGTCCTCTTCTCCCACCATGTGGGTCCTGGGGTTGGAATTCAGGTAGTCAGGTTTGGTGGTAAGTGTCTTTACCTGCTGAGCCATCTTACTGATACCCAGCTCTTTATGTATTCTGGTTCCAAGTTCTAGTTCACTTTTTTTTTTGTTTGTTTGAGTCAGAGTCTGGCTATGTAGTCCAGGCTAGACTCCAGTGCCATCTCCTGCCTCAGCCTCCTAAGTGCTGGGGTCCTACATGTTCTCCATCATATCTGGCCAGACGTGTTTTGCTAACTCAGTTTCTAGGCTCTGCCTCGTCTTTCAGCCTTCTGACACTGCCTTTTGAGAAACAGATACTTTTAATCTTGATGGAGTCCAGTTTATCATTTTTTTCCCTTCTAGACAGTACTCCTGGTGGTTCATATAAGATAGCTTTGCCAAACTCAAGCCTGCCTGTCCTCCTCTTGGAACTGTCTGGAAGCTGGGCAAATCTGTGGGTTCATGGGCCCCATGTCTGTGAGAGTGCAAGGTTCTGTCTCCCAAGCAGCACTTAGACGGGAGGCTTGTGTGAGTCCCTTCTACCTTAAATTTCTAAGGTCTGGCCAGGTCCGTTGCCTGGCAGGCCTCTGAATATGGATGAGGGGTAGAGAGAGGCTGAGTACAGTTGGGAGAGGCCGCCACGTCCTGGGATGGGAGCTGAGACATCAGTAGGTGACCCAGGCTAGGGAGAGAAGAGATGTAGCCTTCCCTTCCCTTGTCCCAGGCTCACCGTGGTCCCTCCCCAGCTCTTAGCCATGCTCTGCTGTGCTTACCAGCAGATGGCACCCTGTCACCAGCTGGCCTGGCTGTTGTAGGGTGTCGGTTTTACCACCTGACAAGAAGTCCTCTCCCCAGCTGGCTCGCTCTCTGTAATGTATAATTGTCTGATCCCTGTAGGGATCACATGATCTGGAAGCCTTTCCTTCCTCCCTCCCTCCCTCCTTCTCTTCCTTTTTTATTTTTTATTTTTTTATTTTTTTATTTTGAGACAGGGTCCCAGAGTGTAGCTCTTAGCTCTGGCTGGCCTGAAACTCCCTATGTAGTCCAGACTGGCCTCAAATTCACAGAGGTTTTCATGCCTCTGCCTAAGTGCTAGGATTAGAGCTGAGTGCCACCCAGCCCAACAGAAACCTCTTCCTTCTTTTCTTCCTTCCTTCTCTTCTTCCTCCCTCCCTCCCTCCCTCCCTCCCTCCCTCCCTCCCTCCCTCTTCCTTCCTTCCTTTCTTTATATTTTTATGCGCATTGGTGTTTTGCCTGCATGTATGTCTGTGTGAGGGTGTCAGATCTTGGAGTTACAGTTGTGAGCTGCCATGTAAGTGCTGGGAATTGAACTCAGATCTTCTGGAAGAGCAACTCAGTGCTCTTAACTGCTGAGCCATCTCTCCAGGCTCAAAACCCCTTTCTTTTATGACAGTATTTACCATGCACTTATATGAGTCTCACCGAATCTGAAATTTATACTGGCTCTTTCCCAACAAATATACACTGAATACCGACCGTATGCTTAGCAGAACCAGCTGCTCCAGGGGTGTCAGTGTGGAAACTGAGGCAGGTCTCTCTCCACGTTCCTCTCTCCCTCTCTGGACACACACAGATTTAGGATAAGGGAAGCAGCCAGGACTATAGCAGGAACGACTTCTCTGTCTTGGCTGGCTGGTAGCCCGGCCTTAGTTGAGATTTGTTAACCGGCCGAGCCTGGAGCAACCTGTGAGTTTAGGGGTGGTGTGTTTCACTGTAGTGTTTCTAGCCTGGGGAGTCCCCAGGGTCTGCCAGGTCCAATCCTGTCTGAAGGTACGAGGGTAGGAACAGGCTACCAAGGCATCCCTCAGACTCCCATCTCTGCTCACTGAGAAAGCCAAAGCCCTCTCCTGCTTCTTTGGCTCCTGCATTGGATGGGGCTGGGTGCTGTCCATCCACTGCAGAGCATCCAGCTGCTCTCCCCAGAGACCCTGAGTTCTTGTGTGATGAAAGCCTCCTCTTGGCTTTTCCTCTGTATGATGTGACGTGGAGGGGTGTGAGATGCTTCCTGTCTAAACTGCCATTTCTAGACAGTCTCTCCAGATCGCAGGGTTTGGAAAACCAAGCTTGAGTTTTCCTCCAGGCCTAGAGAGAGCTTTTTCCCTTCTGGAGCTCGGGACCTCTTGAAAGCTTTGTATCCCGGAGCGGGCACCCTCAGTCTCTCACTGGTGACCTCTGAGCTGACCATTTCTCTGGAGCGTGGCTGCCCTGTGCACATAGTGTTCAGCACCCTCCCTAGCCCCATCCCAGAGATGCCAGTGTCCCAGTCCAGTCAGCCTTCTCTGATAGAACACCACAGTCCAGGTGGCTTAAAAGCAGCAGAAAATTGGTCCGAGGGCTCAGTGGGCAGGACGCTGGCCGTGCAAGCATGTGTACCTGAGTCTGGATCCCCAGAAGCCACGCAGAGCCGGATGCTGTAGCACAAGATGGAGGCAGAGATAGACCCGAGAGCTCAAAGGCCAACTAGCCTGGTGTAGGCAGCGGTAAATAAGAAGAAACCCTGTCTCCAACAAGGTGGAAGGTGGACACTGATACCCAAGATTTCCTCACTTGGGTGTTGGAGACCAATCTCAGGTCCTTTCCAAGAACAGTGTACACTCTTAACTGAGGTCCTTTCCAGGAACAGTGAACACTCTTAACTGAGGTCCTTTCTAGGAACAGTGTACACTCTTAACTGAGGTCCTTTCCAAGAACAGTGTATACTCTTTTTTTTTTTTTTTAAGATTTATTTGTTATGTATACAGTGTTTTGCATGCATGTGTCCTTGCAGGCCTGAAGAAGGCACCAGATCTCATTACAGATGGTTGTGACCCACCATGTAGTTGCTGGGAATTGAACTCAGGACCTCTGGAAGAGCAGCCAGTGCTCTTAACCGCCGAGCCATCTCTCCAGCCCCAGTGTACACTCTTAACTGAGGTCCTTTCCAACAACAGTGTACACTCTTAACTGCTGAGCTGTCTGTGTAGCTTCCCGCATGTGGATTTTTACAGAAAGGTTACTTACTTATTTGTGTGTGTGAATGTATGTGCACGTGTGTATTTGAGTGTACGCACATACAGGCCCCAAGAGGATGTTGAGTGGTATGTGGGTGCTGGGATCTGAACTGCGGTCCCCATGGATTGTGCAGCAACCATTCTTAACCTGAGCACTGGATTTTCCACACATCCGTCTTTGATTTTGTTTCTCCACTGCCCGGGATCTTCCACGCGGTTGCCTGCAGATGTTTGTTCTGTGCATCACTCTGTTGTATTTCACTGCGTACATGTGCCCCGGAGTGTTCACCCACACCACTGTAAATGGACTCAGGGCTGCCCAGCAGTTCTTTTTTGTTTGTTTGTTTGTTCGAGACAGGCTTTCTCTGTGTAGTTTTGGAGCCTGTCCTGGAACTCACTCTGTAGCCCAGGCTGGCCTCGAACTCACAGAGATCCGCCTGCCTCTGCCTCCCGAGTGCTGGGATTAAAGGCGTGCGCCACCACCTCCCCGCCCCAGCAGTTCTTACATGCATGTAATTCTGTAAGGAGAGACTCAGGCTGTAGGCATCCTTTCTAGGTAGTATGGATCTTTAGGACAGATATCACTCAGGCTGGCTTGGGTACTAGCTGGCTGTAGCACTGGCAGAGAGGAAGAGCCAGTAAGTGGGACATATCTCGGGTACCTATGGGCCCCCTTCATCCCTCTTAGGATAGGCCTGTTGATGGCAAGAGGAGTCCTGAGGCTTGAGTCTGGTTTCTGTTGCTGTGATGAAACACCATGACAAAAAAAGCAAGTTGGGGAGGAAAGGGTTTATGAGGCTTACACTTCAGCATTGCTGTTCATCACTGAAGGAAGTCAGGACAGGAACTCAAACAAGGCAGGATCCTGGAGGCAGGAGCTGATGCAGAGGCCATGGACGGGTGCTGCTTACTGGCTTGCTTCCCATGGCTTGATCAGCCCACGTTCATATAGAACCCAGGACCAGCAGCCTAGGGATGGCACCACCCACCATGGGCTGGGCCCTCCCTTATGGATCACTAATTGAGAAAATGCCTTACAGCTGGATCTCAAGGAGGCATTTCCTCAGCTGAGGCTCCTTCGTCTCGGATGACTCTATTGCTTGTGTCGAGTGGACACACGGAACCACCCAGTACAAGCCTTTAGCTCAGCCCTGACCTTGCGAGGTGACCTTGGCAGTCACTTCCCAACTCTGGCCTGGACCTCTGTCAGTTATACAGGTGCTGGGGAGCCAGCCCACTCTGCCAGGTGCTTCGGACATGTACATTCTCTGGCCCGGGAGTCTGAGAAAACAGGCTGGTGTGGGCTGGCCGCGGCTGCAGTGGCTGTCAGTAAAGCCTCGGAGAATCTGAGGCTGCTGTCCCTGGCAGGATGTGCCAGCGTAGAGAGAGCAGCGTGGGTGGAATCCTGGTAGGATGCGAGAGTATAACTCAGAAGCAGATAACCGGCTTGAAAAGCAAAATCAATAGAACCGGAGAAACAGAAGCTTTACCACCGGCAAATGGGCCTGGCGCCGACGCCTGCTGAGCCTCAGTGCAGGACCCAAGCTTGGGGCGGCTCTCGTTTCACAGGCCAGCGATTAGCGCCCGTCCTCCTGGGTCCTGGGGAGCGTCTGAACTGATGATGTCAAGCGCAGCTGAGGCCCAGAACCGTGGGTTCAAAGTCCAGGCCGTGAGGGAGGCAGGAGAGGGCCGGGGGGCTTCCAGAACACCTTGTCTTCTGTCCTTGGTGCAGTGTTTCTTTGTGCCCAGGTGGTCACGGAGCCCGCCCAGACCCCTCAGCCTCAGGTGCAGAGACCTGGGACAGGGAAGGAGCCGCTCTGATACCTGCGGGGCCGAGTGTGGACTTGCTCTAAGGTCTAGCTGTGGCCTTCACACCTGGAGAAACACTTAAAACAGGCAGATGGTCCATAAAACAGCAGCAGATGGGCTGGGATGTAGTTCAGTTCAGAGAGCGTTTGCCTAGTAAATCAAGCCTAGTGGGGTATTCTTGCAGTCCCAGCACTTGAGAAGGAGAGGCGGGAGGAACATCCTCAGCTATCTAGTAAACTCAAGGCTAGCCTGGGCTACATGAGACCCTGACTCAAAAAAAAAAAAAAGCTCACTAACACAACAAAACACAGGTGCCAGCCATGGTAGTACCTCTCTGTAATCCCAGCACTCTGGAGGTGGAGATCATGATGAGTTCCAGGCTTAGCTAAGGCTGCATATGAGACCCGTCTTAAAAAAACAACCCTCTGCCCCGCCCCACCCGGGAAGAAGACAGAAATCAAAATCCAAGCACAGTGAGAAGCTGTGGGTAATCCCTAGGCCTCGAGTGCTAGCTCCAAAGCGGGCAAGGGTGGGTAGTGGGAGCCAGGCTCTCCCACCCGGCCCTCGGGCCCCCAGCCCCTTCCTCTCTGGCACAGTGTTTTGTGGGACCAGAAGAGCTTGAGGCTCCTGGGGTCAGACTGGCTGGCGGTGGGATTGCTGGGACAGAGAGCGGTCAGCCGGAGTCCTAGGCCGCCCCACTTCATGGCAGTGGTGAGTAAAGGCCCCAAAGCTCTGTGGCTCCGCCCCAGACCTCTCCCTCCCTTGGACCTATATAGATAGATCCTTTTGGAGGTCCGAAAGCGGCGGTGAATCAGCCTCGTTCACCCCGTTCTGACATCACGGAGGGCTGAGGACCTCAGACATCCATGCTGTCAGATCCTAGGAATGGAGGTCAGTGCCCCAAGGACTGGCTGTCCCCGGCTCCCTGGCTCCAGCTCTGTCCCATGTTATTACCCGGTCAGAGAACTCGTCCCAAGCCAGTGGACAGGAATAAAGCCTCGTTCACTTGCTCTCCTCCCCTCCCTCCTCCCTCCTCCCTCCTCCCATCCCACTGCTGTGGAGGTGGCTTAGGGGTGAGAGTTGGTCCCTCCCTGGGTTGTCTCAAGGGAAGCAGGTGGATGGTGGTGGTCCCTCTACAGCAAGAACAAACACTGGGGCCCAGGCATGGCAGTGATTTATGGAAATGCTGCAGTCCGTGCAGAGAGGGCGCCAGATGGAGAGATGGCCCTGTGGGTTGTACAGTCCGTGCAGAGGAGGGGGTGAATGGTATATGGATGAGCCCTGCTTTTACACACAGGACCCCAGCCGTGCAGCTGCATGATGGGCTTTGCATAGAAGCTACTGAACCTTAGGAGGCGAGTCAGGTGCAGGGTGCAGGCAGGGGGCCCGCGAACAAGGTGTTCTGGGTAAAAGTGGGAGGTCCCCGCCAGGAAGGGCAGGGCCACACGGAAGGGCAGAGGAGCCAGTTAGGAGGCGAAGCGGTATGTCCAATTGTAAATAGTTGTGCATTGAGGCCCCACCGCACACAGGGCCAGGATCTAAAGAGCCTGAAGGTGGAAAAGTCACTTCGAATCAAAATGACCCGTGTCTTCCATGGACCAGGCTGTCTCAGCGGCTGGACATCCCTCCCGTCCCATCCTTAACTCTGCGATCTGATTAACCTTAGAAGGTACCTGTTAAGCCTCCCAATTCCTTAAGTAGCTGAGGAGGATCTTGAACTTCTGGTCCTCCTGGCTCTGCCTCCAGAGTGCTTGGATTACAGGCTCGCACCACTATACCCAGTTTGGTTTTCTACATCCTGTGAACACTGACCAACTGGGCGACATTCCAGCCTCTAATGCCGTGTTACAGAGGAGAAAACGGAGGCCTGGGGGCACTGAGCCACTTCCCCAGGCCTACCTCCCAGGAGGGCATGGGGCGGGGGATTTAAACCCAGCCAGAGTTCTCTCCAGGGTGGAGCACACATTGTTACCTCTGAGGAGACTGTTGATTCTGTGTTTGGAAGCACTTTATTTTATGGCCAGCATGCCCACGTTGTAGGGAAATACGTGTCTTCAATGCCAGAGTGGCACACTGCTTTTGAAATCAGTTAAATGAGTGCGTGAGCTGCCTCCACTTCCTCTGATCTGGGTGGTGACAAAGGTCCCTGATGACTTCTGAGCAAGAGAGCTGCATGACCTGCTTAGGTCTAGAAGGGTATAGGGCACACATGAAACCACCTTAGGGGACCCAGGGAAGAAGCAGCTTGGCACCTTTGTGGGTGATGAGAAGACAGTCAGGTGTGCTGTGTGGAACCTGGTTCCACTTGAACAAACAGGGAAGCCTGGGTTATTTGGGGTTGGTAATGTGGGGGGTTTGGGGGCCTCGTGGGATGCCACGGAGAGGCTCACAGCAAGGAATTGGACAGATGGCTCGGCCAGCTGGCACTGGGGATTTCTGCAGAAGAGCTACTGCTTCAGGAGCCCGCCCCACCTTAGATGGCTCCCTCCCTCAATCCCATGGACCTGTGCAATTCTTTGAAATTGCAGGGCTAATGATGCAGCTTCAGATAGCGCGTGTTAGTGGAAGAGTGGAAACACCTGGCCTCAGAAATCGGCAAATAGATAATTTCACAGTATCAAAAGCTCCCGTGGCTCAGGCACGAAAATGTTAGCCTTGGGCAGGCAACTTAATGAGGAGGCTGAGGAGTATATTAAAACCAAATATTTCCACAAATGTGCATGCGACGCTGGCTGTTAAGGTGGGAGGGATGGAGGGTCGGGTTGGAGTGGACTGGCCAGGCCAGCAGTTCTGGAATCAGGCCACCTCTGGGCTCTAAATGAGATCTTGCACATGCCAGAAGCGATCTTTCTTCTCGATCAAGTCGAGAAATTGTGATCGCTCACAGAGATGGTGGTGCTGTCCAGACTCATTATCCAGAAAGATGGGATTTAGGACCCTTTGGATTGTCCTGCCTTGGCTGACTGGATTGTCAAGATGCATATTTCTGTCACGCTCTGCTTTCTCTGGGAGGTTTCTTTGTCAAGTCCTCCCTTCAGAACAGTCTCTCAGCATGTGCTCTGTCTCTGGTCATCGCCCTGCAGAGGATGGGCTGTGCAGGCACTGGAGGAAAGACCTAGTTAAGGAGCCCTGCAGGTGCCCGGTTAGGCTGCTGCACTAGCTCCTTATTCCTGCGCTGAGGCTTGACTCGCCCCTGCCTCTCTGGTCTGCTGTCCTAGGATACCCTTTTGTTTCCCGAGGACAGTTAGAGCTGACTGCCCTCTCAGGTCTCTGTCTCTGCTTACTGTGCTGGAGCGTGAGCTAGCTCCTCACAGGCAGCAGTTGGGTCTAGCTTACCATCGTGTCCTTAGACAGTGTTAACCCAATGGCTGTCTGGGAGAGACTTCTCGAATGAATGAAAATGAATGAATGGGTCAGATGAATTAATGATAGCTTTCGACAGGTGGTACTTTTGCATCACACAAAGAGAACCAGATACAGTGGTATATCTCTCTAATCCCAGCACTCAGGAGACTGGGGCAGGAAGGTTGCCAGTTCGAGGCCAGTCTAGGTTATATAGAGAGCTATCTCAAAAACAATCTTCCCAAAGCCCCCCAAAATTGGAGGTGTAGCTCAGCAGATAGTTGCCTAGCATGTGCCAGGCCTTGGGTTCAAATTCTAGCACTCCAAAAAAGAAAAAGGAAGTAGGGGTTGGTTTTGACTCTCATAGCCAGCAAATCTGGTGTTAGGATTTGAATTTGAGTCTGTTGGCCTCCAGTGCGCTCCTTTAACAAGCTACCTGCCCCAGTGGGACCCAGTTCCTACTGAAGGGCTCCAGCAGGCCTGAGCATGACAAATATGGCGCCAACCGTTTTTGCCTTGCCCTTCTCCATTCTCTCTACCTTGCTAAAAACCATTAGATTACATTCTTAAAGCTAGCAACCCAGGTCTAGTCCCTTATTTGGCCACTTCCTCCTCCTGAGGCCTGCTACCAATGTCCAGCTATCGAAGTATTGAAGTCCAGCAACCAAACCCCCTTTGGCTCACAGGGTTTCCCCTTTCCCTTTATAAACTGTCATTTGCCTATGGACCATGTCTATCTCCTCTACCCAGAGACAGTCCTTTGTCCTTCCAGATCCTGGCACATGCTAGGTAACTGGGTACCAGGGTGGAGAGATGGCTCAGTGGTTAAGAGCACATACTGCCTTACGAGGGCAGTGCATTCATGTGCACATACCTGTACACACATACATACATACATACATACATACATACAACTAAAAATAAAATAAATCTTTGAAAAGAAGCTGGTCTAGCAGCACACACCTGTAACCCCAGGGCTGGTGGGTTGTAGGGAGACAGGTGCATTGAGGGGGTCACTGTCCAGTCAGTCTAGCAAATTGAACTTCAGATTCAGTGAGTCCAGTGATGTTCAATCAGTTTTGCAAACAATGATGTCTGTAAAAAAAAAAAATAAAGTACAGTGTGATAGAGGAAGAGACATAGGGGCGTGTGTGTCTCTCTGTGTGTGTGTGAATGTGTGTGTGTGTGTGCATGCAGTAAGAGTCTCAAGGGGTGGGACAGTGGCCTTCACTGAGAACATGAGCATTTATAGACAGAGCTAGAGATGAGAAATTAAGAGTGACCTGCCCATGTTCACTTGTGAAGAGTAGCTGCAGATCAGGATTTGGTTTCCCAAATTCTGTAGGGCCATGAGCCGCAAGAGGAAGACATTCCACCCATTCCCTATTTAAAGTGTGACTCTGAGAAAAATCTCAACTCCTCTGTCCTTAGCTTCTTCATCTGCAGAGGAGATGCCAGGAATCCCTCTCTTGGAGCTGCTTGTCAGGTTTAGCCCAGTGATGTTCAGTCAGCGCTGACTGCTGTGCCCTTGTGACTTCTGCCCTGACCAGCTGAGGGCCCCACAGAGCTGTGGGTGTCTAAGTTGTCAGCAGCAGCATGGCTGCTCTTCTGACTCCTCACTGGCTGGGATGAGTCACTGACTAAATTAAGATAATCGATGTCTTAAGTCAGCACCTGTGTGTCATCCATGTATTCTGTATTTGCAAAAAAGAAACTTCATTTTTAAGTGAATATTGGTGTTTTTCTTTTCTTAAAATAGCAGGCCAGCTTGTCAGCAATGAAAAGGGTTTCTTTTTTAAAATAATGTTTACATGAATTCTTTGAGACTTTTATACAGTGTATTTTGTCGTATTTATTCCCTTCCTTCAGCGCCTCCCAGACCTTCCCCCACTTTCCCACCCACTCAACTCCATATTCTCTCTTCCTACTTCTCTCCCAAGCCCGTCAAGTCTAGTTTGTGTGTGTGTTGACTGACTGTTCCTGAGTATGGGGTCTGCCCTGTAGTGTGACCAGTAAAGCAGGTGTCACTTCATTGAAGAAAACTGGCTCTTCTTCCAGCAGCAATCAGCTGCCAGTCGCTCCGCACTAGGGGTGAAACTCCATACTCACCTCCCTTTTTTTATGCTGGGATTTGGTCTGGTTTGGGCTTTACGCAAGTCTTATGCACGCTGTCACAATCACTGTGAGCTCTTACATCTATCTGCCCTATTATGTCCATAAAACACTGTTTCCTTGTATAGATTCCCGAGCCTTTTGGGGAAGGTTATAATTATAGATGTTCCATTTAGGGCTGGGCACTCCAAAGTCTCTTGCCCTCTGCATGCTGGCCAGCTGTTGGTTTCTGTGTTAACTGCCATTTACTGCAAGAAGGGACTTCTCTGATAAGGCTTGAGAGATGCACTGACCTATGGATACAGCAATATATCATTTGGAGTCATTTTTAATAGTCTGTCCATTAAGCAGACTAGTAGCATTAGGTTCACCCCTGAGGCCATGACCTATCTAGCTGCAGGTTCTTGGCCTGGTTGACAGTGGCAGGTATTAGTTCCGCCTCGTGGAGCTGGGTTAGAAAGTGGTTGGTTACTTGAGTAATAGTTGTACCATTGTTGCACCAACCGGCGTATCTTGCTTACAGGGTTCATAGTGAGGTGAGACTGATGATTACCTTTCTCCTCTGGTTGTGTGCACAGCACCTTCCAGCCTGTGAGAGCTAGCCAGGATGGGTGAAGCTTCCAGTTGAGTACCAGTTAGATTTCTCCATGTTCTATGTATGACTCCAGTGTCTGATATCTTCTGCAATGGGGTCTTACCATTGAGTTCTGGAGCATTGGCAATTATGATGATATTATGATGATATTTTATTTGTGCTAAAATGTGATTTTATTTGTATGTTAATAAATGAAGTGGCCTGGGGGTCAGAGCTAATAGCAAGCCATAGCAAAAGTGGGCAGTGGTGGTGTGCACCTTTAATCCTGATCACATGACAGGCAGATCTCTGTGTGTTCAAGGATACAGCCAGCATGGAGACACACGCCTTTAATCTCAATACCAACCATAGAGACCTAGAGGTCTGTATAGACAGGCAGTGACGAGGAGGTCATGTGGTTGGATTTACAACCAATAAGAAAGCAGATCAGAAAGTCAGTAAAAAGACAGACACACAGGAAGCAGGCCTCTTTTGGAGGGGAAGGATGGCGCGGCGGGAAGGGTAAGAAGGCGGTTTTAAGTCCCAGCTCTTAGCTACTGCTCTGACCTCTTGGGCTTTTAACTCTGTGTTTGGCTCTGTGGTTCTTATTTAATAAGACTGTTACATCTACAGACAATAGCTTGTATTGTTTGGGGAGGTTGTATGGGATTCCACTGGCCAACATCTTAAAAAGAAATAACTTATTCCTGGCAATGGGGTTTTTATTAGGTAGTGTATAGTTTCTTGTTGGAGTATTATCTCTCATTATAGGGTAACTGCATTTAAACTCTTTGTATATGTATATATTTTAGTGGTAGGTTTCTATGGCTTTTTTCTTAAAATTTTAAAAAATGTTTACTTTTATGTGCATGTGTTTTGCTTGCATGTATATATGTGTACCACATGTGTGCCTAGTGCCCATAGAGGTCAAAAGGCAATGGATCTCCTGGAACTAGAGTCAGGATTGTAGTGAGCTATCATATGGGTGCTGGAAGTCAAACCTGGGTCCTCCACAAGACCAGCAAATGCTTTAAACCACTGAGCCATCTCTCTAGCCCTCCATATGGCTTTTTACAAAAGGTCTTCATCCTTCCCCATATTCCTTCCTCTACCCTGCCCTCTTATTCTCCACCTCATTTAATCCTTCCAACTTCTCCTTTATCTCGTATAACACCATATTCTGTTTCCCCTTCCCTGAAACATCCCCTCCTCCATGGCCCCTGACCTCGTGGGTTCCAAGTGAAACACACTGTATTAGTCAGTGTTCTCTAGAGTCACAGAACTTACAGAATGAATCTCTGTCATCCATCCATCTATCTATCTATCTATCTATCTATCTATCTATCTATCTATCTATCTATCTATCTATCTATCTATCCATCCATCCATCCATCCATCCATCCATCCATCCATCCATCCATCTATCCATCTATCTGGGAATTTATTGGAATGACTTACAGGGTGCAGTTCAATAATGGCTAGTTATGAATGGAAATTCCAAGAATCTAGTAGCTTCTCAGTCCCACAAGACTAGGCGTCTCAGCTGGTCTGCTGGGATCTTGAAGAAGGAAATGAATGTGCTGAGGTGAGGGCAAGCAGGTGAAGAACACCCTCCCTTCTTCCATTGTTCTTACATAAGCTTCCAACAGAAGCTATGGCCCAGATTAAAGGTGTGTGCCTTCCAGCCTCAAGATCCGGATCAAAGGCATGTTGTTTTCTTGCCTCAAGATCAGGATCACAGTTGTGCCCTTCATTTCTGAATTATAGTTCATTCCAGATATAGTTGACTTGACAATCAGGGAATAGCCATCACAATCCACCACTTGTCAACTTGACACACAATCCTATATCCTTATGTCATGATTAATTTCCAAATGAGAAACAATAACCAGGTCACAATAATGCCTAGACATAACTATCCCACATACAATCACAAATGCACTATATATTCAACCAGGACATAATCACACCTAAGGTGCTATACCTATCCCTTGTACAAACAGAAACGCATTATAAGTTTAGAATCGTTGTAACGTTCTTGGGAGACAGCCTTCTAGTATCTCAAACTTACATGTGATAACTGCCAATACCCTCTTCCCCACCCTCTGCAAGCACTTCCGCAGGCCTTGGCTCTTTTCCTGCAGGAGTGACCCAGACCTTCATTCCTGTTGGGCCTGTGCCCTTTGTCATCCTGTCTGGATCAGGCTGTTGTAGTTTCCCATGACTTTAACCACAGGACGCGGTAGCACCAAGATGCCCTAAAGGGTCTCCTGCACTCCAGACATAATCCACTATCCCAATGGTAATCGGGATCAGTCACCCCTCCTAACACTGTTACTCCCTTCTTAACCTGTTGGGTTAAGGGCATTAGAAGTCCAAAGTGACAAGGGGGGGGGGTCCGAGCTTCCAGTTCAATGGAAAATTTGTGGTAGCTCCTGGTAGGAGCCCTCCCTTCTCTGGAACTAACACTTCTAGGCCAGCAAAACTTCAAGTCACAGGAACAGGAAGCAAAACTTTCCTAGTGGGTCACTAGGGGTGATAGTGAGTGGGACTGTTGCCTTTTCTACCCTTGATTCCTGGACCCATGGATCCTGGCTATGGGAGAAAGCGTACCATATATTGGATACTGATTCAAAACCTATACCGCCTTCTGGAAAACCCAGCTCCAGTCCTCCAGGCCGCTGTCCCCGAAATGGCACTGTAACTGTGTCTTCCAAAGAACATCCCATCTTTCTGTCAGGCCAGCTGCTTCAGGATGGTGGGGAACAAGGGAAGATGGGTGGATTCCATGATTGTGGGCCCACTTTTGCAGATCTCTGACTGTGAAGTGATCTGGTCAAAAGCCATACCGTGTAGAACATCATGTCGGTGGATCAGGCAATCTGTCAGTCCACGAACGGTGGTTTCAGCAGAAGCATTACGTGCAGGAAAAGTAAATCCATAACCAGAATAAGTGTCTACTCCAGTAGGGACAAAGTGTTGTCCTTTCCATGAAGAAAAGTGGTCCAATGTAGTCAAGCTGCCACCAGGTTGCTGGCTGATCACCCTGGGGGAATGGTGCCATGTCTAGAGCCCAGTGTTGGTCTCTGCTGTTGGCAGATCTGGCACTCAGCCACAGCCATAGCCAATCTTGGTGAGCAGAAGTTAACCCCCATCTCTGCCACCATGGCCACTCTGTTCATGGGCCCATTGGGCAATGACAGGAATGCCTGAGGAAAGAGGCTGACTGTCCACAGAGTGGGCCATCAAATCTACTTTGTTATTCAACTGCTCCTCAGCTGACGTCACCTCTTGGTGAGCTGTGGACACATGTATCTTTACATCCTTTGCCCATTTAGAGATATCTATTCACATACTTCTTCCTCAGATGTCTTTCTCATCAATTTTCCATTCATATTCCTTCCAAGTCCCTGACTATCCAGCCAATCCATTGGCTACATCTCATGAATCAGTGAACAGTTGTATATCGGGCCATCTCTCCTGCCACACAAACTGTATGACCCTGTGTACTGCTCGAAGTTCTGCCCATTGTGAAGATTTCCCTTTGCAAGTATCTTTCAGGGTTGTCCCAGAAAGAGGTTGTAATACTACAGCTGTCTACTTCTGGGTGGTGCCTGCATGATGTCTAGAACCATCAGTAAACCAGTCGTCTCCTCCTCAGTCAACCGATCATAGGGCGCATCCCATGAGGCTCTAGGTGCATGCTTGGCAACAGACAACATTGTAACAAGAGTAGAAACCATAAGCATTTGGGTAACTTCTTCATGTAGCTTGCTAGTGCCTTCAGGACATGTTCAGGCCTGTTGTATACACCACTTCCATTTGATAATAGATTGCTGCTGTGCACGTCCTACTTTATGATTTGGTGGGTCCGATAACACGCAGCTCATGATGGGCAGTTCAAGTTGCATGGTGACCTGGTGGCCCATTGTCAAACGCTGAGTTTCCACTAAGGCCCAAGAGCTGTCTTTCAAAGGGACGGTAGTTGTCTGCAGATGGTGGCAGAGCCTTGCTCCAAGATCCCAAAGGTCTCTTCTGTGATTCCCCTATAGGGGCTGCCAAAGGCTGCAGACAGCACCCCTATCTGCCACTGACACCTCCAGTATCATCAGCTCTGCCGGATCCTATGGTCCCTGCAGCCTGTACAGCATCCTGGACCTATTGAAGAGCCTTCTCCTGTTCCAGGCCCCATTCAAACCTAGCAGTTTTCTGAGTCACCTGGTATATGGGCCGGAGTAACACACTCAAGTAGGGAATGTACTGTCTCCAAAATCCAAAAAGGCCCACTCAGCATTGTGCTTCCTTCTTGGTGGTGGGAGGGGCCAGAAGCAATAACTTATCCTTCACCTTAGAAGGAAGCCCCACACCACTGGACTCCTAAGAATTTCCCTGAAGTAGGTCCTTGAATTTTGGTTGGATTTATTTCCCATCCTCTGACACATGTTACCGATGAGTTCAAAGTGGCTGCTGCCTCCTGCTCACTTGGTCCCATAAGCATAATGTTATCAATATAGTGTAACCAGTGTAATATTTTCTGGAAGACACAGACGATCAAGATCCCTTCTAAGTTATGACACAAGGCAGGAAAGTTAATATATCCCTGAGGCAAAACAGTAAAGGTAGACTGCTGGCCTTGCCAACTGAAGGCAGATTGCTCTGGTGGTCCTTATGGACGGGTCCTGAGAAAAAGGCATTCGCTCAATCAATAGCTGCATACCATGTACCAGGAGATGTGTTAATTTGCTCAAGTAAGGACACCACATCTGGTGCAGCAGCTGCAACTGATTGAGTTTTCAACAGTCAACTACCATTCTCCACCATCCGCCTGTCTTCTGCGCTGGCCAGATAGGAGAGTCGATGGGAAGTATTTGGGGAAACCATCACCCCTGTATCTTTCAGGTCCTTGGCGGTGACACTAATTTCTACAGGTCATCCAGGGATGCGATGCTGCCTTTGAGTCACTATTTTCCCTGGCAGAGGCAACTCCAAAGGCTTCCATTTGGCCCTTCCAACCATAACAGCCCTCACTCCACAGGTCAGGGACCCAATGTGGGAATTCTGCCAACTTCTAAGTATATCCCAATTATCCATTCTGGAACTGGGAAAAGAACCACAGGATGAGTTCAGGGACCCACTGGACCTTCTGTGAGTTGGACATCAGCCGAAACTCCATTAATCACCAGACCTCCATAAGCCCCTACTTTAACTGGTTTCTTGGGATCTCCTGGAATCGATGTCAGTTCAGAACTAGTATCCAACAGACCCTGGAAAGTCTGACTGTTTCCTGTCCCCCAGTGTACAGTTACCCTTGTCAAAGGCCTCAGGTCCCTCCGGGGAAGAACTGGAGAAAGGCTAACTGTAAAACTCTTAGGTATCTTATCAAGGTCCTTCCCCCAGGGGAACCTGGCCACCCCTTCATTCAAGAGGTTCTGGGTCTGCAAACTGGCTCAAGTCTGGAAATCGATTCGCTGGCCGAGGTCACCTTTCCCATTATCCGATGCATCCTTTCTTTGGTTAGTTTGAGAATTTTTCTGCTCGTACAGATCAAACAGAAATGCTTATCTATTTCGTACCTGGAAACACCATGATTAGGCAGTGCTAAAGGTCTGTATGAGTCATGCCCCCATGAAATTCACCTTGCCTGGGCTGACCATTACGGGTTAGGCCATTATGAGCATTGTTTTCTCTGTATTACCCATTATGATAACTACGATCACCTTGATTCAAGGCTGCCATCTGGCCTTTGCTGCTTCGGGCCCCATTAAACCCATTACATTTAATTCATCCATTTGAGCAGCAGCATCTCCAACCCTAAGGTCTGGGACAAGGAAAAGGGTGACAACAGAACTCTTCCTGTGAGTGGGTGCCCCCTCACCATTTTGCATCTTACAGGATTCGTAAAGGGCTTGTCTTCTGGGCCTTCCCACTGTGGGGGATCAGGTTTTACACAGCATATCCACTCTAGCATTGCACTTTCCCTGTGCTTTAAAAAATCCCTCCCTCTACACTAAACCGAGGCATCTCCAACTCCTTTTCAGTAGGCCATCTTTTGATAAACGTTTCAGCCAACTATTCAAACAAGCTTTTCACACCTTTTTAAAAAACTGTGCAAGCTTCCTTATTAAACCTAGAATCTCCGCTCAGAGGGCCCATAGCAATAAACTCAGCCTGATCTAATTTTATGTTCCTTCCACCATTATCCCACCGCCCCCCTTTTTAAAAAAGATTATTTATTTATTATGTATACAGTGTTCTCTCTGCATGTCTGCCTGTACACCAGAAGGGGACACCAGATCTCATTACAGGTTGTGAGCTACCATGTGGTGGCTGAGAATTGAACTCAGGACCTCTGGAAGAATAGTGTTCTTAACCTCTGAGCCATCTCTCCAGCCACAGTCCCACACCCTTAAGATCCATCCCCACACATATTCCCTAGATTTTTGCTTGAATGAATTAGCAAAATCATTAAGCTCCTCCTTAGTAGTGTGGCGCGCTTCCTTGTGGACTATACTTTCTGCCTCCCCTCTAGGAGCCTGCTTTGCCTTGAGTCTGGTTATAGGTCTAAAGGCAACTGAGGGACATCGGTATTGTCTTGCTGGCATTTCCTCCAAAAAACGGTCTTGCTGTTTAGCAGACACTGATGGATTAATTCCTTCTGTGAAAGGGTGAAAAGGGCAATATTTCAAGGGGTGGGGCTAAGGAAACTACTTCCTCAGGTGAGATAAACCCTTGAGAATCTGAGAGTTCAAAGTTCTCAGCTTCAATAGGGTCCTTCCACACATCCCCATCCCAAGTTACAGGATTTCATTCTTTACTAATTAATGCCCTTACTTTATCTGCCAACACCCTTTGAGGCTGAGACTTGAATTTTCGTTGTAATTCTAACATCCTTATAATGGTGGCTTCAGCTTGATTTCCTGAGCTCTGTGTTGGTGGAGAGCGGGTTCTCTTCCAGGGCACACTTAGACTGTTTAATCGCACCTGGAGCTGGTCAACTCTCTCACTGAGTTCATTGTTGTCTATCCTGAAGTTGGTTACTTTTACCATGGAGCTCATTCCTACCCTTTAGCAGTTTATCCAGAGAGATCAAGAACAGCCAACCCACAGCATCATTTTCCCTATTTTCCCCTAAACTGTCAAAAGTTTCAAATGTAATGTCATGAAATCCATTGCCACTCACTGTTGATGAATCAAGATAACCAAAGGCATTTATCTCTTTAAGTTTTAAATATAGTTTATACCACGGGCTTTCAGTACTCTCCGAGCTCCCAGGAGAATGACTGGAGAGATTCCAGTCGCTGAAGGTGCTGGTGAATTTGAAGATTCGGGAAACTTAAGAAGCCTATCCTAGTTACTTAAAAGATTCATCCTCCCATTTCTGTTTCTCTAGAACCACTCTGGTACCAAAATCTGTATTAGTCAAGGATCTCTAGAGGTACAGAATTTATGGGATGAATCTCTCTCTCATGCGTGTGTTGTGTGTGTGTGTGTGTGTGTGTGTGTGTGTGTGTGTGTGTGTGTATGAATTTATTGGAATGACTTACAGGGTGCAGTCCAACAATGGCTAGTTATGAATGGAAAGTTCAAGAATCTAGTAGCTGCTCAGTCCCGCGAGGCTGGGTATCTCAGCTGGTCTGCTGGGATCTCGAAGAAGGAAATGAATGTGAGGTGAGGGCAAGCAAGTGAAGAACACCCCTTTCTTCTTCTGTTGTCCTTACATAGGCTGCCAGCAGAAGGTGTGGTCCAGATTAAAGGTGTGCCTTCCAGCCTCAAGATCCGGAGCAAAGGCATGTTGTCTCCCTGCCTTAAGATCTGGATCACAAGTGTGCCCTCCATTTCTGGATTATAGTTCATTCCAGATATAGTTAAGTTGACAACCAGGAATAACCTGGTTATATTATATTATATTATATTATATTATATTATATTATATTATATTATATTATATTATATTATATTATATTATATTATATTATATAATAATATTATATTATAATAATACACATATTATTTTTGTATTTTATGTAGATGGATGTTTTATCTACATGTCTGTCCAAACATCAGAAGAGGGTATCCTATCCCATGGGGCTACAGTTATAGATGGTTGTGAGCTGCCATGTGGATGCTGGGAGTCGAACTCAGGACCTCTGGAAAAACAGCTAGTGCTCTTAACTGCTGAGCCATCTCTCCAACCCAATATCTAAAATGTATAAGCTGATATCACATATGAAAGAAAACACATGATGTGTGTCTTTCTAGGCTTGAGTTACTTCACTCAGGATGATTATTTCCAGCAAGGAATAAGGATTTTTTTTTTTTCTCCAAAAGTCCCATATCCCAGGGCCTGGAGAGAGAGCTCAGTGGGTAAAGGGTCTGCTATGCGGGCACGAGGACCCAAGTTCAATGCCCAGAACCCTACTAAAATGCTGGGTGTGGTGGCAATTGGCTTGTAATCCCAGAGTTAGGGAGGCAGAGACAGGCAGATGCTTGAGCACACTGGCCAGCCAGCCTAGCTGAATTAGTGAGCACCAGGTTCAGGGAGAGACTCTGCTTCAAAATATAAGGTAGAGAACAAGTGAGGAAGGCATACCCTCCCCACTTGAGCACCCAGGAAGTGGAGGCAGGGGGATGAATATGGAGGCCTGCCTGAGCTATCTCACATGAGACCCTGTTTCAAACACAAAAGGGGGCGGGAAGATGACTCAGTGGATAAGGCTTGCTTAGATCCCCAGAACCCGTTTAATGTTGAGCAGATGTGGCCACTTGTAATTCTAGTGCTCAAGAGAAGGAGACTGTATGGGGGTGGGGTGGAGACAGGGAGACATGTTCTCTGGGGTAAACTAGCTATCTTAGACTAGCCAGAATTGGTGAGCTCCCAGGTCGGCTGGAGACCCTGCCTCGGGAGATAAAGTGGAGAACAACATAGGAGGAAGACACATAATACCAACTTTGAACTTCCACTTTTCCGCACACACACACACACACACACACCCACACACACACACACACACCCACACACACCCATACACGTATGAGCATGCACACACACACATATATACCCATATACATACCAGCACACATTCACACATGCATGCATACACTATACAGGCAAGAAAAAGAAATAAAAGGAAAGAAAAAAGAAACCAAACCAACAAACAAATGAAGACCACCACCAGTACACACATGTATACACACACACACACACACACACACACACACACACATACATGCACACATGCACACACGCCTGCATCTCTTCATTTCATAGCAGTGAATCCTGTTTATTGCATGCAGACTGCATGGAAGGCGCTGTGCCAAACACCTTCTGTTAAATGAATTTCTTTCCATGCCCATAAATTGGTGGTTTTTAGTATAATTACAGGATTGTAAAGCTATTACCACTAATTCTAAAACATTTTCATTACCTTAAATATGAGCTTTTTACCCATTAGCTGCAGGCCCACATGTCCCTGCCCTATCTTCTGCTCACCACTAATCTGCTTTCTGTCTCCAGAGACTGGCCTTTTCTGGACATTTCATGTATATGGGACCATATATTGTTTATCCTTTTGTGACTGGCTTCTTTCATCTCTTAAAATATTTTCAAGGTTCAGCCCACGTTGTAGCCTGTGTTGGAATTCTGTCCATTTTTATGGATGAATATTTTTCCATTGCATGGATATACCATAATTCTTTTCTCTGTTCCTCCATGGCTGGGCACTTGGGTGCTTTCCACTTTCAGGCTGTTGTGAATGGTTCAGCTGTGGACATTCACAGACAGGTTTTTGTATGGCTCGCATCCTCACTGTATTGAAGAGATGTCTGGGATAGTTAAAACTCTGTTCCAAGTGCCACAGTCAGAACGAGGTGGCCCTAGAAAAGCTTTGATTTGGACCTGAGGAGATCTTCCTTCTTGGGCCTCTGTCTTTGCTGCTGTCTGCAGGGAGCATCCTGATGGGTATGAAGCCCTTTGTCTGGATCTACAGTCAAGCGTCAGCCTTTGAGATAGACACCAGCAGTCACCTTGCTTCCTAGTGAGGAAGGAGCTTTGCATTGCTTGGTGCCTAAGTTAGGGTTACTATCGCTGTGAAGAGACACCATGACCATGGCAACTCTTATAAAGGAAAGTTTTTAATTGGGGTGACTTACAGTTTCAGAAGTTTTGTCCATTATCATCGTGGCGGGACACGGCGTATCGCAGGCAGACATGGTGCTGGAGAAGGAACTGAGAGTTCGACATCTTGATCTGCAAGCAATAGGAAGTGAACTGTCCCACACTGAGCATAACT
The DNA here is from genome assembly GCF_049852395.1 of Peromyscus maniculatus bairdii. Taxonomy (NCBI): domain Eukaryota; kingdom Metazoa; phylum Chordata; class Mammalia; order Rodentia; family Cricetidae; genus Peromyscus; species Peromyscus maniculatus. The sequence goes on along the minus strand of NC_134872.1, from coordinate 26,940,409 downwards.
TGCAAAGGAGACCTCAAAGCCCACTCCCTCAATAGCATACTTCCTCCTACAACTCCACACCTACTTCAAAAAGGCCACACCTCCTAACGGTACCATTCCCTTTGGTACCATTTTCTTTCAAACCACCACATTCTACTCCCTGGCTCCCAGAGGCTTGTATTCATATCATAATGCAAAAATGCATTCAGTTCAGCTTTATAATCCCCATAGTCTATAACAGTCTCAAAACTTATTTAAAAGTCTAAAGTTAAAGTCTCTCCTGAGATACATGCAATTTTTTTAACAGTAATCCTATAAAATCAAAACTATAAAATCAAAATAAAAAAGCAAATCACATACTTCCAACATATAATAGCACAGGATATACATTACCATTCCAAAACATAGAGAAAGGAGCATAGTGAGGAAAAATACTGGACCAAAGCAAGACTGAAAACCATCTGGGCAAACTCCAAACTCTGTATCGCTATGTCTGATGTCAAAACACTCTTCAGATTTCCAAACTCCTTTCAGTTTTGTTGATTGCAGCACACTTCTTTCTCTTGGGCAGGTTCCACTTCCTGTTAGCAGCTTTCCTTGACAGGTATCCCACAGCTCTGGCGTCTCCACATCTTGGGGTCTCCAAGGCAATCCAGGCTTCAACATCACAGTTTTATGCAATGGCCTCTCTAGGTTTCCATTAAGGGACACTCCTGACACATGCCTGGCCACAGCAGCTTTCCTTAGTTGCAGAGGCAAATTCCACAGCCCCTTTCTTCTATCTTTAAAGCCAGAACCATGTGGCTGAAGCTGGCAAGTTCTGATGCTTGCTGGGGCTGAAACATGGCTTCCTCATTCAATTACATCTTCACCAGCTGTCTGTTTTCCATGGTTTCCTTTACTTCCTAAGCTTGGCTGTTCCGGAACTTGATCTGTAGACCAGCTGGCCTTGAACTTAGAGATCCGACTTCTTTTGCCTCTTGAGTGCTGGAATTAAGGTCATACACCACCACACCTAGCTCTAAGCTGATCTTTAATTCCTTTTCACAAGTTGGAATTTAGCTGAGTGGGGTCTTGCCCTGAGGTCACTAGTCCCTTTAGTCCATTTCTTAATCTGTTTATCTCCTTGAACACAGGACTTACCTCCATTCTACCTCCTGGTGCTCCTTTTCTCTGCAAATTAGACATTCTGTATTTTTCCTTGCTCAGCTTGCTCCTTTTCATTATAAATCTTCATTAGAGTTAACACTCGTAACCACACAACAGAGTCTATACTAGGCTGTTTGAGATTTCCTTAGCCAATGCAGTTAATCCAAAACTCTTTACATTAGCCTCAAGCAGACTTTTGGGACAAGGGCAAAAAGCAGCCACATTCTTCACCAAATTATCACAAGAACTATCTCTAGGTAATATACTAAAATTCTTCTCTTCTGAAACCTCTTGAGTCAGGCCCCCACCGTTCATCAGATCACACTCAGCACCACTGTCGTCCATGCTCCTACTAACATGGCCCATTAAACAGCACTTAAAGCTTCCAACTGTTTTTCTAATCCACAGCCCCAAGGTCCATATTCCTTCAGACAAAAGCATGGCCAGGCCTATCATAGCAATACCCCAGTCTCTGGTCTCAACTTCTCTCTTAGTTAGGGTTTCAATTGCTTTGAAGCGACACCATGACCATGGCAACTCTCACAAAGGAAAATGTTTTATTTGGGTGCTTTACAGTTTCAGAAGTTTAGTCCATTATTATCATGGTGGGACATGACAGCATGCAGGCAGACATGGTGCTGGAGAAGGAGTTGAGAGTTCCACATCTTGATCCACAGGCAACAGGAAGTGAACTGTCTACCACACAAGTGCACTGTCATCCTGAGCAGAGGAGACCCCAAAGCCCACCCCCACGATGGCACACTTCCTCCTACAAGGCCACACCCACTCTAGCAAAACCACACCTCCTAATAGTGCCACTTCCTTTGGGGACCATTTTCTTTCGAAGCATCACAGTTGGTGAGAAAGCATTCATGAGATTCAGGAAGCCTGTGCCTAGCCCTTGTCATGCAAAGGGCATCAATACAACTCTGGGCTGATGACTGTTCCACAGTGATGCTCTGAACTTGGCCCTGCAGGGAGTGGAGATTCCAACCACACCTTTACTCTTTGCCTACCCAGCCTTCTTGGCACTGGAGGAAACACTTTCCCCAGGACGATGCTGTTAGTGTTACTTACTTTTTTTTTCTTTCTTTCTTTCTTTCTTTCTTTCTTTCTTTCTTTCTTTCTTTCTTTCTTTCTTTCTTTCTTTTTTTTTTTGGTTTTTCAAGACAGAGTTTCTCTGTGTAACAGCTCAGGCTGGCCTCGAACTCACAGAGATCCGCCTGCCTCTGCTTCCTGAGTGCTGGGATTAAAGGCATGTGAGACACTGCTCAGCTGCTGCTGCTTCTACTTCTTTTTCTTCTTAACTAAAATTATATTCTGTAAATTTAGATTTATTTATTTGTTTGTTTTTGAGGCAGGGAGGGTCTCACTAGGTAGCCCTGGCTGTCTTGGAACTCACTATATAGACCAGGCTGGTCTTGAACTCACAGAGATCCACCTGCCTCTGCCTCAGTTTACTGAGATTAACAGTATGTTCCACTACATCCAGGTTAGGTTTATTATTTTTATTTTATGTATGAGTGTCTTGCCTGCATGTATGTATGTGTACCATTTGCATGCCCAGTGCTCTTGGAGGTCAGAAGAGAGTTGGGTCCATTGGAACTGGAATTACAGATGATTGTGAGCTGCCATGTGGATGCTGGGAACCGAATCTGGGTCCTCTGCAAGAGCAATAGCTGAGCCATCTCCCCAGGCCCTGGAATATATGTATCAACCAAGGATCAAGAGTATAAGCAATCTTGACTATATATGGAGTTTGAGGGTAGCCTGGGCTACATGTAACTCTAATTGAAAAAAAAAAATCTTAGGCCAGGTGAGTCATTATTTTGTTACTTTTTTTTTTTAACCCTTTCAAGACTATCTTCTGACCATGGCAGTATTGTATAGACTAATGGACTTTATGGAAAGACCCCAGGCTTGGGTTGGGCCACTCTGGGCTCAGGTCCCAGCTCTGTGCTCTCCAGCTGTGTGACACAGAGGCTGCTTGTCACATCACCGATAGCATGTGTGTTCTAGCATGACTAAGCAGGGACAGGGCAGCCTTTGCATAGTAGAATCATGGAGTTATACAATGCTTGGCCTGGGTGACACCCCCAGGTCACATAATCCAAACCCCATTTGGGGCTGGTGGCTCAGCGGCCTAAAGCCCTTGCTGCCAAGCCTGACATCCTGAGTTGGGTCACTGAAACCCACGTAGTGGAAGGAGAGAACTGACTCTGAAAGTTGTCCTCTGGCCTCCATACATGCATGTGGTACGTTCTCTGGCCCATGTGCACACACATCCAGACCCCTTTCATAGATGAGATACCAAGACTCAAGGAGATCTCTGAAGCTCCATGGCTGACAGTAGAGACACCAGCAGGAAAGCATAGGCCTCCTGAGTGCCAAGTTCAGGGCCGCCTTCATGCCAGGGGCCATGCATGGCTCTTTGAGAGGTAGAAACACAAACACGTTAGGAGAAAAGAACAAGGAGATGGTGTCTCTGTCTTGAAATGGTCTGGTGTGGAGGCTCACATGAGACCAGAAATTTCCATGACTAAAACCAAAGTCCCTCCACCAGCAAAGAGGAACCAACAGCACTCTGGTGTCTTTTCCAGGCGATGCTGCTTGGGTGGGAGCGTGCAGGCCTAGCATGTACAAGGTCTCGAGTCTGATCCCCAGCACTGCATAGAATGAGTATGGTGGTGTACCCCTGACCCTAGCACCAGAGGCAGGAAGGTCAGAAGTTCAAGATCAGCCTCAGCTAAATCCTCTCCCCCGCTCCCAAAAAGCATCAGTCTAACCACGCTCTTAGCGTTTGCCAGGGTAAAGTCACCACAGCTGGAAGGAGACCTGTTCTCTGTGATTCTCATACTGGGCACCAGACACCCCTTTGGGTCACTGAAAGCACAGGTACCTGGGCTCCATCCCCTGTAGGCCTGGAGAGGGGCCTGGGAATTTGCCCTGCTAATGAGTTCTGGGGTGACATCCTTTAGTGTGTCTGTCTGTGTGTCTGTTGTGAGGTGTGTGTGTGTGTGTGTGTGTGTGTGTGTCTGTCTGTCTGTCTGTCTGTCTGTTGTGGTATGTCTATGTGTCTGTGTGTTTGAGTCCTGTCTGTTGTGGTCTGTGTTTGTGTCTGTTTGTTGTGGTATGTCTGTGTGTCTGTCTGTTGTGATATGACTGTGTGTTTGTTTTTTTGTAGTATGTCTATGTGTCTGTTCATCTGTTGTGGTATGTCTGTGTCTGTTCATCTGTTGTGGTATGTCTGTGTCTGTGTCGGTTGTGGTGTGTTTGTGTGTCAGTTTGTCTGTATCTGTCGATCTGTCATGGTGTGTGTGTCTGTCTATGTCTGTCGTGGTGTGTGCGTGCATGTGCAGGTCAGAGGAGAAGCTTAGTGTCACTCCCCAGGCACTATCAACTTTTTGGTTTTTTGAGTCAGGGTCCTCTTGTAGACCCGGACCTGGAACTTACTGAGTGGGCTGGCCAGGCCGCCAGCAAACCTCAAGGATGTGGCTTTTTCCACTTCCCCATTGCCAGGAATACAGGCAGGGGCCACCATGCCTGGCCCTTTTTCCAAGGTGTTTTCAGGGGACTGAACTCAGGTCCTCGCAAGGACCCACTGAGCTCTCTCTGTGGACCTTATTTTACTTTTTAAATCGTAGCGTGTGCGTGCGTGCGTGCGTGCGTGCGTGCGTGCGTAAATAGGTCGGAGGACAAGTCAGTTCTTTCCTTCCGCCATGTGAGTCTTGGGGATCGAACTCACGTCATCGGGTTTGGCAGCAGACCCCTTAACTTGGTGAGCCATCTGAATGACCTGTGATTTTTTTTAATTTTTTTTTTTGTTTTGTTTAATAAGTCATGTGACTTGAACAAGCATTTCCTCTTCTGTTTAGGGATAAGTAAGCACACTGCTGTTCTGACAGAGCGGAGCTGGTGGTGACTGTGGTGATAACAGGCCCACAGCACAGCGTGGCGCTCAGCTTCAGTGATCTATGGCAGCCGTTAATGTTAGACAGAGCCCTGCAGGAGAGGAGCCTCGGGAACCATGGCAATGCTTCTGCCTGGAGAAAAGTTTCTGAGTTTCTCGTTTTCCAGGGAGCCAGCAGCAGGTGGAAGGGTAGGGGGCAGGTGTCTAATAAGTACGTAGCTTCAGTTTGGCAAGATACAAGCATTCTAGAGCTTGATTATCCAGCACATGCCCTTATTCAAGGCCACTGAACAGCAAGCTCGAACATGATTACATTGGTTTAAAAAACAAAAGATTTTTATTTTATTTATTTATTTATTTATTTATTTATTTATTTTTATTTTTATTTTTTTTTTTTGCTTTTTCGAGACAGGGTTTCTCTGTGTAGCTTTGCACCTTTTCCTGGAGCTCATTTGGTAGCCCAGGCTGGCCTCGAACTCACAGAGATCTGCCTGGCTCTGCCTCCCGAGTGCTGGGATTAAAGGCGTGCGCCACCACCGCCCGGCGAGATTTTTTTTTTAAAAGTGCAGTTTTAAGTTTGCAGCAGAATGGAAGAGGAATTGGAGTTTCCACAAACCCGTCTCCCCTCAGCCTCCTTCCTGATTCACATCACCAGCCAGCGTGGTCCATTGGTCGCTTACCTTTCTTATTGCTGTGCAAAATACCTACCAGAAGTGCTCAAGAAGAGAGGCCTTCCTTAGTCACGTCTGAGGATACAGTCCATCACGGCAGCATGAGCTTGAGGCTGCTGATCGCGTTGTATCCACAACCAAGAGCAGAAAGAGAGGAACACTGGTCCAAAGCTTGCCTTTTGTCTCTTTATTCAGCCCAGGACCCCAGGCCTTGGTTAAGGGCGGGCCTTCCCACCTTACTTAACCTAGTCTACAGACGCTCTCACAGACTCGCCCAGAGCTTTTTCTCCTAGGAAATTCTGCCAAGCGGGTCGCCTTAGCCATCACAGCTGTTACGTGGTTAACTGCTGACCCTGCATCCCACGGCATCTTTATGTCCCCCGTGGTTCACTCGAGAAACTGTGCATTCTCTAGGTTTGAGCGAATGTGTGATGGTGTGTACCCACCATGGCAATACCAGGCAGCGTGTTCCCTGCTCTAAAACACCCTCTGTGCTCTCCACCCCCACCCCAGCCCCGAACTCTGAAATAGCTGCAACTCTGAAAATGGGTTCTTTTTAAATTTTTTATTTTCTTTTTAGTAAAAAAAAAATAAATGTATTGGTGTGGTGTGGGGGTCAGAGAGGACAACTTTCAGGAGTCAGGACTCTCTTCTTGCCCCTTGTTAGAAGCACTGTCTTTTTTCCTGTGTTTTGAGACAGGGTCTCGTGTAGCCCAGGCGGGATTCATACTCACTATGTAGCTGAAGATGACCTCGAACCTCTGCTTTTCCTACCTCTGTCTACTGAGAGCTGGAATTGTGCACCACTGCACCCAGTTTATGCGTGCTGGGGATTGAACCCCGGGGCTTCCTGCATTTTAGGCAAGCAGTCTACCAACTCAGATGTCTTTCCCAGGGCATTCTCTGCTCAGCACACGCGACTATTTTTTTTTTTTTTAAAATTATGTGTGTCTGTGTTTTGCCATGGATGTTGGGTCCCCTGGAACTGGAATTGCAGACAGTTGTGAGCTGCCATGTGGGTTCTGGGACTTGAACCAGGGTCCTCTGGAAGAGCAGTCAGTGCTCCTAACCACTGAACCATCATCTCTCCAGCCCCCGCACATCCGACTTGTAGCTGGCCACTCTGCCTGCTTCTTGGACTTTGTTTACTTGGACCTGTTTCTGCCCACCATTACATATCAGCAGGTACTCACTGGAATGAATATATTGGCTAGCCTTTCATAAAGCACCGGGGCCTTTGGAATAGAAGGCTCCTTTATTAACACTAAGTACTGTTTTGATTAGAGGTTTGGGGTGTGCATTTCAGCCTTCTCGCAGTACATGTAATTACACGGATAATTATACCTGATGCTCACCAGTGCGGTCTTACAAGGACCTGCTTCTCTCTTGAGACTCGGGTAGGTGCAGCTGGGAGTACTGGGGAAGAGCCTTGAAGTCCAGGTGTGCTCCAGTACTGATGGAGGGGCCCAGGGTTGACCCTGGTGGTTCATGACCTACCTGCCTCCTCGGCTCCTTGGTAGAGATCTGTGGATAAGCGCCACCAGGTAGCTCAGGATTTGAACAGGGCTCCTTCATCTCTGAGCATTTATGGGGCAAGGTGAAGCCCGGGGAACCAGAGAAGGCTGACCTGGAAGGTGGAGGTCTCTTTGGAGAGAGTCCTAGGTTGCCTTGCCCTCTTCTCTCTGAACCAGTCTCCATCAACTAGCCTGAATTTAGGGTGACTCAGCATCCCAGTGTGAGAGGACGGATGACTCTCCGTAGTAATATTGGGGAAGTCTTGAGCAAACGGCTCTGTTGGTTGCCCCCTGCTCAAATCTCTGGTCTGGAATCTCCATGCTGATTTATTAGCCCCTTTGTCTGACCCGAGTGATAGTGGACGATCTACCTGGCAACCCAGCCCTAGTCTTCTTCCCATTGAGGGAGACTCACAGATGGTCATGGGAACTGAGCTCATACACCCCAGCACCAGTGTTCAGTGCTATCAGCAGCACGTGTTTCACTGGGTTGAATGGGACCTTTGAGCTCAACAGCGCAGCCCCCATCTGCTAGAGGAACCCTCTCTGCTGACCCTGGCCTGGCTCTCATATTATGGGGTTTGTCCTTCCTCACTTCCTTTATGACCTGGTGAACTTTTAACCCATCCTGTCTCATTGGAGGCCCCCAGAGCATGGGATCCTCTTCTTTTCGAAAAACTTCAAATTACATTTTTATTTATTAATTTTGTGTTGGAGGGGGGGGTGCACATGCTACATTGTGCATATGAAAGCCAGAGGACAACTCTCCCAGGAGTTGATTTCCCCTTTCCAACATGTGGGTCCTGGGGATTGAACTTGGGTCTTCCGCTGTGGTGGCTGGTGCCTTTACCGGGTGAGCCATTTCCTCGGCCAAAGGTGTTACCAGAGCACTCTTAACTCAGTGTTTGCAGGATTGTTTCTTTCTTTCTGCCACTGGAAATTAAGCTGGTACTTCGTGCATGCTGATCAAGTACTCTACCACTGAGCTACATTCCCCAGCGTTGGAACCCCCTCCTGAGGATGCCATTCTAGCTGCAGCCCACATTGGCCCTTTCCTGGTTGAAGACCCTTTAACTTGTTCTTAATTGTGCCTGATGACCATCCACATCCTGGCCATATCTTCTGGAACCAATGCCATGCGTTCCCATAACCAAAGACCCAACGTTTGAATTTGGCTTAGCTTGTGGGGACCTTTTAATTCCGCATAAAACCACGGTCAGCGTAGAGTGTGCTCAGCCTCTAAATTAAGACTTCAGAAAAACTCCAGGAGAGCAGAAAGCCGGGGAAGCCTGAGGGCCTTTCCTCAGAAAGTGCTGAGCCTTGGGATCATATCCTTTGAACTGGAGAAGCCTCCAGGAGGTGGTAGCCACAGCTACAGTTTCCCGGTGGGAACTGGGAAATTCATTCCTTTCCGTCTGCCTGAGCTAGAGGTGGGTGCCTGGGCATAGCCTTGACCGAAGCAGGTGGTATAGCAGAGGGCTTGGAATGCAGACTTCCTGGGCCAGCAAGGTGGCTTAGCTGGTAAAGGCATTAAGCCTGATAGACCTAAGTCTGGCCCCCAGAACCCCTGGGGTGGAACAAAAGAACCAACTCCCACAAATTACCCTTTGACCTCCACACAGGTACCCAACTCCCCTCAAATATAAATGTAATAAGCCTGGCATGGTGGCCTTTATTTTTGATCCCAGCACTTGAGCAGAGTGTGGAGGGCCAGTGGCAGGGAGTTTTCTGTGAGTTTGAGGCCAGCCTGGTGTACATCGGGAGTTGCAGGCCAGCCAGAGCTACATGGAGAGACCGTGTTTCAAAAAACGAACAAACAAACAAAACTACAAATAAATGTACTAAAATCTTTAAAAAAGAAAATGAATAGAGACTTTGTCTGCCTAACCTGAGTCCAGATCCCCTACCCCCAACTCCTAGCTCAACACCTGTCCCCAAGCTAAGGAACAGGGGACAGTGAAAGAGACACTCGTGTGTGTGTGTGTGTGTGTGTGTGTGTGTGTGTGTGTGTGTGTGTTGGGGGGGGGGTCCTGGCGATTGAACCATGTGAGGCAAGCACTCTCCCACCAAGCTACTCCCTAGCCCTGGAAAAAGTCACTCAGTAGTGGTTTCCTCGTGTGGAGGGGGTTGGCATCTCTGAAGAAATAAAAGTGATATTACTTACGGCCATACAGTCACCACCCCTAAAACCATAAACTCCCAGAATATTGCTTCTTGTGTACTGATGGGAAGATGACCGGACAAGGTAGAGGTTTGTTCCAGGATGGCTGAGTCCCTGGATATTCACGTTCTTGTCCTGAGATCGTGACTTCTTCCCTCAGCAGGGATGATGCTCTGTGCTGGTAGCGGCTGGTCATACAGCTGGAATGAGGCGTGTTTGCCTCAGGTCCAGTGGACCTGTTGAAGGAATTCTCCACAGTGACCTCTGCTGTCAGTGGCAGCCAGAGTGCCCTGACGAGGCACCCTACGCCTCTGGTAGGCATGCACGGTACAGATGGAGTCCCTGGGAACAATGGTAACAAAGTCACAGGGTGGGGACAAGATGTGGTGCCACTAGATGAGGGCCTGGCGCTTAGATGAGCCTCAACGGCCAATGGAGGGTAGACGAGAGAAGCAGGTGTTGGGGTGACATCCCTAGCCCTTGGCATCCTTGCAGGGTCAGGATGGGTGGCCCAGTGACTTCCATCAGTTGGCCACAGGCAGCTTCAGAGACTTGGTCTGTGGCTTAAAGCAGGCTGGAAGAGTGGAGTAAGAGAGACTTTTCTTCCCTTCCTGTTGGTTAATTGTCTTGCCCCCGAGAATTAATGGACCCACAACAAAAGGAAACAAGGAGAATTTCATCTGTGTGGGAGTGACAGCTAGAAGGTGAAGAGGAAGCTCTCCCGGGGGCTGCGGCAGCTGACAGGGAGCTACTTTGCTAGTGAATAGTGACAGCTTTGAGCTCTCCCAAACTGTGGGGTGCTGGCTGACTGAGAGCGAACAGAGTGAGAGAGACACACACTCTCAGGGGCCCTGGGTTACCAGCTAAGCGTGAGTCACCAGCTGGTTGCCATCAGGAAACGGCAGAGCCGGTGTGAGCCTCCTGGCTGAGAGCCAGAATCGGCCAGTTGTGTGGAAACAGGAACAGGTCTCTCAGAAAGACTGCGCCCAAGGATTGATAGGTTTAGGTGGGCTGTGACTGGCTGGCCTTTTGCAAATGATGTGAAAAAAAAATGAAAATCAGGTTCTTGGATCAGTGGCCCAAACTGGAGTGAATTCTCATTTGTGGCTGCTGCTTCCCCCTTTTGAGGTTGTAGCAGAAGTGGAGAAAATGAATTGAAGAAGGTGGGTAGACACCCCCATCTCCACCCCAGCACCCATGTGCATCCCCTACCTCTCTGCAAATCTGTGCCTGATGCCCGCTCTGATTGTTGGAATTCCTGGCCCCTCCCCCAGCTACATGACCCGCACTTGTGCTGTCCAGTAACCAAGCAAGAGGCTTCGTCATCCCAGGGCCTTACGTCCTACGTAATCCATGCTCTGCGTGATCACATAATTTGCGCGCAGTGTGATCACGTAATCTATGCGCATGTGTGGCGTAGCTACGTAAGCCCATATGCGCGAGTGCAGGAGGAACCTATAAAAAAGCAGGTTCCATCTATCCTTTCTCTCTCTCTCTCTCTCTCTCTCTCTCTCTCTCTCTCTCTCTCTCTCTCTCTCTCTCTCTCTCTCCCTGCACGATCTTCCATAGGCCTAAGCACATGCCCTCTGTTCCCTTCCCTTAATAAACTCTTACAGTGGGTTTCGTTGTGCCTCGTCGCTTTTCTCGCAAGGTAGACAGCGCCGCTTAATGAATAACATTGCGCCGCTTAATGAATAACACCGATCACAACCGGGGCCCTCGTATCATTTTCAGTGAGAAAATACCTGACATAAATAAGTAGACGGAGGACTGACCTATTTGGGTGATGGCTTCAGAGCATCCTGATGGGGGAGACATGGCAGAGCCGCTGATTCTGGGGACGGGGAGAAGGGAGGACTGACAGCTGAGCTAGTAGCTTTTGGCTTTCCCTTTGATTCCATCCACGCATCCAGCCCTGGGCTAGAGCTGCCCACATCGGAGCCTGTCTTCCCCTCATCGATCCTCTCTGGGATCTCTGCCAACGCGTTGGATGTCATGCTTCGGGTGTGTTTACTAGTTCTAGGCACCCAGCAAGCCCATCAGGTGACGGTCAAGATCGACCGTAACGGTGGTGGGATGTTGGGGTCTACCCGGTGACTTCCTCTGGGGAGACATGAAAGAAGTGTCTGCTCACCCCAGAAAGGACCCTGACTGGAGATCAAAGGAATGGTTTTGCTCAAGGCCACCTTAGTGACATCGTGAGTGTGTCAGGATGGCTTAGAGGAGCGTGGATGACTCAAAGGCAGCTGTGTCTCCAGAATGCCCACCCCAACATGGGTGATGCCACAGAAGAGAACTGCATCCTAAACCTGCATCCTTCCGAACCAGCATCCTTGTGCCCAGGCTGCAGGCATCTCCATTGAACTCTCCTCTCCCCGCGGCTTTTACTGAGTATATAACCTTGGAGAGGACCTCTGTGAATCTTGTAACTTTTTGAGCTTCCTTTTAAAAAATTACACCTTTTTTTTTTTAACTTTTTTATTTGTTTGTTTTCAAGACAGGGTTTTTCTGTATAGTCCTGGCTGTCCTGAAACTCACTCTGTAGACCAGGCTGGCCTTGAACTCAGAGTTCTGCCTGCCTCTTCCTCCCAAGTGTTAGGATTAAAGGTGTACGCCACCACCGCCCAGTGAATGAACATTCATTCATTTGTGTGTGTGTGTGTGTGTGTGTGTGTGTGTGTGTGTGTGTGTGTGTATAGGTGCATGTATGCCGCAGCATATGTATGGAGACCGGGACAACGTGCAGGGACTGATTCTCTCCTTCCACCAGGTCAAACTCAGGATCAAACTAGGTTGTCAGAACTGGTGGCAAATGCCTTTACCTGCCGAGCCGTCTCGACAAGCTTATCTATATGAGCATTTGAACCTCAGGTCTCTTCCCAGCCTGCTCCCTTCCTCCAGGAGGAAGTATTTCAGTGTGGAGGGAATAGCTGCACAGTAGAATGTTCTGGGAATGTACAGGCATGAGGAGCGGGATGTGGGCTGGCCATTTCTGGGCTGTTCTGCTCAGGGTGACAGGCAGCTTTGAAGAGCCTTGGAAATCACTTGAATGGCTTTGTGTCTCTTCTTTGATTGTGATCATTTCCCTCACTTTGGGGATCAATGGCCCATTGTACAGTCCTTCACCGGTGCCAGATGCTGAAACCCCTGCCTCACAGCTGCTGCCTGGATCCTGCTGTACTATTCCTGTCTGTCTGTTGTGGGTCTGCTTTTCTCCGTTCTCTTTATCCTTTTTACCTTAAATTTCATTAAAAAGAGAAAGATTATGGGGTGGGGAGATGCTCAGCAGGTCCAAGTGTTTGCTGTGCAAGCCAAGGACTTGAGTTTGATTCCCGGCACTCACATAAAAGCCAGACGTAGTTATGTGTCAATAACCCTAGTGTGGAGGAGGGTGGAGATAAGCAGATCGCCGGGGCTCTCTGGCTAGCCATTCTGTCCAAAACAGTGACCGCTGAGATTCACTGAGAGACCCTGTCTCAAAAAATAAGGTGAAGAGGGATTGCAGAAGACACCCAGCATTGATCTCTGGCCTCTACACATGCACACTCACCCACATGCACATATATATCACAGGCACACACAATATTACAAAATGATAAGTGTGGTGGTCTGAATAAAAATGGCTCCCGTAGGCTCATGTATTTAAATGCTTTGTCACCAGGGAGAGGCACTGTTTGAAAGGATTAGAAGGATTGGGGGTGTGGCCTTGTTGGAAGAAGTATGTCACTTGGGATGGGCTTTGAGGTTTCAAAACCCCAGGCCAGGCCCAGGTTCTCTCTCTGCCTGTGGATCAGGATGTAGTTAGTCTCAGCTACTTCTCTGGTGCCTGCCTGCAAATTGCCATGCTCCCTGCCATGATGATACTGGACTAAACCTCTGAAACTGTGAACAAGCCCCCAGTTAAATGCTTTCTTTTATTTATAAGAGTTGTCTTGGTCATGGTGCCTCTTCACAGCAACAGAACAGTGACTAAGACGTTAACAAATTACCAAGTTACATTTAAAAAAAAAATCTATCAAATGATACAGAAGTGGAATCCACTCTACACACTGGGCACTGTGTCATGTGCCTGTAATCCTTGCACTTGGAAGATAGAGGCAAGAGCTTAGGGAGTTCAAGGCCAACTTCAGGCAAGAGCTTAGGGAGTTCAAGGCCAACTTCAGTTACATAGCAAGTTCAAGGTCATCCTGGGATACACGAGACCCCGTTTCAAAAAATAATTTTGTAAAGTTTAATGTTTATAGACATATTTATAAACACTTGCTTCAGATAGAAGACTGTTCCACAGAACCCAGGTGGAGATCTTAGGACAACTTGGCAAGAAATACTTCTTTCTTTCTACCCTTGCATAGGTTCCAGGCTCAAATTCAGGCCATCAGGCTTGTATTGCATTCTCCTTTACCCACTGGGCCATCTTGCTGGCCCTGGTGCCCTGTTTCTGAGGCCCAGCAGCTCTGTTTGCCACCAGCACCCAATGCCCAATCCTGGGTTCCTGTCTATTTAGAATGGCATGTCAAAGTGATCCCGGGACCTAATTCCTGGATGGTCCTTCTCCTTTGGTGCCCTGGCTCCCTAATCCTGTCCCAACAGAGGCAGGCGCCCTGGACCTGCAAACAGATGGAGAATGCCAGTAATAATGGTGCCATCAGCAGATAGAAACCCACAAAGACATCACGGTTAGACTTAACCAAAGGTGTAGGAAACTGGCAGTTGTGTGACAGATGCCTTTCCTGGGGTGACACGACACATGTCTACTCACCCCAGATAGGGAACTCATGACAGATCAAAGTACAGATACCCCCAGAGTCCAGCTTGGTGAACCAAATGCGTTTCTTCTGGGGTGACTCACAGGAGTGCGGTTTGAAGGGTTACCTATAGGGAGCAGAAATGACTCAAAGACAGATGTATCACCAAGGCCCACCCTACGTGGGTGACACACAGCTCACAGAAGCTGGGAAACCTGGAGCATGCTGCACAGCCCGCAGGCTGCCCAGCAGGTTGGAGAGTGTCCTTTCCAGTTGCCACTGAGCTACACGGCTTCCAGGCTGCTCTGCTGGTTTCTGCTTCCTCCAGGGAGTTGGTCGGGTCTCAGTCTCCTTGCAGCTCTGCTTGTCTGTGAGTCTTCTTTGCAGCTGAGCAGAGCTTTTCCTGAGAAGGACTTTCAGCTTTTACTGCTTGCTCTGGTAGGGAGGGGCTTCGTGAATCTGGCTGGTTTCAGGGACTTCCTGAAGCTCTTTCGAGTTTTCTACCTTCCTGCTTAAGTGGCTTCCCGGAGGAAACTGTTACACAGTTACACAAGCAAAGACAGATCGAAAGTCGATCGATTCCACTCCTGGTTTCCACAATCAACAAATTTCCCTGAGAGTGCCGTTTTTGTAATCCTGTCCAATGGCTCTGTTCTTTCTGGTGGCATATAGCAGTGCATGTTTTTGGATATGGTAATGGGCAGTTCTCGTAACTCCACTGTGGCGTTGTCTAAAAGTGCCTCATTATAAGTCATTCTGTCTGCCTTAGCACTAATGCCATCTTCCTGGATGCTCTTATTCAAATCATTCAGGTCTTCCTGAATAGGCTTTCAAGTCTGCGCCAATTGAGAATGCCACCTAGATGGCGGGATGGAGGCTAAACACCGCCAGTTTCAGACACTTTGGAGGAGTGATTACCCAGACTGCTCCAGGATGATTCAGGCAGGCCTTGTTTTTTCCTGCCTATCGACTCTGCCGGCTTCACCCTCTGCCTCGTTTAGTCTTACTGACGAGAAAGTGGCTGCGTAGTTTATCTTCAAATTTGCCAGGTTTTTTCCCCCATGAAAGTTCATTTTGTAATCATGTATTTTTCTGTCCTCAAAGCATCACTGTATATACCGCATTTGACAAATTGTTTTGTATAAATACAATAGTAATATTTTACTTATGTAAAACAAGCACTGTGATTGTTTATGGTAACAAACAACCAAATATTCTGAAATAATTGCTGTTAGCACTCTGGTTATTTTTCTTCAGATTGTTTTTCCCAAGCCTGTATACTTTTTATCTGGTTGAAACTATTGTGTACATAGAAAAAAAAATTTTTTTTGAGACACCACCTTGCTGTGTTATCCTGATGGCGAGGCTCAAATGGTCTCCCAAGTAGTTGAGATTACAGGCACACACCTTCACATTCAGCTTAATGTTAATATCTTATTTTTTTAAAAAATTGCTAATCTTGGGGTTCGAGATGTAGGTAGAGTCCTGCCTAGCACCTATAAAACCCTGGGTTCCATCCCTGGCATAACATAAAACCAGGCATGGTGGCACCCATCTGCAGAGGCAGGAGGATCAGAAATACAAGATCATGCTCAGCTATACAGTGAGGTAGAAGCCAGCCCTGAACTAAAAAAGAGAAAGAGACAGCAAATATCTAACCTCTATAATGTGAACTATAAAATTTGGAAAGCGTGGTGTGAACTCTGACGTTGGGAAAGTGTGAACTATTAAATGTGAAAGTTACCAGCAGGTGTGGGTTGACAGTTCCCGATGAAGGAGCTTTACCAGGCTTTCAGTGAAAACCCTCCAGCACACCGAACAAAATAACCAAAGATGTGAACAGGGTGCTCCACAGGGGGAATAAAGATGGTTAATTGACTATGAAACGTAATTAGTCTCATTACCCAAAGCATTGCAGATTAGACCCAGGAAGACCGTTTCCCTTGATCATAATAGCAAGGTATGTTTTTAAAGCATGCTGCTGCTGTTCAGTAGATTTATAAAGCAACAATCTTCTGGAGAGCAGCTTGCAATCCATGTGAGGGCATGTGTATTTGTTTATGACTCGTGTTTTCCCTTTGTAACTAACTGTCTTATGTTCTATTTGTTATTGATTAGTCTTAATTTTTCTTTATACTATTGTCTTAAGCATTTTCATTTTCTATTTTTTTTTCCTTTGAGACAGGGTTTCTCTGTGTAGTTTTGGTGCCTGTCTTGGATCTCGCTCTGTAGACCAGGCTGGCCTTGAACTCACAGGGATTCGCCTGGCTTTGCCTCCTGAGTGCTAGGATCAAAGGTGTGTACCACCACTGCCCGGCTCATTTTCTTTATCTTATTTATAGACTCTTGCATAATACATTGTTTGCCTTATTTTCTTTAGAAGATTTATTTTTCTTGTTTGCTTTTGCTTTTCTGAGACAAGAGTTTTTTTGTATAGCCTTGGCTGGCCTGGAACTCATTCTGTAGACCAGACTGGCCTCAAATTCACAAAGATCCACCTGCTTCTGCCTCCCAAGTGCTGGGATTTAAAGGTGTGCACCACCACCGCCCGGCTTTTTTTTTTTTTTTTTTTTTAATATTCAGTGGTCTATCTTTTATGCAGTTTCTGCCCTGCCCCTTGTCCCTGTCCCTGTCTTCTATGCTCCCTAGGTTTCAAAAGATACCTTCGTCTAAGAGGTTACATAGATATTATCTCCGATTAGTTCTGATTTTTCTGGTGAAGATAAAAATTTTGAGTCTTAGGTGAGTCTTTTTTTGTTTTTCCTAAGCTATTAAGTGAGGGAGCTGATGAACACTTCCCTTCCCTGGTTTATTTGTGAGGCTTCCATTAGCATTGTTCAATTATGACATGTTTTCTTCTGTGCAAAACCTTCTGCATTTAACATTTTCCTTTCATGATGTTTCTCCTTTGGCCTCTCTTAATCAATGCGACTTCTGAAGTGACTGTTACCCTGCATTATTTTTCAGATCATTCTGTTTACTCGGTGAGAGATGGGATTTGAGTAGAAAACAAAGCAGACATTCTATTAAAATTTTTCTCTAAAAAAAGGCATCATGGAGCTGGGTAGTGGAGACTCAGACCTTTAATCCCAGCTCTTGGGAGGCAGAGGGAGGTGGATCTCTTTCGAGGTCAGCCTGGTCTACAGAGTGAGTTCCAGGACAGCCAGGGCTGCATAGAAAAACCGTGTCTCGAAAACTAACAAACAAAAGACAACACAGACTGGGAAAGTGGCTCAGTGAATGGTTAAGAGCCTTTGCTGCTCATTCAGACACCCAGGTGGGGTGGATCACAACCATCTGTAACTCCGGCTTCAGTGGATCTGACCCCCACTACTGACTGCTCTCCCTGGGCACCTGCACATCTGTGCATGTACATACACAAAGACACACACACATATGCAGACCTTGGGAGTCAAATAAAATCTCTTTTTAAAAAGCAACATCGTTTAATATCTTTTCTTGTGACCAACGAACATCCCGTCTGTCTTCACATACAAACCTAAAAATATCTAAAAACAGACATAAAAAGGTGTTAATAAAACCTCGGGTTAAGCGGTCTCAGTGGCATTGCGTGAGGCTCTGGCTGGAGGAGCAGCCGCTTAGGGCAGCGAGAGGCTTCGTGGAGCCCGTGACATCTGACTGGGACTTGGAACAAAAGTAGAGATTCTGTGGGACAGTGGCTTGAGAAGCGCTTCAGTTACTATGTGAGGAATAATCGTGATTATTATATGGTCATTTCCACGTGACTTGTGTTTTTTTTTTTTTTTTTTTTGCTATTAGGAATAGGACCTTTAAAAGCCACATCCTTCCACTGGGAATATGGCACAGTGGTAGAGCACCTGCCTAGCCAGCCCAAGGCCCCAGGTTCAGCTCCCAGTGCCACATAAAAGACAAACAACAAGGAATAGAAATCCATATATTTTTATTGCTGGCACATGGGATTGTTATGGCACTTGCATATTTATCCTGGACCCGTCTGCAGATGCGTGGCCACCTGAGAGAGCCAGGCTTCTGTGGAGAAGAGATGTGACAGTGCCGCCACAGTTGGAGAAAGTCCCAGGGGCTCAGAAGGCAATGGCCAGCAACAAGGAAGCTTCTGGAATGATTCCCAGAAGAGACCTGGAGGGAGCCAGCCTTGAAGTATAGAGAGGGTTTGAACAGTGAGGAGGGAGGGTAGAGGTGGGCGTGGGTGCGGGGCGGGTGGCACTGTAACACGCTAGCCATGTATCTGCTGGGCCCTTTGTGAGTGGAGATTTTTATCCCGGCTCCTCTTCATGGCAGCTGCCTGTCCGATACCATTGTTGTTCTTTTCTTTCTTTCTTTCTTTCTTTCTTTCTTTCTTTCTTTCTTTCTTTCTTTCTTTCTTTCTTTTTTTTTTTATTTTTTATTTTTTTTATTTTTTATTTTTTTTTTTTAATTTTACGAGACAGGGTTTCTCTGTGTAACTTTGCACCTTTCTGGAACTCACTCTGTAGCCCAGGCTGGCCTCGAACTCACAGAGATCCGCCTGCCTCTACCTCCCGCGTGTTGGGATTAAAGGCATGCACCACCGCCGCCGCCTGGCCTGTTGTTTTCTATAACAAGTGGGGAAACCGAGGCTCAGGGAGCTTAAGTCACCGGGGAGAGCTGGAGAGCCTAATAACATAGCCTCAGTCCTTCATGTGTCTCTCTGCGTGCGCGTGCAGTTTTATGGAGATGTAGTTCATCCATGTGACGTGAACCACCCGAGGCCGGGCATGTGGCTGAAAGCAGGCCGAGTGCTTGCCCGGCCTATGCAAAGCACTGGGTTCGATTTCCCCAACACTTTGTAAAACGGGATGTAATAAGGCACACCTGTATCCCCAGCCCTTAGGAGGTGGAGGCAGGAGGATCGGAGTCATCCTTGGCCACATGGTGACTCTGAGGCTGGCCTACGATGTGGCATGAGGCACTGAAGACGAAGGAAGGGAGGAGAGAGGAAATCCTGTTAGTGGTTTTCATCGTATCCAAGGAGGTATAAAATTGCTGCCACGGTCCAATTTTAGCACATTTTGCAGAAAGAGAAAACAAACCCGCCCCTTCCTCGTCACTCCCCTGCGCCTCTCCCCTGCAGCCCGGTGCACTCGGCAGCTGTCGCTTCCTGTCTGAGTGGATTTGCCTCTCCTGCGCATTTCACGTACATGGAGTCAGGCTGATGGGTGGTGCTGATGACCGGCTTCTTTGGCTCAGCACCGTGTCCCCCACCCCCACCCCAGCCCACAGGGTTTCTCTGTGTTGTTTTGGTGCCTGTCCTGGATCTCGCTCTATACACCAGACTGGCCTCGAACTCACAGAGATCCGCCTGGCTCTGCCTCCCGAGTGCTGGGATCAAAGTCGTGCGCCACCGCCGCCTGGCCAGCACCATGTTTTCGTGATTCTTCCATATTATGGTATTTCTCTGTGTGCATGTGTGTTGTTTCTTGGTTACCATCCATTTTTTTGCACCCCCCCCCCCCGTTTTTGAGATGGGGTCATTCCCTGGCCTTTAACTCAGGAGTAGGCTAGGTTGGTTGGCTGGTGAGTCCCAGGCTAAGCCTGTCTCTACCTCCCCAGAACCGGGATCATCCGCGCACACCACTGTCACCAGACTGCCTTTTTTTCCCCCCTCCCTGTGGGTTCTGGGGATCACATGCAGGCTCTTGTACCTGAGAGGCAAGCACTTTACCAACCACACCACCTCCCAACCTCTATGGCATTTTTTTCTTATTGCTGGGCAGTAGTGCTTTTTATGGGCAGGTCACCCATTTCTCAGTCTGTGGCCAGCCCAACCGTGTCATCCTGTTTTCAGGCCTTTGGAGCAAAGCTGCATGTCCCGTGTTTTCGGCCTGGAAACGCTGGCCTTCGTGTCTCCTGGGTATCTGTGTGGGAAGGGTGGCGGCCCTCGATCCTAAAATGACTTTGCGGTTAGCCCCCCCCCCCCCCCCCCGGGAAGTGGGAGCCTGTGGCTTCTCTGCTTCTTTGATACAGACCCGGGAAAGGTGGGCAAACCTCGAGGTCTGAGCATTGTGTGTCCAAAGCAAGCGATCGTGAAGTGCTCTCCGAGAGGCTGCCTCATTGTCAGATCTTTGATTCCGAAGGAATTGGTTCTGTAAGGGAAGGGCCTGAACCATGCTGCCCGGAATGACATTATTATTGTGACTTCAAGGTCTTGCCTCTTGGATTCCGGCTGTGGTAATAGAGATGAAGACAAAACCCAAGATTCTGAGTGTGAAGGAAATGTCCTTCAAGTGAGGCGTAATGGGACAGGCCAGAGGGCACAGACACTGGGGGGGGGGTTGGTCCGTGTGGGTCTGGGGCTGGCTCCTGGGAAGCTGTGATTCATGGCTCTGATCTGTCCTTGTCTTTTTTGCTGCAGACTTGGCCGACTGCAAGCTTGTTTCTTTCCCCATCTGCATCTACAAGGTCCTGAGGAACGTCTCCGACCAGATCCACCTCATCACACTGGCTAACAATGAACTCAAGTCCCTCACCAGCAAGTTCATGACCACCTTCAGTCAGCTTCGAGGTAGGCCAGGGGTTAGAGCTCAGACAAGGAGTGTGTGACCAGCTCCAGACCTTCAGGGTCCCAACCCCCTCTGGAGAATGTCCCCAGAGCTAGTCCTGGATCAACCAGACTCATAAAATCATTTCCAGAGGTATAGGCTTTGAAGACCTAGAAGTCTCTGGGCCAAATTCTGTTTCCAGCTGACTGAAAATAAGATTGACAGAGCCGGGTGTGGTGGCACATGCCTTTAATCCCAGGAGGTAGAGAGGCAGGCGGACCTTTGTGAGTTCGAGACCAGCCTGGTCTACAGAGTGAGTTTCTGGACAGCCAGGACTGTTCCACAGGGAAACTGTGTCTCAAAAAAAGACCGACTGAAGACAAGTCCTGGCTTGACTCTTCCATTCTGAGCAGACCAGCGAGCCAAGGGGACGTGAATGACTGATTCCCTTCTCGTCCCCAGCGTTGTCCCTTCCTTCCTTCCTTCCTTCCTTCCTTCCTTCCTTCCTTCCTTCCTTCCTTCCTTCCTTCCTTCCTTCCTTCCTTCCTTCCTTCCTTCCTTCCTCTCATGTTGCTTTCTCAGGGCAGCTGTGACAGGTGCCAGCAATGCTGACTTATCTCTGGCACACACCGAGTGAGTGGATATGGTCCTTGGACGGTGCTAGGCAGGAGGCCAGCGGGTGGGCATTTTGGATCTTTTGAAGCAGTGTCTCTGGGTAGCTCAGCAGGATGTGTGGTGGTGCTCACTCCAGCTTTCTGCCTCGTGGAGCAGGACCGGATGGTAGGCGGGAGAGCGACAGATGGCGCAGGGTGCCTGGATAAGGTGGATCCTGCTTCCTAGGGCTCTCTGGCTGCCAGGGATATGAAAAGGGTCTGTGATTCTGTTTAGAGAAACAGACACAAAATACTGGTCCTGTATGAAGAACAAGCAAGTGTATCTCAGATCCCTGATTTCGGCTGGTCAGATGTACTGACTGGTTTTGTGTGTCAACTTGACACAAGCTAGAGTCATCAAAGGAACCTCAGCTGAGGAAAAGCCTCCTTGAGATCAGCTGTAAGACATTTTCTCAATTAGTGATTCATGGGGGAGGGCCCAGCCCATGGTGGGTGGTGCCATCCCCGGGCTGCTGGTCCTGGGTTCTATAAGAAGGTGATCTGAGCAAGCCGTGGGAAGCAAGCCAGTAAGTAGATCCCCTCCATGGTCTCTGCATCAGCTCCTGCCTCCAGGATCCTGCCCTGTTTGAGTTCCTGTCCTTGACCATGTGGGTGCTAGGAATCGAACCTGGGTCCCCCGGAAGAGCAGTCAGTCCTCTGAACCGCTGAGCCATCCCTCCAGTCCCCGGTTTGGTTTTCTTGAGACAGGGTGTCAAGGCTGACCCCAGACTCACTATGGAACCTTGAACTTGGGATGCTCGTGGGTCTGCCTCCCAAGCGCTAGGACTGAAGTCATGCACTACCATGGCTGGCTCCGGATGATCATTTAACAGAAGCTGGAAGTAGGCAGCGTGTGAGAATTTCTCCAGGTTTTAGGTAACGTGAAAGCCAGTCTGATGCATTTGCAATGTAGACTTAGCTTATAAAATATTGGCATGGGCCTCTAGTCTCCTCCTTCATGGAAGGAGATGGAGGATCAAGGAGGAAGGACTTGGTTCAGTAGGACCCAGAGCAGAAATCTCCAGAGCTTGACCCCCGCACAGAGTGGGCCACCTCACAGGGTATTAGCTCAAAGGTCTTGTAGTGTTTTGACAAGGTCTCATGTAGCCCAGGCTGACCCAACTCTATTCAGTTGGAGGTGACCTTTAACCTTATGATCCTTCTGCCTCCATCTTCTAAGTGTTGGGATTATATGTCCATCTTCTCTGGTGCTGGGGGTCAAACCCAAGGGCTTCCTCATGCTGGGTAAGCCACTCTACCAGGGGAGCCACATCCTCCGGCCCACGTGTTTGTTTTCTAGAGAGAGAGGTGGTGGGACCATCAGGGTCCCAGGAAGAGCAGCTGGGTTGGGGTTTCCTTGGGCAGAGGAGAGGTCCTGTGTACTTTCTTATGCTCAGTCTTCCCGACCTGAGTCTGGAGGCGGGGAAACCATGGCGGCCAGTCAACGAGGTGCCTCCTTGAAGGAGCCCGGGCTTGCAGGATGCTCCCCCTTACCCTGCACCCCGAGGGCTGGGGCACCGGCAAGGAACCATGCAGGAGGCTAGACTGCTGGGCAGAAGAACTGATACTTCCCTAGAGCAGTGTGGGCACTGAGGGCTGGAGGAAGAGCTTCCAGAAGTCCCCCACCAGCGGCTTGGGGGAAATGCTGCTCAGGGCTCCCCCAACACCAGCGTACCCACTCACTCCAGTACCATTGAAGTACTCAGACCCTATTGAAGGATGCTGTTTGAATTCTCTTTCTCTACCCCCACCAGCTCCTGACTCCTCTCTCTGTCCCTCGGCTTGGGCTTTCAAAGAGAAGGCCAGCTCAATTAATTGGATTTCACACAGTGGATTGTAGGCTGTGGTTGCCAGGAGCCGAAGGTGAGAGGATTGAGTGGGAGAGTGCTGGAGCCAAGGCCCATTCAGCTCTTAGGAAGTTCTGAGCCCGTGTCTTTGTTGTGATTTCAACAGAAGAGAGACACAGACACGCACATATGCACACGCTTACCCTGAGCTTTATGAGTGTGGAGGAGGAGGTGTCAGCATTTAAAAAATCATTTTGTGTCTTCTTGTGGGCTCTTGACGGAGCAACTGCTGGGCCACGTGTCCCCCGCCCGCCTCACAGGCTCTCGAGGCTGAGAACTTTCTCCATCAGACTCGTGGCTTCCCAGGATTGGATCATCTTTGATTCTATCTCTCCATGTCTCTCACTCATCTTTATGAGATGAAAAGGCAGGGCATGGTCTACAGTAGCTTGTCTAGCCTGTCCCAGGCCCTATGTTCACCCTCTAGCACTGCCTAAACCAGTGATGACACACACCCGTGATCCCAGCACTCCAGGGGTAGAGGCAAGAGGACCAGAAGTTCAGAGTCATCTTCTGCTCCCTAGCCAGTTGGAGGCCAGCCTGAGATATATCATGTCTTAAAAGAAATAAAACAAGGGGTTGGGGATTTAGCTCAGTGGTAGAGCGCTTGCCTAGCAAGCATGAGGCCCTGGGTTGGATCCTCAGCTCCAAAAGAAAAAAGAAAAAGAAAAAAGAAACAAAGCAAAACAGCGAGACCTGAGTGAGTGAAGGGGCGAGGTAGAATCGGTGTGAGTGGCAGATGGGCCCGTGGAAAGTGATCTCAGTGTCTGGGTACGGCTCTCCTGTATCCCCGTCACCCGCCTTGCTCTCTGGCCACTCGGCTCTTTTGATCGAGTGTGTCCTGGGCCTGCTAGGCGAGAGGAGTGTGAGACACATCTAAGAGATAAATATTGTGTGCCGCCTCCCCACAGGTGAGACCCTGGGAGGCCCCCCCTGCCCTTGGCACCCACTGTAGGGCAGGAAGCCAACCCCGTCATGTGCACATGGCAGAGGCTCCAGAGTGGACAGGGGACGACGGGAATGCGTCACAGTGGAGCAAAAGCAGGGGGTTTGGGTCCGAGCAGCCGCTCGGGCAACTGTTAGTGGCTTGCTAAAAGCAGGCATCCTTGGGGACGGAGGGCTAGAGTTGGGTACAGATAGCTTTGGCTTTCTCCTTATGGTCCGTAGTTGGATACGGAGACAAGACTCAGGGAAGCTCACCCAGGTGTGATAGCTCAAGACTGTAATTCCAAAACTTGGAGAGGTGGAGGCAGGAAGACCCAGGAGTTCAAAACCAGCCTTAGCTACATAGTGAGTTTAAGGCCAGCCTGGGCTAAATGAGATTCTGTCTTAACTTAGTATCCACTCTGCACCCCCAAAATTAGAGAAGCTGTGGGTTATTGAGTACTCGCCTTGTAGAGCCAGGGGTTATGGTTTGGCTTGTCTGTTTTTTACAGACGACAGTTTCTATGATGTCTGACGTAAGTGAGCAAGTGTCTTAGCTCGGATTTCTGTTGCCTTGACAAAATGCCATGACCAAAAAGCAAGTTGAGGAGGAAAGGGTTTATTGGGCTTACACTTCCGCATTGTAGTTGTATCACAGAAGGAAGCCAGAACAGGAACTCAAACAGGGCAGGAACCTAGAGGCAGGAGTTGATGCAGAGGCCATGGAGGGATGCTGCTGACTGGCTTGCTCATCATGACTTTCTCAGCCTACTCACAGAACCCAGGACCACCAGTCGAGGGATGGCATCACCCACAATGGGCTGGGACCTCCTCCATTAACACTGATTAAGAAAATGCCTTGCCGGGCTGTGACGCACACCTTTAATCCCAGCACTCAGGAGGCAGAGCCAGGCAGATCTCTGTGAGTTCGAGGCCAGCCTGGTCTACAGAGCGAGATCCAGGACAGGCTCCAAAGCTGCACAGAGAAACACTGTCTCAGGGAGAAAAAAAAAATGCCTTATAGCCATATCTCATGGATGCATTTTCTCAATTAAGGTTCCCTGCTTTCAGAATAACTCTAGTTCGTGTGTCGAGTTGACATAAGACTAGCCAACATAGCAAGCCACTGGGTTAGTGGCTCCAAATAATTATTTGGCTTCCTGGGCTACAGGTTGTAGATCAGTATTCTATTTGATACTGGGTGTCACTGTTGTCAGTAAATTCAGTCTTTCATGAGCCAGGCATGGTAGTGCACACCTGTAATCCCAGCATTAGGGAGATGGAGGCAAGAAGACTAGGAGTTCAAGATCGTTCTTAATTGCATAGAAAGCTGAAGACTAGCCTGGGCTACATGAGACCTTGTCTTAAAAAAAAATAAAATAAAATAAAACACACAATCTCTCACACCTTCACCTTACTCAATCCAGTGGATGCTCACAAAGCTCTGTCCAAGCAAATAAATAGTACAGGCACCCCAGTTCACTGGGCACTCAGTTCTCCTGGCTCTGAGCCTATAGATGTTTCTTTTTTAAATTTAATTTTATTATTTTATGTATATGAGTGTTTAGCCAGCACATATGTCTAGTGCCCAAAGAGGCCAAAAGAGGGTATTGGATCCTTTGGAAATGGAGTTACAGATAGTTGTGAGCTGCCACGTGGGTGAGAATCAAACCCAGTTCCTTTGGAAGAGCAACCAGTGCTCTTAACCCTGAGCCGTCTCTCCAGCTCCCCCTCCTCTGCCTGTGTTTGTCACTGTAACACCAGTATCATCTGGGAACAAGAAGACTTAGAGCTAGAGAGAGATAGCCCTCGAGATCCTCACCGTTTCACAGGGGAAGCAGCAACATGGAAACTTAAGGAGTTGTCTGCTGAGGGGTTGCTTGTGGAGGACTCAGAGATGTCGTGGGTGGGAATTCAGGAAGCTCCAGAGAAGCAGCTTAAAGTGGCAATTGTTAGATGAGGAGGAGGCGTTTGCCAGATAAATATGGGGGAGTTTCTATAGCCACCTTCAAGAGAGGAAAGGTACGTTTGGAAAATGACTGCAAAAATGATGCAAGACCGAATGGTCCAGAGCAGAGGGATGAAGCGTGTCATCAGGGACTGGCCAGAGGGAGCTGTGTGCTTAAACCAGAACATTTGAGAAGGGACCTGGCAAGATGAATTAGGGTAAGAAAAGGCAGTGTGGGACATCGAAGACAGGAGACACATAATGAGTCCAAGTATAAAGCCAGCAGATGCAGGAAACAGGACCAGCCTTGAAGACCCAGCCCCAAGCTAGTCTTCAGTCAGGTCCTAAGGGAGCCTCTGAGATGATGAATCTCCTCTTCACAGGCAGGGCAGTGGGGCTTGGGCCAATTGAGAATGTGTTGTTGTGGACAATGTTGGGCCGGGAGGTTTGGGCTATCTGGTCAACCAGCATGGGTGCCTCTGTGGAGACTAAGCTAACCCAAAGCTCCTAGTGTGGGAAGAAAACAGACTTGGCAGAGCTGGGCTTAGGGACAAGGCTCTTGATTAAGTATTATGAGAGTGGGGTGAGGTGACACCTGATCCTTAGGGTGTGAAGTTGAAATGGCTTATGATTTCCAGTGATGGACTCATTTGCTAGCTTAAGATAGAGTCTCATGTAACCCCAGCTGACCTCAAACCCTATAGACATCCAAGGGTGGCCTTCAACTTTTAATCTCCTGCCTCTGCTTCCCCTGTGCTGATTTGACAGGTGTGTGCCACTGTACCCGGCTATGATGAGTGTCTCTTTCTGTGTCCTTCCCTAAGCGCATGTTCTCTGAGCCCTTGCTGACAGGAAGATGCCAGGTAGCCAGTCACCCTGGGACACTGTGCTGTGTGTACTCCTGTTCCTGCTGCAGGTGTCCTGCAGGGCCTATCTGTTAAGGACTTCCTCAAGCTCACCAGGCTGTGATTGTTCTCACCACAGGGGTCTCCAGGCAGCTAGAGAAAATTAGTTTACCTCATTGCCTCAGCCAACCAGATAGGTGCATGAGAGCTTCCTCCTTTCCTCCTGGTAGGCCACCTGGTATGAGAGGGCTGCACTGTCCTGCTCCTGGGGCAGGAGGGGGCTTAGGGGGCTTTGGGGGACTGGGACAATGCGGAAAGTGTCCTAGGGTGACTTATTTCCTGTTGTTCTGGGAAAAGGAGGCTGGGGTGGGTTCTCTTGGTCATGATAAATCTCCTTAGCCGAGAACGGGTGGAACCATCCCCACATAGGTCATCAGGTGGCAGGGCCAAGGGTGACCGAGGTTGCAGGACACTGGGCCTTCACTTCATGCTCTCCCTTCGCCCTTTGCATTCACTTTTCCTTAGCTCATGTCCCTTAGCTGACAGAAAGAAAAAGGCAAGAATACGGCAAGACTCTGGGCAAGCTGGCCAGACACAGAAGCAGTGCTGCGGTGGGGTGTCAACATCTTAGCTGTTCACAGATCTACTGTTGGAACACACATTTTCCGTTTCTCCAGATCCTGATTACAGTCATGGAACCCAGGAGGACCCATCTCCCCAGAGGACCCCTAGGGGCAACACCCATTGCTGTCCCTAGGAATTCTGGACAGCATGGCGGAGGTGACAGGGGCGTGGTGGCCTCACAGCTCCTGCTCTCTGTCCTCGTGGGTGTCGGATCCCTGGGGTTACCCGGTTGAAAGCAACAGCCTACAAGTCTAAATGTTGGTGATAGCACCAGACCCATAGAGCTGGAAGAAATCAGTTTAAGTCCCCTTGGAGGGGACCTGGTGGCAGCCTGCTACTCAAGCAGGGGACCACCTCCTCCATCCTGCACCTTGGCACCCTAGCTCTCTGCCTACCTAGCCAGGGCGAGCGTGCTGGCGCACACAGGGTGAAGCACACCGAGACCACTGGAACAGGCTGAATTAGCTGTGTCCTCTGGCTCAGTTCCCAAGCTCACATTTTCCAAACCCCCAGCGACGAAGGACTTTGCATTTCCCTTTCCCCACAAGCTCTCTGTATAGATTTCCTTTGCTGCTGTGCTGCGGGGGCCCCTCTGCCCCTCCCTCCCCTGCACCCCATCCATTTCTCTGCTGGTTGGTCACGTCCCCCCACCCCTGCACAGCTCCACCACATCACTGGAAAGAATGGGTCCTGCCTGCTTGTTTATTTTTGAATAGGCAATACGCACACACAATGCAGTGGTCCAGTCAAAAGGAATAATAGAGGGAAATAAGTCTCTCTCCTCCCCCAGACATCCGGTTCCCTGGCCAGCAGCAGCTGTCGCCGCCAGCTCTAGAGATGCTGCTGGCCTGTGAAATAGAAATGCATCTCGTATTAGTGACATTTACAGCATCCCATCAAGAGCAGGCGTTGTTGTGAGCCCTTTCCAGGTATAAATTTATGAAAAATTTTACAGCTCTCCCCTTTTCCCTTCCCTTCTTTTCTGCCTCCTTTTCTCCCTCTCATTGTGTTTCTAGCTCTCTCTATCTTCTTTCCTTTTCTCAGAGAGTGCAAGGAACTTGCCCAAGATCACACAGCAAGAGGGTGGGCTGAGACCATGCACTAGAAAAGGATACGTGTACCATGTTTACATCATAGCTTTGTTCGACTTAGGGGTTGGTGTTGTTCCAGTTAGGGATGTAGTTCAGTTGGTAGAATGTTTGGGTGGTGTGCATGAAACCCCAGATTTGATTCCCCAACACTGCCTAAACCCCTTATGGTGGCGCATACCTATAATAGTAGCACTTGGGAAATAGAGGCACAAAGATCAAAAGTTCAAGATCATTCTCTGCTGCCTGGGAGGTTTGAAGTTAGCCTGAGCTGTATGAATTAGGAACTGTCTTATTAACTGGCTTTTATGGGGGCAGAATGGTCAGCACTTCCTTTTAGTCACAGGCCTTCTTATTGTCCCCCGCAATTTGGGGTGTGTTTTCTGGAAGCTTGGCTTTGTTTCCTTTCCAGCTGTTACCCCGGGGAAACCTTCTGTGCTCTTACCCAGCACCACACATGGCCCCTTGGGAAACACTTACTGCCACACTGACATCTGGCTCTTCCGAGGGGTAGGCACAGCTGTTTAGTAATGCAGGGTCAGAGCCTCCTTGCTGGCTGAGCCCTGGTCTGCAGGTATGTGGAGCTGGCACATTCCTTTATAGAGAAGCTGCACTGTCACTATGAGGCCAGCCTTGCATGTCCCCTAACAGAATCGACTGGTTTTCTCTCTCTTCCTTGGGTTAATCCCAGGAGACCCTGGCAGCTGTCCAAGGTAGAGCGGACTTGGAAAGTGTCGCGATGAGATCGGAAGGGCGCATTTGGCAAACATTGGAAACCACAGAAGGAAATGTCACTGCTAGGGCTGCTGCTCTCAGCCAGGACATCTCCAGAATGGGATGCAACAGACTCTTCTCCCAAAGCCCTTGATGTCCTTGGATTCCCAGCGTGTTCAGCTCTGAACCCTGGCCCCTCAGACAGTCCTTCAGACCTTACCCCTCAGCCACGAAACCCTGGGCAGAGGACCTGGGTGCTGTTGACCCTGGGGTGAAGAGCAGAGTCAGGCCTGGCTGTGGCCAAGGCCATGTGGAAGGGCGGCGCAGTCACGGGGCAAGGGGCTAGGGCTGTTTCCTGTGACACAGGAACAGTTGGGGAAAAAAACACAGGAACCCAGAGCAGGCCGTTGGGAAGATGAAGCAGAGCCGTCGGCAGCCTTGCCGGCCCCCCCTGGTCTCTCTAAGCCTCTCCTCTATGCCCGTCTGTTTTCTGTTGTGCTATCCAAACACCCAAGCTGAGTAATTTCCCAAGTAAAGAGGCTTGGCTCCCAGTTCAGGCAGCTGCGTGGTTTGAACAGCCTGACTCCAGTGTCCTGACTAGGATACCTGGCTTCATCCCAATGTGGCTAGGATAGGCAGAGAGGGAACCAGCCATGTGCAAAGGGAGTCGGTGCATCGGGTGGCTTCGATTTAAAATGACTCAACACTCTTGAGAACTATATTCCACCCTGCAAGAAAGGCACAAATCCCTTGATTCACAGCTGCCCCCATGATAAACGCCATGCACTTGGTTCCCCCCCCACACACACACCTTTTTTTGGAGACAGGGTCTCTCTGTAGCCCTCCCTGGCTGGCCTGGAACTCACTCTGTAGATCAAGACCCAGACTCATAGAGATCTGCCTGCCGAAGTACTGGGATTAAAGACGTGTGCTGCCACACCTGGCACATTGGCCCCTTGGTTCCACCACCCCTGCACCCTCCTTCTCCCGGGGTCAGGCTTCCGGCACAAGCACACTGGGGGACATACTCAAACCCCATCTGAACCGCGGTGATCCGGTGAGATTGGGGATGATGCGTGCGGTGCTTAGTAGCCATCATCAACATGACTGGATTCAGAATCACCATGGAAACACACCTCTGGGTATGTCTGGGAAGGTGTTTTCAGAGGTTTCACTGAGGAAAGGAGACCCACCCCGAATGTGGGTGGCACCATCCCTGATTCCAGATGGAATGAAAAAGGAAAGAGTCAGCTAGGACCGGCTTTAATTTCTTTCTGCTTTCTGACCAGGAACACAATGTGACCATTTACTTCATGCCCTGCCTCCCCATCTTCTCTGCCTCCATGCCCTGTTCCCTCAAACTGTGAGCCATGACATACCCTTCCCTAAGTTGCTTTTATCAGCTGTCCCGCCACAGTGACAAAAAAAGTACCCAGTGCGCCTGGGTAGGCACATGAACGTTTGGATGAGCTGTGGCCCTGGTTTAGAGTGGCAGTCACGTTGGGAGGCTTACTGTGTCTGTAGGGAGACTGCAGCCAGCCGGTCACAGAAAGAAGCCTCTACAGGAGAAACTTCAATGGGACCTGACCTGCAGAGATTTAAGCCGGCAGAGATGGGTAGCCCGAGGTTCAGGCGGTCTGTCTGACCCACCTGCAGGCAGAAGCTCTGGGTCCCTGGCTCCATGGTCAAGATCTATGTCATAGAAACAGGTGCTCTGTTCAAATACTGGTGACGAGATTTGTCTGGAGCCACTGAACTTCCCAAGGCTCACTCATCTCACTTGCCGACTGTGTCCGTGACGCTAGTGTTGAGCTTGTGGGACTGTCGCGGGAGCTGACAGAGGCCATGCAGGGAAGGCAGTTTGCGCAGTGCAGGCTCTCCAGAGGTGCTTGGCGGCAGTCCTCAGTAGTTCAGAGAACTGACGGCTTTGGGCATGCAAGATTCCAGACTGACCATCGAAGCTAGATGGTTGAGTCCGCAGATGGTGCAGAGAGGCTGTGGGATGAGGCCTCTGAGACCTTCAGAGACAAGAGATACTGAGCCAAGAAGAGATGGATGGACGGATGCATGGATGGACAGACAGACACATAGATACATATGTACCTACACACATATATATATATATATATATATATATATATATATATATATATGTATATGCACATATAGACATAGAGGGATACAGACCCAGATAAATACAAATATAGAAACACATAAAATATAGACACAGACATACAGGAACATAATAGCTATGTAGATACATAGAGAAATAGACACATAAACTGATACATGCATAGGTAACCACACACACGCATACTTACATATAGGCAGATACACACATAGAGATATGTGGATACATGTTCTGGCTCCGGGGCAAGCTCCCTTCAGAAGGCTGCCTTGTAATTTGCCTTTAGGGACACACACTTGTAATATTTCCGAGCCACGCTGGGACTGTGATAAGACTCCAGGCCTGAATTGGTTTGATAAAGTCCATCTTTTTTCCCTTAATAACAGTTGTGATTGTTTCAGGAAATTAGAAGTAACAGTGGAAAGAGGAGAGAGAGTCTCCCCCAGCCTCTGCAGCATGTGCAGCGCTTGTCCTGCAGAGCTGTGTGTGTGTGTGTCTGTCTGTCTGTCTCCATCCATCTTGAAGACTGGGGCAGCAGCAGGTCTGAGACCCCTCATGTGGGCGAAACTGTGTGTGGGTGATTATCATGGCTGTTTTTACTAACTGTTGCAAACACCTGCTCCCACGTAATGTGGGACATGGTTGGACTCGCTTGGCTCTCTTCCCAGATGCCATGAGGGATACAGAAAAGGAGGTGGCCAGTGGCCCCAGCAATTCCAAGACTGTTTTTCATTCTGTGACTGGGTGCGTAAGCATGCCCGCACCACCATATATATAATGCCTCGTCCTCCTCCCCAGGATTCGCTCCTCCCCTCTCTCCACTCACAGATTTTATCTGCCAAGTTTTTAATGGATGTCTATGCCCCATGCCAGGGAGAGAGCCCCTCTGCACTTCCTCCCATGGTGCAGTGATTACTGTACACCATGGGGCCCATGAACACAAGCTCTAGAGCCAGATATCCTGGGGTTCAAAGTCAGTCTGGGTGTGGTGCTGCACACCTTTAATCCCAGTACTCAGGAGGTGGATCTCTGTGAGTCTGAGGCCAGTCTGGCCTACAGAGTGAGTTCCAGCCAACTTCTAAGTGGCCTGTTAGGCTTTGCAGGCAGTGGCAGAAAATGCAGCTGCACAGCATGTTTCTGGAAAGTGGGAGCTTTGGGAAACACACTGAAAAGAATGTGAGCAGCCGGAGAAAATGGGCTCATCCTCCCCTGCTTCTGAGAGGCTCCGGGGCATCCCCGCTGTGAATGTCCTCTCTGCCTTCCTCTCTGCTGTATTCTGCCTAGGGCACGGAGTCTTCATTCAGCAGCCGTGTTCAGTAAGATATGAACAAAAGTACTTTTTATAGAAAGCAATAATAGGTTTTTTTTTTTTCTCTTTTTGATAAAGGAACAAATCAATTTCAGGGAGAACTGTGATGTATTCAGAACAGGAACTTTGCAGGATTGTCAGGGTGATGCTGAAATCCATTCACCTGTTCATTTGTTTACCTGCCCAGTATTCTCGGGTGCTCACTGCATACTGGACCGTTGGGGTATTCTCGAGTGCTCCCTCCGGACTGCACTTTTCTAGTGCAGCTTCCGTTCTCACAGCAGGAGGCAGAGTGTGGACAAGCAAGTACACTCAGGAAATGGGGGGGGGTCTCTGGAGGCAGGTACGGAAGGGAAAGGCCAGTGACCAGGGGGAGGGAGTCCCACTTTAGATGGGAGGATGCTTGAGTGAAGACACAAGATCGCATGACGCAGCAGGGCTTGCACGCAACAGTTGAGAACATTCTAGAAAACAGGAAGTGAAGGCTGCCCTTAGCACCAGCACTTGGAAGCCGAGACTAGAGGACCACGCATAGTTTGAGGCCATAGCGAGTTCCAGGCAGGCAGGACGACGGTGAAGCCCCGCCCCCACGTGTGGGGTGTGGGGTGTGGGGTGCTAGGTTGGTAGTCCAGTTGTAAAATATTTGCCTAGCATTCGCAAAGCTCTTGAGTTTGATCCCTGATACCAAATATACATGAGGGGTGGTGAACACCTGTAATGCTAACAAATGGGAGGTCGGGGTAGGAGAATCAGGAGATCACAGTCATGCTCAGTGTCCTAAGGCATTTGAGGCTAACCCTAGCTGCATGAGATCTATTGCCCCAAAAGAAACAGAATAAGGGAAGGAGGGGGAAAAGGGAAGGAATGAAAGGAGGAGGAAAGGAAGGGAAAATAAAAGAAATGAATGAATGAATGAATGAATGAATGAATCAATCAATCAAACTATGAGGGCCCCAAGGCAGCAACCTGCTCAGCATGAGGAAATGCTGTGTGGCCAAGGCACAGTAGGCTAGATGTCTAGCATTGCCCCTGGTTACTTGAATGACAGCTATGTACCACCGTGACATAGGGTGTTTTATGATTCAGGCATGGTTATTCATTGGCCTAGCTGCTAAAGGGGTTGATCTTGGTTGCATGGAACAGGCCTTGGATTTGCTCATGGGACCTTAAGTTCAGGATGCTACCAAAGACAGGACACTGGGAGGCACCACCTGACATCCCCTCCCATCACTCATTGGGTACTTACTGAGTGACCATATAAGCCCAGAAAGAGGCTGGACATAGAAATGAAGAATCACATGCAGTTCCTGTGTTATCATACCAGAGCAGAGGACTTACAGTGTGTCTAGAAGGATGTGTGCGTGTGTATGTGTGTATGCATGCGTATACAGAGGCCCTGCCCAAAGGGGACACGGTTCTGAACGCTTGCTGTGACAAACCCTAAGGTGAGCTGTCGGGACCTCAGAGCAGGCCATCAACCCAGGTCCACATCACAGGAGCCCTGTAAGAACATGGAGCGCAGAGGAAGGGGCTGGGCTGGCCACAGAGATGGAGTGCTAGACTCTTGTCCTGGGGGAAGTGCTGTAAGATAAATAGAAAGCTTTCTCCAGCTGCCTCTCCCAGAGCTTGCCACGCTTCTTTTCATTTTGCCACTTAGCACCGAGGAGAAAATAAAGACTTCGGGTGAGTTATGCAATTCATCTTAATGTCACACAAAACCTGTTTGAAGTGCAATTACTGGGGCAGTTAGCGCACACGCAAAACCCTGGAATTAGACAACCTGTGTTTTACTGCTGGCTTCCAGAGGTGCTGTTAGTGGGCCCGAGAGACCAGACTCCAGCCAGGCTCAGGCAGGTTAAAAGGAAAAAGAGAAGCAGGCCGTCCCTCATCCCATCCCTGCCCAGGACCACCCACGAAGCCAGGTTGCCAGCACGTGCACGTCAGGCCTGATGGCAATTGTTCGGCTCTTAGCAGATACTAGACTGCCACGCCAGGTGTCCCCTCCACCGAGAGCCCCCCACTTTGAGCAGACAGACAACTGCAGCTCCCCATCTTCACCCCTGGGCATCAAGACCTGCTTGGTAGCTGCGGCAGGGATGGCCCAGAGTGTCAGTCCTGCCAAGATTCAGTCTCCAACTGGCCACCCACACCAGGTACACTACAGTACTGCAGCCCAAGGTCCCTGGGCAGGGGTGGGATGAAGGACAGCCACTGTGTTCTAGCCTGAGACAACACGGGATACACAGGCCTGACTCTGGTGTTCCCTACCGGAGGTGGAGGACTGCATAAGTCTAAGCGAGGCCTACCGCAGGCCCGGAGGAGAGGGAAGCGGGGCTTTAGACAGCCCAGAGATGGAGGCAGGCCTCCATGGAAACTCAGACGTCACAAAACAGTTGCAGAAAATGATGAAGACTTTCAAGATGATACATGGGAGCCAGCCATGGTGGGACACACCTGTAATCCCAGAACCTGGGAGGCTGAGGCAGGAGGATTCTGAGTTTGAGGTCAACTGAGGCTGTATGATGAACAGCACTCAGGAGGCAGGGGCAGGTGGATCTCTGTGAGTTCGAGACCAGCTTGGTCTACAGAGTGAGATCCAGAAAAAGGCGCAAAGCTACACAGAGAACCCCTGTCTCGAAAAACCAAAAAAAGAAAGAAAGAAAGTGTCTCAAAACAAACAGAAAATACCACATATGGGCACTCCGCTCCAAAGGAATGGGACCCTATGGGACTGCATTGGTCACATGTCCACAAAGTTGGTGCTGGGTAGAAGAGCTGAGGGACGTGATGTGACATTTTGGGGTCTCCATTTCCTTTGGGTCAGAGTTGGGGCACTTGTATCCTAGAGAAGCAGGCTAGTGTACAGTCACATGTGGATGGTCTCCTTCCCCGAGTGGCCTTTCCTCACTCCAGAAACACAGATCCTGTTCCCTCCATCTCCTGGTGCTTTTCCCGTGTGAACTGACATAGCTCTTCTCCATATCCCCGTGAGGCAGGCGCCTGCCAGCTCTTGTCTCAGGAGAGGAAGCTGGGATCTAAGGAGGCAAAATGACTAAGTCAGCCGTGGTGGCCGGGTTGAACGTTCCACTCCAGCAGCAGCCACCGATCCCTGTCACAGCCCGGTGTCCTACCCTCCACCCTCTTCGTCCTGGCTCTGTCTTTGTGTTTGCCTCTTCCTATACGAGGGCCCCTGTGGGAGCCTCCTCCCTCCTCCCTTCCTGCATGGCACGGTATTTTAGTGAACTGTGTTTCTGCCAGTCATACTGTAGCCACGCAGTTAATATCTGCCTTGTGCTTCTCTTGTGTTTTGTTGACTAGAATAAAAGGCAGAGGCGTATATGAAATGGACAGAGCTAAACAGATCGCCACAAAATAGAAGCCTCTCTGTGACAACCTCCCCCTCTCCAAAAAAAAAAAAAAAAGAAAGAAAAACAGTGTAGCTAGGAAGCCATTGAAGGGAACTCTTAAAAACTGCCATAGCTCTTCACAGCTGATGGCTTCTGATGGGGATGCAGGCAGAGAACTCCATTTTCTTTAAGGGGTAGGCCACTGGGAGTTTGGCCCTGTTCCAGTATAGGAGCCACACAAAATGGGCTTGCTATTTTTTTTTCTTTTTTTCTCCTTCTTTTGTTTTTGGGGAGGTCACAAGGGTCAGGGGTACACCTGGGAGGATTGGGAAGTGAATGTGATGAGATGTATTATGTGACATTTCTAATAATCAATAGAAACATTAAGACAAATAGAAGCCTCTCAGGTTAGCCAAGGTGTAGAACATTCCCAGTGTCTCCCAAGGTCCCCTCCAATCACTAGCATCCCTGCCTTCTTCAAATGAAGCTGCTTCCTGTTGTCTATGCTCATGATTTCCTTACTTTTCTTGTTATTGTTACCATCTCAGGGTCTTGAGAGAGTCCTTTTCTCTACGAGTTAAAGAATTCAAAGGCTGGAAAAATTTCAAGTGTGGCATGTAGCAGTAGGGACGTTCTCAAAACACAGCAGACAGAGGGATTCGTCCATCCCCCATCCCTGCCCCCCCCCCCCCCCCCGCAATGCTTGCTTGCTTGCTTCCTCCCTCTCCCTCCCTCCCTCCCTCCCTCCGTCCCTCCCTCCCTCCCTCCGTCCCTCCTTCCTTCCTTCCTTTCTTGTTGAGACAGGATCTGTCTATGTAGCTCTGGCTGTCCTGGAACTCAACTCTGCAGACCAGGCTGACCTTGAACTCACAGAGATCCACTTGCCTCTGCTGGGATTAAAGGCATGCACCACTATGTCTGGTCCATCTCTCAGTGCTGTCCAGGCCTGCTGCTGAGGGTCCTTTCCACAGGCCACTGGTCAGCCTCACAGTGACCACTCCGGGGTGTGTGGGGGGGAGCAGCCTGCCCACATCTGGTTGGTAGCGGCTGGGTGAGGAACAAGGACACGTGACAGAGCTTGGCTGTCCCAGCAGCCCTGGAGCAAAGAGGGCCTAGAAGAAAGGTCGTGACCACAAGGCCTGTCTAAGGGAGCTATCACGCCTGGATCTTTGGGTCCCAGCTTCTGTCAGGAGAGCCTCCCACAGAGCCAAAGTGGGGGTGCCTCTGCTGGAATAATGGCAGAAGGCCCTGGGCAGTGGTCGGGGGCAAAGAGACCTGGAGCCGTCCTCTTGGGGCCTTCCTGTGTGGCAGGGTCATCCTCACTGTCCTCCCGGCCTGAGCTCTGGCGGCGACCCTGGTGGCCTCTGGGCAGGCCCCCTTCCCTCCCAACTTCCCCCCCTGTCCTCCTGTGGCAGAACTCCGCTTGGAAGGGAACTACCTCCATCGCCTCCCCAACGAGGTCAGCGGCCTGCAGCACCTCAAGGCCATCGACCTGTCCCGGAACCAGTTCCAAGACTTCCCGGAGCAGCTGACCACCCTGCCTGAACTGGAGACCATCAACCTGGAGGAGAATGAGATCGTGGGTGAGCGTGGCTGCTGCTGTCCGAGGCTCTGCAGAGCGCGGAGCGCTGGGATTTCTTTTCTGTGGGCACAAACAAGCCAGACTTGACGTTGCCCAGGCCAAGACACCTGAGCAGACAATGAGCCGGGGACGATAACCACTGCCCAGCCCTGCCACCTGCCAGGTGCTAGCTCAGACACTCACCTCCGTCAGCAGCCTGAGCTTTTCCCCATAGCCCAGCCTGAACCTCTCAGGACAGTGTGGGCCTCGAGCCCCGACTCCCTAGCTTTTCACATACCACCCTAGGCTGTCTCCAGTCCCCTTTAGCCACAAGCCCCTTTTTACACTGAGCCCTACTTGAATCTTCTGTCCTCACAGCAAGTAGCGGGGCGGGGTGGGGGGGTGGTGCAGGCTGGTCCTGCTTAGAGCAGTCCCTCAGGGCCCCCACTGTGAGGACGCATCAGGCCCGTACCTCCTATGCACAGCAGCCCCCAGAGGCTGGGTTCTGCTAAGGTTTAGAGTGTGCCCTCCCTCCCTCCGTACAGTGCCTGTCTGCCACGCCGGGACCTCACAGAACGGAGCGTCCTCTCCAGCTAGGAGCCGGATGTCCCCAGAGAGAGCAGATGCTCACTGGTCCCTTTGTGTCCTCATCTGCCTGGCTCTTAGTTCCCCCGGCCCCATCTCGCCCTCTCACTGCGTCTCTGTCATCCACGGCTGTTCTTCCGGTGGCAGCCACATGGCCTCGAGTCCCCTTCAGCTCCACTCTGATTTTTCCCAAGTGTTCTTCTTATGGCCCTTTATGCCACTTGATAAAAGGCAATGGCCTTCGGAGTGGTTTGGGCTGTGGCAGGGGAATGTCTTGTGTGGTAGTCAGTGCCTGTGTATCCAGGATGCTGTCTGTGGGCAAGACTTCTGACCTGGCCAGGTTGGGAAGAGGTGAAACCAGCTGACCTTTTCCAGTTCTAGGTCTGTTGTTTTGTTACTGTTATTTTTTAATTTTAAATTACATTTACTTATTTATTGTACGTATGTGTCCGTGCACGCGCACTACAGAGTATACGTGGAGGTCAGGAGACGACTTCTACCGTGTGCGTTTTGGGGATTGAACTCGGGTCACCAGGCTTGGCAGCAGGGTCCCTTTGACAATGGAGCCGTCTCGCTGCTCCCACCCCCTTCTCTGACCCATGAGTAAAATGAGCTCCTAAGTGTTACGAGAGAGCATTAGATTGCATAGAGAGACTGCACAAGAAAAAAACCCATGATTGTGAACCTCAGCCCAGTGTCTGGTGAGCCGCCCCCCCCCCCCCCCCCCCCCCCCGGCCTCAGAGAAGCCTTTGGCCACGGGCGCTCCCGAGGCCTGGGGTCCCCTCAGCAGTCTGGCCTGACTTGGCTCACTAGTCACTTGGTCCTCTATGTCGTCGTCTCTAAGCAGAAAGAGCGTCCCCCAGGTGCCCTGTACCGCGAGGTCTCCCGTCTGTGCCGCCCCAGCCACCCAAGCTACGCTGAGCTCTCTGTCTGTCTCGTATTCCCGGCTCTGCCTTTCACTGGCCCCTCACTTCCTCTGCCTCTGCCTCTTCCTGCAGCTGATCCAAGTGAGCCAGTCATCGGGCAAGGGCTCCTGGGGTCAGTGCCAAGTCCAGAGCTGAGCAGGTGAGCCAGGACAAGGTTCTGGGCAGCTCTCTGAATGAAAGTGATATGGATCAGGGGCCACTTGGTACTTGGGTCACTACCCCAGAAGGGAGTCAGGGATGAGGAAAAAAAAAAAAAGTGTCTGTCAAGCTTGAGCAAAGACTGAATGTCTGCTGCAGCCCATAAAGTGACTATCACTAAGTCAGGCAAGACCTAGGGGTCCAGACACTTTCATATTCCTCTCCCTCAGAGCAGCGCCACAGCAAGGACAAGCCACATTGGCTCACTGTCACACACACACACACACACACACACACACACACACACACACACACACATCACTCTGCCTTTCTAGGGAATGACAATAACAACTTGTCACATGTGCTTACAGCTTAGCAAATCTGTGATGCATATCCTCACTTGATACGTGGAGAAACTGAGGCTCTGAGAGGTCCTCCTAGCCTTTGTGGCCAAGTTCCTTTTGCACACTTGGTCAGGGAAAAGGGACCTCAGTGCCTAGGCTGTTTCCTAGTCAGTTTAAGCCCTAGTCAGAGGCCAGTGCTGGGGAATACAGAGATGGGTGGGGAGGGACAACCCCTGGTGGTCCCCAAGCAGCAGCAGCTGCTCTAGCGGTGTCCAGTTAACCTCAGGTAGTCATCAGACTGCTGCAGGGGACTTGGTTGTTCTCATCTAGAGAGAGGGAATGGACCGAGGCAGCCATCGTACCCTGCCGAGTTGCCCCAGTTCTCCCGGGTCTCTTCTAGTTACCCAGCGGCTGTTCTGCTTCCAAATCAATGGGAAGGACATAGCACATCCTTCATAGCCCTTCTGGAGTGAGACAAGCCCCAGAGTAGAGGGGGAGCCGTCGCCAGTGAACACAAGGACCAGTCGTCCTTCAGTGGGAAGAGCTTTGTGCTGTCCGCCGGCTCCCGTTCATCTCCCACTAGACTGTAATTACAGTCAGAGCTTGGGATATCTTCAAAGTGACTTGTTTCTCCTTAGAACTTTAAAGCGGTGTTGGATAAAATAAAGCCAAATTTTTATGAGAAATGTCTTTTTTAAAAAAAACCTTTTGCCATGGGATTTTTATTACATTTATTTATTTATTTTATGGGGGTTGGGGCATGAGCCCCAGTGCCTATGAAGAGGTCAGGGAACAACTTGCAGAAGTTGGTTCTCTCGTGCCTGGCACAGTGGTGCACGCCTTTAATCCCAGCACTTGGGAGGTAGAGGCAGGCGGATCTCTGTGAGTTCGAGGCCAGCCTGGTTTAACATAGTGAGTTCCAGGACAGCCAGGGCTGTATAAAGAGAGAGCTTGTCTCAAAGAAAAAGGAAAAGTAAAAGGAAAAATGAAGGAAGAGAGAGGAGAAAGAGAGAAAGAGAGAGAAAGGAAGAAAGAAAGAGAGAGAGAAAGGAAGAAAGAGAGAAAGGAAGAAAGAAAGAGAGAAAGGAAGAAAGAAAGAAAGAAAGAAAGAAAGAAAGAAAGAAAGAAAGAAAGAAAGAAAGAAAGAAAGAAAGAAAGAAAGAAAGAAAGAAAGAAAGAAAGAAGTTGAGAAGTTGAGTCTCTCTTCCACTCTATGGGTCCTGGAGATGAACCCCAGGTTGTTAGGTTTGGTGGCAAGCACCTTCACCCTCTGAACCATTTCGTCCACCCCAGAAATAGCTTTGAGATTTCTGAGTTACTGTAAAGCTTTTTCATTCAGCAAACAGAGTGAGCTCTGAACCAGCTGGAAGTTTTTAGAGGGACAGCTCCACCCCCACCCCTGAGGGACTTCCCCTCACCGGGCCTCCTCTCCGGGCCCTGAAAGACTGCCATTTGTAGCATCCCTGGTCAGTTCACCCACCCTGTTCTTCCAGCTAGTGCTGCCCTCTGACCCCACTCCACACTTTGGGCTGTTCCAGGGCGAGAGGAAGAGTTGGGGGTGGCATTTCATGGAGAGAAGATGTCCTGGGCCGTCTGCAGGGCGTGCCGATTGGGAGGGAGAGGGACACTTGGTTTGCTTTCTGAGGCCCACACGGTGGGGGGGGGGGGGCAGCGCACGTGTCCTTGGTGTCTCCTGGTGGTGAGTGTCCTCGGGTGTTGTGGCTATGAGGCGTGTGTCTGCACAGGCTGTGCAGACGGTCTCTGGGCTGTGCCCCTGCTTCTCTGTGCCCTCCCCTCTGTTACAGCCACCTGCCCGGCTACCCCCTGGGCACAGCACGCAGCGTCGGCAGCTCACTGGCCTGAAAGCACAACCACAACACAGAGCAGGGATTCGGGGGCCTCAAAATGCCTCTAAAGTCCCCAAGACCAAGTCGGTCTGATCATTTCAGTTGCAGGCTGTGATCCACTGGAGAGCTGTAATGGTAAATTTGTGGGTTGAGACCAGCAATCTCTTTAATAGAGTAGAAAATATCAGGGTACACACCTCATGAAACCCAGTCAGTTGTGACTTTGGGACTTTTAATTTTAGTTTTTACCGTGTGTACACTCAGGTGTCTATTTGGGGTCATGGTGAAAGATTATGCTCCTTGCCCTGGTCATAATACAAACCACCAGGGCTGTTAGGATATAATGTGCTTGCCACCCTAGCTGGCGAGAACCTGAGTTTACCTGGGAACCCACATAAATATAGAAGGAGAGAACCAAGTTGACAAAATTTTTCTTGAAGCCTAGCATAGTCAGTCGCACATGCCTTTAGTCTCAGCATTTGGGAGGCAGAGGAAGGCGCATTCAGAGCCAACCTGGTCTACATAGTGAGTTCCAGGACAACCAGGGCTGTATAGAGAACCCTATCTAAAAACAAGCAGGGACTGGAAAGATGGTTCAGTGGTTAAGAACACTGGCTGCTCTTCCAGAGGACCCAGGTTCAAGTCCCAGCAACCACATGGTGGCTCACAACTGTCTATAACTCTAGTTCCAGGGGATCAGATACCCTCACACAATGTACACAGGCAAACACCAATGCACATAAAATAAAAAAATAAATAAATAAAATAAAAACAAGCAAACAGCAACAACAAAAAGTTGTCCTTTGGCCTCTTGGCACGCATACACGTAATACTAATAAATAAAATCTTAAATAATAATAATAATAATAGCAACAACTAGGCAAAGACACTTCAGTGAGTTCTACAGAGAACGGAACCTCTGTTCTCAGCCAACCTGGCCACCAGACCCCACCCTCCAGTCAATGTCCCCGGCTGTAACATACAACCTTGTCCTCTGTTATCCTCTGACCCCATCCTGCTCTGTGTTCTTAGTCTAGAGGACCTCTCATGTCTTAGTGCCCTCTCTGCCAGTGGCTGGATTCCCCAGAGTCTAAACGCCTGGTTCAGTTGGACAGGAAGCGGAACAGGTGGAAGGCTGTCTCCCTCTCTCCCTCCCCTGCCCCCTGGTGCCTCCCATGCAGATGGGAAGCTTTCTGGATTTCAGGGAGCGTGGTTGTTTGTTCCGGTGGGGTGGGTGTTTGTGGCTTATGCGTATTTGTTCAATGCCAGGCATGGTGGTGGACACCTTTAATCCCAGCACTCGGGAGGCAGAAGCAGGTGAATCTGTGAGTTCGAGGTCAGCCTGGTCTACAAAGTGAGGGCCAGGACAGCCAGGGCTACGCAGAGAAACCCTGTCTCAAAAAACAAAGAGTGTTTGTCCAAACAGTAATCACCTAAAAGTGTATGGGGTATGAGTTGGTCCCTCTGTTTTCCAAACCAGAAAGTAGTAGTCGCCTCTCCAGATCCATAGGGACGGGTGCCAGGACACAAAATTACCAGCCCTGAAGCGATGATCAAGTCCCTTGCACAGAGTGGAAAGAATTATTACAACTTACATGTAGCCTCGAGTGCACTCAGAGTCGGCTCTCAATAGCACACCTAAGTGAGTATAAACGCTGAATGAATGGCTGTGACCCCACATTGTTGAGGGGATAACGACAAGACAGTTCTGCACATGCGCATCACAAACCTGGTTGGTTTTTTTTTTTTTTTCTTTCCTGACTGATTTTGGCCTGTGGCCAGTTGAATTATTGAGTGACAAATACACAGGTAGGGGAGATTCTGTGGAGGCTTGTTAAGTATTTATGAACGAAACTGCTGGAGGAAATAGTCTCTGGAGAGGCAGCGCCTTCTTGTCCTGACCTCGAGGCTTGCTGGTATTAGCGTGGACAAATACCATCTGTACTGCTTGAAAGGACCTAGCCACCAGGGGAGGGTGGACATGCTGGTGCCCAGAATGCAGAGGACTCTGTAGAAGCAGGTGGCTGTCCGTGTGCTTTTAGGAAGGGACTCCCAGACTGTCCCAGAGAGGGCTTCTGAGGAGGTGAAGTGTTCAGCCCGACTGTGAGCAATGACGCGCGCGGGTTGGTGCCAGGGTGCCAGTCCCATGAGGATGAATCAGCTCTCCCATCCCGGGAACCTGCACGTGGATCGTGGATGTGGATGATGAGAGGGAGCGCGGCAGCATTACCTTCTCACTTGGGGAGCGTTTGCTGCTGCCTAGCAGTCCAGTGCTGGACCGCGCGCGCGCGCACGCGGGGGTGAGGAGGAAATCACATGTTTCCACAATTTCATTTTGCTAAGCAGGAGGCTCCTAGTTAAGCTAGAATTTGGCTCTCCACAACTGTCAATTCTGTTGTTGTTTTGCACCCACACTGTTCCCAGAGAGCAAAGGATCAGAGGAAAAATCTGTTCTTGTTGAAGACTTGGTAAATAGCCAGACATGATGGCATATGCCCGTTAATTCCAGCGCTTGAGAGGTAGACATAAGATCAGGCCAGCCTGAACTACAGGAGACCCTGTCTCCATTCCTTCACACACACACACACACACACACACACACACACACACACACACACACACACACACACACACAAATGGAATTTAACAAATAAGAGCTGGGACTACAGCTTAGTGGCAGAGTGTTTGCCTGGTGCGTGAGGCCTGGATTCAAGATTCAGTCCCTCAGGGCTGCAGGTACCTTCACCTGAGGTGCCAGCTGGTTTTTATGTCAACTTGACACAAGCTGGAGTCACCTGAGCGGAGGAATCCTTAACTGAGAAACTGCCTCCATAAGATCTGGCTTGTTAGGCATTTCCTTCCTTTTTTTTTTCCCCCTCCTATTGGAAGATAGATTCTTTTCTCATATAATATATCCTGATTATGTTTCCTCCCTCTACTCTCTTCTTACTCTATTTTATTTAGATCTTCATTACCCCTCTATCCTGTCTTTAAACCACTGCCGAGCATTTATTCTTGAATATATCCAGACCTTCCCTTCTCCAGTGCCTCATTCTGGCCCTGGGAGAGCAGTGGAACCCAAGACAGAAGCACTACACGCTCTGGTGTGTCCTTTAATCCCAGCACTCGGGGAGGCAGAGACAGGCGGATCTCTGTGAGTTCGAGGCCAGCCTTGGCTACCAAGTGGTTTTTCAAGACAGGGTTTCTCTGTATAGCTTTGTGCCTTTCCTGGAACTTACTCTGTCGCCCAGGTGGGCCTAATTTACTTTTTTGAAACAAATTCTTTAAGTTGTGATCCCTGCCTCAGCCTCCCTGTATGATCCCAGTGCTGGAATTACAGGCATGCATCGTCACATCCAGCCATAGCATTTTATAAAGTGTCAAGTTCCTCCATGAACTTTTAGTGGATTGTCACCCATCTAATTGTGCATTTAAAGGGGTCCTTTCAGTCCTGGCTGGTGCATGATAGCTCCTGGTCATAAACCTCCTTCCCACTACATAGTCCACCGGTTACCCC
Source organism: Peromyscus maniculatus bairdii (assembly GCF_049852395.1). Taxonomy (NCBI): domain Eukaryota; kingdom Metazoa; phylum Chordata; class Mammalia; order Rodentia; family Cricetidae; genus Peromyscus; species Peromyscus maniculatus. The sequence continues at coordinate 26,895,435 of NC_134872.1, read as the reverse complement.
AGGCCCCTGTGTGGAAAATGCATAAAGCAGAGACCACGAAGGGCTCTTCAGGTCAAAGGGGGGCTGTGGGAACCTGGATGTTTACAGAAGCATCCTAGGCTGTAGCAGTTGCGGTAGGCTGGACCACCATCAGCCACCCTTAGGTCAGCACTGGGCGGGTGAGGAGAGGGAGGTGCTCCAGATAACTTGGTGCCTCCCATCATCAGGATGGGCAGAACTGCTGGGTACCATCTTCTCTCTGCCTGGTGGTAGAACCCTTGCTTAGCATGTATGAGCCACTAGGATTCAATCCCTGGTCCTGGGGGAAGGAAAGATGGAGAACAAGAGGCCACGTGACAACTGGTTGAACCCAAGCCCTTCCGCAAGGCCCTGTGTGGGCGGTGGGTGACAGTTGCAATGGGCAGGGTCCTGGGACTCCGAGACAGAACCCCACAGAACCCCACCCCTGCCATTGCAACTGCATTGATTGCCAAGCCTAACTGCCAGTGTTCAAGGAAAGGTAGATTTTATTTCCAGGTTTGTCCAATGTGTGGGTGTCACCATTTCCTCCGGTGACTAGAACAATAGATTAAATGAGTTCATTGTGTCTAGCTGACAGGCAGGAAACTGTCTGTTCCAAAGTGGAGGCAGCAGCCCGTAAGGTAACACAAGGTCAAACAAGGGCTTATAGAATGCAGCCACGGCATCTTATTTACTTTTCTATTGCTGTGGAGAGACACCATGATCAAGGCAACTTATAAAAGAAAACATCAGCTGGGGCTCAGGACTCCAGAGGGCCAGAGTTCTTGATCATCGCAGCCGGGAGCATGGCAGCAGGCAGGCAGACGTGGTGCTGGAGCAGTAGCTGAGAGCTTACGTCCTGATCCACAAAGCATGAGATGGAGAAGAAGAGCTAAACTAGAATGGTGTGGGCTTTTGAAACCCCAAAGCTCACCCCCACTGACACACCTCCTCCAACAGGGCCACACTACCTCCTAACCCTTCCCAAAGGTCCACCAGCTGAGGACCAAGCATTCGATATAGGAGACTGCTGGACTTACTATCATCCAAACCACCACACACGGACTGTAGAGTGAGGCCCAACCTCAATGAGTTGCCCAAGGTCACACAGTGACCTTGCCCTAGCTGAACACGAGAGTCAGTAGCAGTCGGCTACAGTCTGTGGGCATGAGGGTCCCTTCTCCTTCCCTCACCACACATACCTAGGGGATGGAAAGCCAGGGAGATCCGTGCAGTGCTTCCCTTGCAAGCATGAGGACCTAAGTTCAATCCCCAGAACTCACAGAAGAAAGAAAGCTGGGCATGGGCAGGTGAGATGGCTCCTGGGGTCGAGGCACTCGGTGCTAGGCCTGACGTCCTGAAGGAGATCACCAGATCACTTCCATCAGCACGGCGGAAGGAGAAAGCCAACTGCCGCACGTTGTCCTCTGGCCTCCACCCTCACGTACGGGCATGCACGCACGCACGCACGCACGCACGCACGCATATATATACACACACAAAATCAAGTTGGGCATGTTGCCGTGCTTGTAATCCCAGCACTGGGGAGGTGGAGACAGGCAGGTCTCAGGCACTAGCCAGCCTGGCTGTAGTGCCAGTGGCCACATCAGAGGAGCAGCAGGTGGCGATTGACTTCGGGGTATCATCCCACCAGGAGGAAAATCCCTGATGGGTGAATCTCGCATTAGGCAAGGCCCTGGGACCGCAGACCCCAGAATGTTTTTTGCTTCTGCTGTGCCCTTCACATGTTGGCTGCTGCCGTCTTTCTCTGGTATCTGGCGTGGCGTGAATGGGTGTGGGGAGATCCTTCCCCACTGCCTGTAAGGTAGTGTGTTTATCTCATGGATACATTCTGTTCTGCTGGGCACTTTTACCTGTGGTCGATTACGAAGATGATTTCTTCCTAAGCCATACTGTCTAATTTAAATAGTAATGTTAATTTAAATAGAGTTTTGAGGATAAAAAAATAAAACAAGGAAGTGTCACACAGCTAGACCATACGAGTTTCTATTGAGGAGCCGTATAGACTGTGGCTTAGGTTAATGACTAAGAAAAATAATTGAGGGGTTGGGGATTTAGCGCAGTGGTAGAGCGTTTGCCTAGCAAGTGCAAGGCCCTGGATTTGGTCCTCAGCTCCAGGAAAAAGAAAAAAGGAGGAAAAAAAAAAAAAAACACAATTGAGTCCCAGTAGCCTAGCTAGCTTAAATTCTTTTAACGTTAATGTTGGGTCATGTGTTCACAGGTTTCAGAGTGCATCACAGCTGAAACAAAGCTTTGAAAATAGCTTAAAGTTGGACTAAGATGTTTTCATGAAATAGCTTTGAGGTGAAAAACCCAAGAAGATAATTTAATGCTTTAGAAAGACCCATAGTTGAATGCAGAACTCTTTAAGTTCAGGTAACAAGAACAAAGCAGCCCAATTATCATTGGTTGACGTGCCTTTCTTTCTAGGATTGGTTGATGACCAAAGGTGATGATTAATTCCTTGTACCCATTTTTGCCCTCAGTCTCCTGATATAAAAAAAACTATTGATGAGTGGGTATGCACTGTAAAGATTTAAAGTAGAGCGGACTGATTTTTTTTTCATATATAAAAGTTTAGGTTTGTGATTGCTTTAAGATTCCTTATAATATTACCTTTCAAGCTAAGTAATAAAGTAATTGGCCCTTTCTTTGTAACTGCAAAATGCAGCCTGCCAGTAAAAGACCTGACTGAGAAGAATAGCTTGCTTGATCACATGGTTAATCTGTAACAAGTTACTTGGTTATAAATGTAATGTGGGTTCTTAGGATAATTTGTTTTTCACCTGTCATACATAAAATATTTAATCATGTAAAGGATATGAAAAACATGCTGGTGTTTTTTTAGCTGTTTATTTTGTATTAATTCACTTGAAAAACAGAGGGTAATCACATTGTAATTTTTATATAGTCTGAAAGATTTTGCTGGGGTATGTCAGCTGTAAGGGAAAAAATAAAGAGAGTTAAAATGGACTAAAAGAAAGCATCAGGAATGGGAGAGTTAGAAGGAACTAGAAGGAAAACATCAAGAATGAGAGAAGGAAAGCACCAGGAAAATGATAGAGAATGCAAAAGAAGAATAAAGAAAAGGTCAGAAGGAAACCATCAAGTCAGTGTGTGAGTGTTTTTTCCCTCACCCTCTTAGATAGAAAAGTCTAGTTTGCATCGAAGCCTTGAATTCCTTTCAAGCCTTGGGATGTCTGGAGGCTGCTCCTCCAGGCGGTGATACTGTAGTTGGTTTTTTTGTTTGTTTTTCACTCTTTGGGGACCTACCACCCAGCTCTCAAATAAATACCTGGAGACTTATTCTTACTTATGAATGCCTGACCTTGGCTTGGCTGGTTTCTAGCCAGCTTTTCTAACTTAAATTATCCCGTTTCTATTTAACTACGTTTTGTCTCTGAGCTTTTTACCTTTCTCTATGTTATATATCTTTCTTTCCTTCTTACTCCATGGCTGGTTGTGTGACTGGGTAGCTGGCCCCTGACAGCCTCCTCCCTCTCTCCTTATTCTCTCTGCCTACCAGCCCTGCCTATCCCTCTCCTGCCTTGCTATTGGCCATTCAGCTCTTTATTATACCCATCAGGTGTTTTAGGCAGGCACAGTAACACAGCTTCACAGAGTTAGATAAAAGCAACATATAGGAATGCAACACATCTTTGCATCATTAAACAAATATTCCACAGCATATACAAAGGTAACGCATCTTAAACTAATATTCCACAACATCTGGCATATTTGATGAGCTTCAGGCCAGTAAGAGATCCTGTTTCAAAAACTCAAGGTAGACAGCACCTAAAAAAATGCCAGCAGAGACTGTCCTCTGCCCTCCATGTGTGCACATGTGTACCCAAACACACCTACAATTGAAAAACAGTGGGGACTGGAGATGGCCTCTTAGCATTTGAGAAGAGAGAGCGGCCATGGTGCCTGCTTTCAACCCTGGCAAAGATTTGGCCAGGCGGGGACCCTGGATCTGGCATGTCTGAGGGGGCAAAGCCAAGCTTTGGCCCTTCCCTCTTACCTACCCTGCATCTCCAAGCCTGCCTCAGGGAAATGGAGCTGTCCTCCTGAGTGTGGGGTCTGGAATTTTCCCTGGTTTGTTTTCCAGACTCAGTCCTGCCTGGTGGCTGTGCAGGAGCATCCCAGGACCTGGGAAGGACAGTCTGCCCTCCCAGGTGGCCGTGGCCTGTGCGCACAGCAGGTTCATTCCGCTCGGCAGCCTAGCATCCGCAAAGCTATGCATTGTTTCTGTGGACATCAAACGCTCGGACAGGCATGGGTTGTGCCAACAAGAGATCACTAGACAGACAGTTCAGAGAGCCCCCGCTGGCCCCCGCTGTGGAGTCGCCAAACAGGATTCAGCAGCAGTTAGTACAAAGAAGTCCTGGTTCTCAGGCCCAAGGGCAAAGAAGAGCCTGTTTGCAAGGCCTGGCCCAGCACACGTCCAACCACAAGGAACTAGCAAGGCCCTGTCTAGGCAAAATACCTTTCATATACTTAAAGTCTCTGCCCAAATGTCACCATCTGTGCTGGCCACTGTGTGGTGAAGCCTTGATGAACAGAAACCCCCCGTTATCCGGGACACTGTTGGCACACACACACACACACACACACACACACACACACACACACACACACACACACCAGTTATCCAGGACACAGGCACATCTCTAACATTCTTGAACACTTGTTTAAACTGTAATTAAGGCTTGCCCCAGGCCAGGAGTGTCACTCATTTGGTAGGGTGCTTGCCTGGTTTGTACAAAGCCCTGGGTTCAATCCCCAGCACCACATAAACTAGGTGTTGTGCCACCCACCCATGGTCCCCACACTTGGGGAGTGGAGGCAGGAGGATCAGGAATTCCAGGTTATCTTTGGTTATTGAGTGAGTTCCTTATGCTCTATTTACCCACTTCCCGCTCTGGGCTTGGCCTAGAGTGCTGGAATACTAGGTGTTTAAGCACAGCCTTGCAAGGATGTCTCCCCAGGGCAGAAGCAGCTTATTGGAGTCCCAGGCATGGGTCTAGACGGGGCATGTTAACTTTGTGCCAGGCACTGAGCTGAGACACAAAGGAAAACAAATCTCTCCGTTCCTGTGGGGCTCCTGGCATCATGGGTTCCTAGTAGCTGCTGTTTGCTCATTTTCCACTTCCTGCTTCGATGTTTTATCCGAGAGCTTTTTCAAGGATGCTCCCATTTAATCCCCACTACAATCTTGTGGAACAAAGTGATGGCCACGCCATCTGGACAGAGCAAGGGTTCCAACCCAAGCTCCCTTGTATCGCTCCTGCCAGCGCTTGGCACAAGAATAGGGGCGTTTTCCACAGGCTTCGGAACAGAGAGCCCCGGGAAAGCTGTGGTTCAAGCACAGAACTGTGGCTGAGAGGAAACTCTGGTGGTGTGGAGAGAGTATGCAAAGCATTCTCCTGAGGTACATCCTGCCTGCTCCGGCTTGCTCAGTCCCTCACAGGGAGGCAGCAGGGCAGCATCCCAGGCTGGACACACCCCATGAGTATCTTCAGCAACTTCTCACGAGTCCTCATGGAGGGAAGAGGTGGCTGTCACACTAGCCGCCATTCACATCATCCGGTCAACTTTTGAACACATCCAAGTCCGCGAGTCATAGCCCACACCAATTAAATTAGGATCTCTGGTGGTAGAGTTCTGATTCGTGGCTTTTTAAAACTCTCTAAATGAGGCTGAGGAGATGGCTCGGTGGATAAGGCATTTGCCCAGCAAGTGTGAGGGCCTGAATTCCAAGCATCAGAACCCACAAAAAGCCAGGCGCAGTTGTGCGGCACATCTGTAATCCTGGCACATCTGCAAAGAGATGGGAGGTGGAGACAGGAGAATCACAGAAGCTCATTCACTGGTACGTGCATGTGTACCCACACACACACACACACACACCCCTCATTCACTGATACACACACACACACACACACACACACACACACACACACACACATGAAAATAAATAAATAGATGCTCCAGTGTTCAGGCAAGACTGGAGCTGACCTAGACCAGAACCTTCCATCAGTAAGCACCCTTCTGCCCCAGACACAGGGTCTTTTCTACTTGGAAACACATGTAAACCCAGACAAAAACCTCATGTCAGCCCCCAGGAAAACTGTAACTGCCCACCCCAAAGCCTCTGGGGAGATGTGTCATTCAGAACAAGAACAATAGCCTGGTCCTGGAAGCTAACACTCTGCTGGAGGGCAGCTGAGTTGAGCCCCGTGACATGTCTCTTCTTCCACAGCTCCTGGGACCCCAGGCACGGAGCTGTGCCCCCCCTCCCCAGCCCCCAAACCCGCTGCCTTGGTTACTGCTCTCGATTGCAGCCTTTCTTCCCGTCCACCATCCTAGGCATCTGACTTCTGACAGCCCCGGCATGCAATTCCAGCCCTCCAATGAGAGGCCACAAGCCCCAAGGGAGGGAGTGGCAAGACACTAGAAAGACAGAAATTGCCCTGCTTTCTCAGGCTCTCCCTAAGAGCATCTAAGGCAGAGCCCTGGAGGGTTGGGGCTGGCCGGAGCGGGGAGAGCGGGCCGGTTTGGGAGTGAAGATAGCTGCTGGCTGATGATTTGAGTTCATCATTCCCCTGTCTCTGGAGGCCAGCTGTTATTTCTAAGGAGAACTGTTGTGATCAGACTTGATTGCATGTCAGACCTGAGTACAGAGACACCTGAAGGGAAGGCCACGTGACTAGTGGCCTTCTGCACTTGCCCAATGATCACACCAGCCTGTGGTGAGGAATGGGGAGACAGAAGCCAGGGCTTTTCTGTTTTTCTTCTTTTCTGGCTCGTACTTGTGACAGGTTGTGTCTGTGTGTGGGTAGGAGAGTGTTCTCGGTTTGTTACAGACCCTTTAAAAACTGCAGGCTTCCTTCCCGTGTTCTCAAAAGGGTTGCCCACCACACGCCCCTCAGTAACTCCCTCCTCCCTGGAAAACAGTGTATGGTCCTCTTAATGTCCCTGTGGCCCCACCCAACAGACTCTGAGGTAGATGAGAGGTTTTAAAACCAGGCACGATGGCATGTGGTACGTTCCTGTAACCCCAGCCTTTAAGAAATGGTAGCCTTAGGGGGTTTAAGGTCATTCTCAGCTACCCAGCAAGCATGAGGCAAGCATGAGCTACCCGAGACCCTCTCAAAGTACACACAGGGGCTGGAGAAATGGCTCAGTCAGGAAAGTAGTTTCTTTGCATGCATGAGAACCTGAGTTCAGATCCCCAGCGCCCATCTAAAAAGCCGTGCATGGTCATCCTGGTTGCTTTCCATTGCTGTGATAAACACCATGACCAAAAGCATTTGGGGAGAAAAGGGTTGATTTTAGCTTCCAAGTTACATTCCGTCATGGAGGGAAGCCAGAGCAGGGCTCATGGGAGGAGTCGGAAGCAGAAACCAAGGAGAAAACAGCTCAGGACTACCCTCCTAGGCAATGTGCCTCCCACAGTGGGGCGGGACCCTCCATCATCAATAATAAATCAAGAGGATGCTCCACAGACATGCCCACAGGCCAGCCTAATAGAAGTGATTCCCCAAGTAAGGTTTCCTCTCTCCAGGTGTGTCAAGTTGACAACCAACATTAGCGACCACATGGATACCCATAATCCCAGCTCTGAGGAAGCAGAGATGGCCACACTGAGGCTCACTGGCCAGCCTGCCTAGCTAAATGAGTGACCTTCAGGTTTAGTGAGCGAAACTGTCTAAACATAAGGTGAGAGCCATAGAGCAAGACATCTGATGTCGACCTCTGACCTCTACATGCATGTGCATGCACACACACACACACACACACACACACACACACACACACACATATATATATATATGAACACATACATACCACGGGCCTGGTGGTATACAATTTCCTGAGCAAGGCTTAAGCAAGAGGATCTTGTTTTCAAGGCTGGCTTGTATGGCCTGTACTGGCCAAATTCACCATGTAGCCATGTGTGAGGGTGACTGGGAGTCTGGGTCTTAAGCCCAGGTCTCTTTAGTAGTAGATTTAGAACGCCCCATCTTACATAGCCTCCCCCAAAGACTGGAGCTCAATATGAGGAATTGACCGAGGCCAACTATGTGCTTCTCCTAGAAGGCAGGGGCCATTCTGTTTCTGTGGGCTTCCTGCCCGGAGCGTTGGAAGATGGGAGAGGCTTAATCTGGCTTCCATCCAACCACCAGCACAGTCTGAGGAACATGAGTGTGGCCCAGACACAGCCCTGTTCCAAGGCACCATTTCCTGTGCCTGCTGGGTCACCTGAGTTTTATCTACTCGTCGATGGCGTTTTCTGCGCTCTACATCCTTGATCTTACTTGGTTTGCTTTCTCGGCACCAAGAGCTGCTGTGATGCTGAGGTGTGCAGCTAGGCCCCACTTCTGGCCAGCCTGGATTCCCAGGAATCTAAAGTCACTGAGGATACACTAGCCTCTAATTAACTCTGCTGGGAACTCACCACCCCTCACCACTTCCCTGGGCCCAGTTCAAGGGGTGGGGCGGGGGAGGTCACAGAGATGAAGAACATTGCTCGGAGAGATGGTATTTATTATTTTGCCTCTCAGCCGGTCCCACTGCATCACATACCTATCAGTCAATAGCGCTAATGACCAGCAAATGAAGTGAAGCTGACTTCAGGGCAGTGATGTTTGTAAATTCTACCCACTTGAGTGCTGCCGTGATTGATTACCCAAGGCTCCCATCGATAGACAGAGCCTAAGAAGGCCCTCTATACTTTGAGGAGCATCAGGGAGAGCAGGGCATTTGTCCTGATTTAGGTTTTTCTCTGCAAGGTTTGTTAAGTCTTTGGCTACAGTCCCCTCCTAGGACACAGGGCTTTGCAAAAGAGGCTTGCGGCCAACCCCCTTCCAGACACTAGTGGACCATGAGAGATTTAAGAGACTCAGTCTCTCAGGATTTTGCTAAGTATGTATCCCAGGCTGGCCTCAAAGTCTTGATCCTCCTCCTGCCTCAGACCTTCCCTTTTTTGTGTGTGACAGATAGGGTCCCGTGTAGCCTAGAGTGGCCTTAGCAAAGGTGACCTTAAACTTTTGATCCTCCTGCCTCCACCTCCAAAATGCTAAAGTTGCGGATGCATACCACCGCATGCCAAGTGAGCCCCTCCCTCTGTCAGCTGCGTTCTTAGCCCCTGCTGGAGCCTCTTGAGTGCTGGGATTGCAAGTGTACTCCTCCACACCTGGACACTTGAAGGAATTTTGCTTGGGTTTGATGAGCGGATTCTAGAACTTCATATCATACACCCTACTGGTGTGGCTGAAAGAGACAGAAGCTGCCCCAGAATGCCTCGTTTAACCCATAGTATCTTAGGCGCCCAGATGTGGAGTCGAGGTTGAACGTCTAGCAGAAGCAAGAGCGAGGGTTTGTGCATTCCTATGCTGGAGTCTTACGTCAAAAAGTTAAAAAGGGGGGCTGCAGAGATGGCTCAGCGGTTAAGAGCATTGGCTGCTCCTGCAGAGGACCGGGGTTCAATTCCTAGCACCCACATAGTAGCTAACAACCATCTATAACTCCAATTCCAGGGTATCTGATACTGTTCTCTGGCCTCTGCAGACACCGGGCACACACATGGTGCACAGACATGCACAAAGCATCTACACACATAACAAAATTAAGATAACTTTCTAAAGTGAAAGGAAGCAGGGTACAGTGGTGCATGCCTGTAATCTCAGCACTTGGGAGGTGATGGAAAGAGGATTAGGAATCCAAGGTCAGCTCTGGCTACATAGAGAGTTTGGGGCCAGCCTAGGCTACCTGAGACCTGGTTACAAAACAAAAACGGGAACTTGGAAACATGGCTCATTGCTTAAGAGCACACGCCACTTTTCCAGGAGACCTGAGTTTGATTCCTATGGTTCCTAGCATCCACAGGATGCTGCTCATAGCTGCCAGGAATTCCAGCTCCAGGGGATCTGTTTCTGTCTTCTGACCTCCACAAGCACACACACACTCATGCAGGTATGCACATACGTCTTTTAAAAATCTTTAAAATAAGCCGGTGGCGGCGCATGCTTTTAATCCCAGCACTTGGGAGGCAGAAGCAGGCAGATCTCTGTGAGTTCGAGGCCAGCCTCGTCTACAAAGCGAGTTCCAGGACAGGTTTCAAAGCTACACAGAGAAACCCTGTCTCAAAAAAAACAAAACAAAACAAAAAAATCTTTAAAATGCCCAGTGGTGGTACATGCCTTTAATCTCAGCTCTCAGGAGGCAGGGGCAGGTGGATGGATCTCTGAGTTTGAGGCCAGCCTGGTCTACAGAGAGAGTTCTAGGACAGCTAGGGCTACACTGATAAACCCTGTCTTGAAAAACAACAACAACAAACAAACAAACAAAAAGATCTTTAAAACAACAAAAAATGTGAGAGATTGAAAGAGGATCAAGGGACATGGCAGGAGGTAGTCCTTGGGCTGGGATTAAGGAGCAGAAGTTGGGGGTGGGGGTCCCCAGCCCTGAGGGAAAGTGGAGGCCAAAGTGGTGAGACTTTTTTCTGTTATTAGTGGTCTGCTGACACATGCTCTGACTCAGGGAAGCGCAGCTGACATGGACCCAGTTGGCGTCCTCATCAGAGAGACACAAATCACTTTATGTCCTCTCCATCCTGTATCCATCTCGGCGTCTCGATTCAGGGAGCATAAACGATCTTCCCGACGCTCCATCCCGAGGCTCCTGCAGGGCTCCGTGGGCTTGTCATCTGCTAGTTAGAGTGTTCCAGCATGTCAGCTCTGCCAGCCTTGCCGTGGTCTGCAGCTGCACCGCTCCTTCCTCTGAGATGCTTCTGACACTTCCCTGGTTAATCAGTGGAGAGAGAGGCAGCCGCTCTGTGCTTCGCCAAGGAGATTCGGAGACAGGCTCAGGCAGTGGAGAGCCCGGCCAGGCTTGGAGGTAGACGTGGAAGAAGCAGGGACCGAGGTAGCCGGCCTCCCACTGGGCCCGGAGTCCCCAGCTGTCCTCCAAGGGTGGCCTTAGTGCAGCACCCGGCAATCTCATCACAGGGACAGCGGCCACCATGCAGACCACAGGCCTTCGCGGCAGAGGGACAGGGGAGTCATGAAGTCCAAGATGGAGCCACTCCTCAGTTCAGTCCCCTCTAGAGAAACTGAGGCAGGAGCTGCAGTCTCCAGTGACAGAAGGGGAGATGGGCTGGCTTCACAGGTCCAAGCCCCTTCTCTGAAGCAGAAGTGCTGTGACAGTCAGGGGTTACAAGGCCCGAGCAGCCCCGCCCATCATGATTACCTTCCGGAACAGGGAGAGCCAGAGAAAGCAGGCTAGTGTCTTGGCCCCGACCCCCCCAGGTGGGTGTTAGGGTCAGGGGATTACCCCTTCCTGTTTCATTCACCGGCTCCATGGCCTTGGTCACCAAGAATCTGAGGCTCAATTCCTTTGTTTGTAACGTGGATTGTTGTGAGGAACCTTCTAGAACAGGGCCTCAGACATCAGTTTCCACACGTCTCTTTCTCTGCGAGGCCCCTCTTAGATAAGCTGCCAAGCTTCTGTTTGACAAGCACTTAGAAGCGGCTTTTGCTAAAAAGCATTGACTCCTCACTTGGGCTCACAGGTCACTCAAAGCAAGACAAAAGCCTGGCGTCTCTGCCTTCATCTGTGTCTGTCACCTCGGCTCCGACTCCTGCCTGACAGGCATGTTAGTCACTCAGGAGTGACTAGTGAACCCACCACACACACACACACACACACACACACACACACACACGCACGCACGCACGCACGCACGCACGCACGCACGCACGCACACACGCACCCTCCTTGAGGCCGAAGGCACAGAGGTGAGTCACCGTCCTACCTTGGATTCCAGGGACAGCCAAGGCTGGCAGGACAGACCACCTTCGTCCAGATGTAAGCACTCTCACACAAGCCCCCGTCTTGCCAGAACCATCTTGGTCCCCGTCAACGATGACAGCAGTTGACAGTTTAATAATTCATTTGTGAGACTCCTTTGAAGGACCAGGACTGTTTAATTATATGCACACCTCTTTCCCTTACTCCAGTTCTTCCTTTAAAAAACAAACCTGAAGTTCCGATCAGTACCCTGAAGATGGATTTGGTGTCACTTTTGTCTCTGGGGACCCCAGGGTCCCTTTGGCATGCTCTTGATCAGATGGTTAAGGGAGTTTTAAAACGGATGGAGGCAGTTAAGGCAGCTTGGTCTTGGCCCTCTGTCCACTTCATGTCCTCCAAGCATGGCTGCTGAGCTGGAGGTGGACTTAAAGAGAAGAAGAGAGCGTTTACTCAGGAACCAAATATGGGTGACCTTGGCTTGAGAATGCCATTGCTGGTGACCTCAAATTCCATGCTCCCACATGGTAATGGTGTGAAATTTTTATAGTAATAAGACAGAGTTGTAATAAATTATTTTTCAAAGGCTTTGGTGGAAATATCGAGGGATGTGGGTCTCAGGAAATTGGGGATTGAAGGTGCTCTAAGCCTCAAATGCTGTCTGATATACTTCAGCCCTTGGGTTGGTGGGAGCTAGGGTCTGTATATTTCAAAGGATTTACATTTATCATGACGATGTTAGCTCACATATAGAGGAGGGCACTAAATGGCGTGAAGAGGGTAACCAATGGCCCAGGATAATTTGGCTCTGGACTTATTCTAAACTCTGCACCACCATTGAAGTTCTGATTGGTCAACCTGCAGAAGATTCAGTGGAAAGTGAGATTCTTTTCTGGAACTTCCTTCATAGCACCCAGTTACATCTGTCTTGAAAAATCAATGGTGATCTAAAATTTAAGTTAGAGAACATTTAGATAAAAGCTTGACAAACTAGCTGGGCCGTGGTGGCATACACCTTTAATCCCAGCACTTGGAGTCAGAGGCAAGTGGGTCTCTGTGAGTTCGAGGCCAGCCTGGTCTACAGAGTGAGTTCTAGGACAGCCAGAGCTACACAGAGAAACCCTGTCTTGGGGGGGGGGGGGCGGGAAGGCTTGACAAACTGACTTAAGTAATTATCCCAAACATAAAATCTTTGTTTTTTTTTTTAACAATGTTACTAAGAATAGATCAGTGACACCATTTTTTAAAATTATTTTAATTTTGTGTGTAGGAGTATTTCACCTGACTTCTGTCCAGTATTGAGTGCAGTGCCCTTGAGATCAGAAAAGAGTACTAGGTTCCCCTAGGACTGGAGTTGCAGATAGTTTTGAGTAGCTATGTAGATGCTGTGGGAATTGAACCTGGGTCTTCTAGAAGACCATCTTAACACTGAATCATCTCTCCAGCCCCAGTAACTCCATATGGGAATGAAAATCCAAGAAACTGTAGAAAATGTGGACATAACATAGATAAAATGTGTTAATAATTCTGGAAACATTTTTACTTACTTTTTAACTAACAAAATAACTAGTCTGTTAGATTTGCTTAAGTTTTGTGAATTCAGAGGGATTTGAACTAAGGTCATGAGCTGGGTTACTTAAAGGCCTGCTTGAATCCAAGTCTTTTTTTGATGTTGTTGTTTTTTGTTTTTGTTTTGTTTTTCGGGACAGGGTTTCTCTCTATAGTTTTGGTGCCTGTCCAGGAACTCCCTTTGTAGACCAGGCTGGCCTCGGACTCACAGAGATCCGCCTGCCTCTGCCTCCTGAGTGCTGGGATTAAAGGCGTGCGCCACCACCGCCCGGCTGAATCCAAGTCTTTTAGGAGAATTTTTATCATGTATTTAAAGATGACACAGAAATAAATATACTGACAAACCAAGATAATACAACTGTTATGTTAAGACTTCAGTTGTGGGGGAGCTGGAGAGAGGGCTCAGTGGTTAAGAGTACTGGCTCCTCTTCCAGAGGACCTGGGTTCAAAACAGTAATCCTCTCTCTTTTGTGGGGTAAGCTATAAGTTGCCATGGCCCGAGAACCTCAATGGCCAGAAGAGGAGGACATTTCTGCTCAATGCTGTCCCCAAGGGAAGTCAGAGATGGCCGCTACAGGACACAAACTCCCGAGGCAGATGGGGAAGATTCCCAGAGGAGGCTGGGTCCCAGGCCCATCAGGATGCTGGCAAGTGTGAACTGGAGGAGGAAGGTCCTCTGCAGACACCATGCTTGAGGGAGTTGCCTAAGGACCATTCTGTGGTGGGGATAGGCGTGCTGGTGAAGGAATTCCTCCCGAGGTCAGAGTAGGAAAAGAAAGCAGGTTTATTCAGTATACTGCAGAGACATCAGAGGCCATGGAGGTCACAGAAGAAGGACCAGCATGTACGATGGAATACGCATCTCTGTTTCTGTGGTGTCCTCATTCAGATAGGGTGAGCCTCTGTGAAGGAGGACAGCTCAGACCAATGGGTGTGTGTTCCTAGGTGGTTAGGGTGGACCACCTTGTATGCAGGTTCCCTGGCCAGTGACTCCCACCGTGCAGGGTGAGGGCAACCCGAACTGATAGTTGTTGGGTCCTGGGCAGTTTAAGGGAGCCATTTTGCATGTAATTTCCTGTCGTGAATCCCCAGCACAAAGATGAGGGCAGCTCTGGGGATGGCTGTAGCTAATCTTGTTTGGCCTGGCCATTCTGTTCAGTTCTACTGTTTGGGTGGAGCAGAACAGGACCTTTTCTGTTTGGGGTGTGCTTTCCAGGCTAGGCTCACGGGAGACCCATTGGCTTTCTGGTCCCCCAGTCAGAGTCCCTCTACAGCTAGTAGAGCTTTTTTAATTGTTGTTGTTTGGATTTGGGTTTTTAAAGACTGGGTTTCTCTGTATAGCCCTGGCTGTCCTGGATATCACTCTGTAGATCAGGCTGCCCTCAAACTCAGACCCGCCTGCCTCTGCCTCCCAAAAGCTGAGATTAAAGGCATGCGCCACCACCACTGGACTGCAGCTGGTCCCTCTTTAATCTTGCAATTAGTTACGTGGCTGTACATCTGAAGGCCAGATCTTTAGGAATGTGTTCCCAAAAAAGACTTTCATCATAGCGTTTGAAATCTATCTGTGTTAAAATCTTCCATTCCCTACCCGACTGGTGTTAGCAACCATCATGCTGAAACGTAGGAGTCTCAAATCATTCCCTGCAAGTGGATGGCTACAGAAGGCCCCTTTGTTCCCTTTCCCCTGCTTAGCATCCCCCCCCCCCCCATCAGTTCTTCCCGGTGCTGATTAAAACTCCACTCTCTGCTTTCACTTTATCCCTTTAATTGGCATATCGCATGGGATGACCAGCCTAGCGTGTTAGGACTGCTGACGGCGGGGATTTTACCCTACCATGCCAGTGACATCTGGGCCTTGATTTTCCTCTGTGCCCCATGGCAGTTAATACCAGTGAAATGACTCGAACCTCATTAAGCCAAATGCAAGGGGTTTCCTGATTCTTGGTGGTGGGGCCTAGGGGTTGTGCTGTCTGGCTGCCTCCTAAGCTGCTGCCGTCTGGGAAGATGAGCCCAGGAGTGAGCCTTTGTCTTCTTCCCGGCATCCCCACAGCCAATCAGGGGCAGCAAGGAGCTTTCCAGGCCGCTGCAGGTGTTCAGAGGAAGCACAGGGAAGTGGGTGGATGCTGGCAGATGTCGACCACTTTGCTCCTGGGGGATAGGTCTGTTCCGTTTTACCTGCATCCTGGGGTGGATTATTTGCCTTGTACTCTGTCCTCGTCCTAGTCTGCTAGGGATCACCCTGTCCTTCAACCTGCGATAGTTCCTGATTGCCGGGCAGGTGGTGACAGACACTCCAACATCTGTCTTGGGGACCTGGGTTCCACTGTGCAAGCTGTACAGTGAAGCCCCAATGAGGCCCTGATCTAATAATAGACAGCCCTCCCTCAGGGAGTGTAGCGGCCCATCTCCCTGAAGTCCAAGAGTGGATGGACCTCCCTTTTCTTTCTTTCTTTTTTTTTAAATATTGTTTTGATTTTTTTTTTTAAATTTACTGATTTTTATTTTATGTGCATTGGTGTTTTGCCATGGGTGTCGAGTCCCCTGGAACCGGAATTACAGACAGTTGTGAAATGCCATGTGGGTGCTGGGAGTTGAACCCAGGTCCTCTGGAAGAGTAGTCAGTGCTCTTTACCACTGAGCCATCTCTCCAGCCCGAACCTCCCTTTTCTAAACCCTTCCACCTGAAGATGTGGCTGCCCGTGCGTGGCTCCTCTCTGATGAAGCCTCCCCAGCTAAGGAGGGCGGCACTAGCCTAGCCAGGCTGGAAGGCTGCCTGGGAGATGGCACGAAGGACACTAGCCAGCCAGCCTGCCTGCCACCGGCCATCCCCTGTTTTATCACCTAGCTGAATGCCCCTCCCCACAAGTCTTTAACCTCTCTGGACTTCATCCTCCACAGAGGATAGAGATAACCGTGGTACTTGGGGCTGGAGAGAGAGCCCAGCAGCTATGACTGTGTGCTGCGTGTGGAGAAGACTTGGATTTTGGTCCCCAGCTGTTAATATTAGGTGACTCACAATACCTATAACTCCAGGCACTCTTCCAGTCTCCCCAAGCATGTACACACGAGAATGTGCACACACAAATAAAATAAATCTTTTTTAAAATGAATGGTGCCGGGCAGTGGTGGCGCACGCCTTTAATCCCAGCACTTGGGAGGCAGAGGCAGGTGGATCTCTGTGAGTTTAAGGCCAGCCTGGACTACAGGGTGAGTTCCAGGACAGCCAGGACTGTTTCCCAGAGCAACCTTGTCAAAAAACAAACGAACAAACAAAACAAAACAAAAATCAACGAATGGTACTCAGCTCATTCTGTTATAGAAAATGTTAAGTTAAAGATGCTAATAATTCATGTAGATCATAAATTAGCAAGCCCTCAATACATACAACCTAAAACTCTGTGCTCTGTTGGTAGAGTTTACGTAGCAGGCATCAAGCCCTGGCTTCTATCCCCAGCACAACATAAACTGGAAATGGTGGAGCAGGTTTGCAATGCCAGCTATTGGCGGGTAGAGAGGAAATGGTCAGAAGTTCAGAGTCATCCGCCTTCAATACAGAGTCCCTGTGTAAAAATGAAAACAAGTAATAACACCCGAAAATGCTATCAACAATAAAATGACCCAGCACAGAGGTCGTAGAGGCCTCAATCACTGAAGAGTCCCCACTGGGCTTAACAGCTCTGAGGAGAAGAGGTCCCTAGGATGCCCCCTAGGCATGGAGCCACCTACTTATTCAGGCACAGAGCCTCTGGGTCACTTTCTCCAACCCCCATGCCTACAGTAGCCTGCCCCTTGTAGAAGATGCTTTGGAACAGGCAACCCCATCCCTGGTCCCTGCCCTGCTTCTCAGTAACCAAATGTCCTTGAGCTGGGCTTTCCTGGCTGCAGACTCCTCATCTGTGAAGTGGGCAGAGGAGTCCCTGAGCTGCCCTGACTTCCTCGGTTTTGTAAGCTCTGGTACATGCACGGGGCAAGCCTGGCCAGAGCTGGTGGTTTCTCTCTTTTCATCCTAGCAATCCAGCCCGCAGGGGAGGGCAGTTGTCTGTGCTTTGGTAGTCTTTACTGTCCACCATCCTCAGAGGACTCGAGGTGTGAGTCAGGAGGGAGAACAAGGGACCTGGCTGAAGGTCTGGGGTGTATCTCTAGGGCGTAAGCCTCCATTGAAAGCCTTGGGGAGACCGGTTGACCAGAGCTAGGGTCCAGGAACTATCAGAGGCAGCTACATACAACCTTTGATGGAGCCATTGACTCTGCTCCTGGTAGGCAGCTGAAGGCATTCTCAGACTAGCCTTTAAGGACAGATGATGCAGCCTATGTGTCCATCACTGGCAAAGCATAAGGGCAGATGTAGAGAGGAATAGAGCGTGGCATGCTTGGCTGAAGTTCAAAGCAGGTGATTTCAGATGTACAGGGCCTCGTAAATGGATCCCACAACATGCTTTAATATATCCCCAAATGCTGGGTGCTTGCCAGCACACACAGCCAGGGCCAGGGGCAGAAGTGCAAGACAGAACACTCGCTGGTATGCTCGGTCCCCAGCACTACAAAACACAAAAACAAAAGCCATCAGGAGCCAGGTTGAAGGGGCTCCCGCAGGGCAAATGCGGAACAAATTGAGCAACAAATTAATTAAACACAACAATCAGAAATTAGTAGATGCATAGAAGCCCTGTGAAACAGATGGGCAGCCAAGAAGGGCAGCCTGTATTATGCAGGGCAGTGCTGATTGACTTCAGGCATTCGGTCTGCAGCCATCGTGAAGGTGGATGCCGCAAGGCCCATCCGTGGACGTCAAGGCCATGGCAATGGGTGGGAAATATTCAGGAGGCAGCTCTGCCTTGCCTGCTCTTAAAGTGTGTCCCCACAGAGTTCTTATATTTGCAAATGAGAATAAAACAAAACCAGCAGTAATTATATGGTGGAAGACGCCAGCACCACACTGACAGAGTGATCACAACAGCCTTCGAGATGACTGCGCACCTGCCAGGAGCACACCACCTGGGCAGGCTTGCCGCCGAGGAGCTGCCTTCCCACCGATCATGAAAGGGGCTGGGGAGAGTAAGGCCCGGGGTGGGACCAGACATTATTATGGAGGAAAGCTGGGCTGTCTGTGGGCTTGCTGATGCCGTATTTCTTTGCATTTTGTTCTGTTTTTATTCTCTGTGCTTGTATTTATTTTTGTGTTTTTAAGGGGGGTTTTCTGGGTTTTTTGTTTTGTTTTGTTTTTGAGACAGGGTCTCTTCTCTATGTAGCTCTGGCTGTCCAGGAACTCCAGGTGCCTTGGGTGTGTTTTGAGAAAGGTCCTATTATCTTTGGATAAATTGAATGGGTGATCATTTGAAACTTGATTTCCACATTCTACACATTCGCATTTGAGACCCCTGCTTGAGCATCCAGGGCACTCCCACAGGCATGTGACACAGGGGATGTGGTGTGGGGAGTCCTGATGATGTCAGACCTTGAGCCAGGGTAGCCCTGAAGGGCTGTTGTCCCGTCCAGGATCTCAGCAGCACTGGTCTACAGGCGGGTGGAAGGAAGCCCGGTACATACTCTATAGTCCTACTCTAGGGACTCCTCAAGGGCACAGGGAACCAGGTAATGGGACAAGGAATGCTGCTGCCACCATTGATGAGAAGCCCACGTGTCGCCATGTGCCGCCTCATTCATCAATTCATGTACACAATATGTTTTGTTCTTTCTTTTTTTTTTTTTATTAAATTCTGTGTAGCTAGAGTTTTTTTCTCTGGGTCCCACCAAGCCCCAGCAGTCCCGTAGCCCACTTATAAAATAAGCATACAGACGCTTATATTATTTAAAATGCTTGGCCATTAGCTCAGGCTTACCATTGTCTAGCTCTTACTCTTATACTCAACCCATTTCTGTTGATCTATATGTTGCCACGTGTTCCGTGGCTTTACCTGCTGCCTTTACATGCTGCTTCCTGGACGGCAGGCTGGCGTCTCCTCCTCTCTGCCTTCCTGTTCTCTCAATTCTCCTCTCTGCTAGTCCTGCCTATACTTCCTGCCTGGCTACTGGCCAATCAGTGTTTTATTTATCAGTCAATCATCCACAGCAGTTCTGTTTTATTTGTTTTGCACATGGAGGTCAGGACACTTTACTGGAGTGGGTTCTTTCCTTCCCTCACGTGGTCCCAGGGATGGAATTCAGATCCTTGGACGTGCAGCAAGTGCCTTTACCTGCCAAGTCATCTTGCCACCCTCCCCTCTCTGCCTTTTTTGAGACAAAAGTCTCGTGTAGCCCAGGCTATCCTCGGACTCCCTATGTAGCTGGAGATGGTCTTGAATTTTCTGATTCTCCTGCGACTAGCTCCTAAGTGTTGAGATTATAGGTGTGTGTCACCCAGTTGGCTCCTTTCTGGGGACTGAACCCATTCTTCGTGCAAGCGAGGCAAGCACTCTACCAACTGCCTTCTGTCCCCAGCCTCTACAAGGGCTTTTTTTTCTCAGCCACTGTATGGCAGTATATCCCACGCCACACACACCCTTCGGTGTGTAAACACATCGAAAGTGTACAGTTCGGCGGGCTCCGGCATGACATGTCACTAACGTAAAACAGTGAGCTACGGGCGCTGGCGAGATGGCTCTCCCAGTGAAGGCGCTTACTCCCAAGCCTGACCCCCTGAATACAGTCTCAGAGACCTGCAGAGCGAAAGGAGAGACCGATTCGGGAAGCTTGTCCTCCGACCTCCACACACGCTCACTGGCCATTTTTAACTATTCCCAGTGTCCCGCCTGGTGGCACTGGCTGCTCTTCATAAGACCGTGCAGCCATCCCCGCCATCTATTTCCAAGCTGGATGACTCCCCCGACCCCTTCTTCCGGCTTCTGGGAGCCTGCCCTCTGCTGTCTCCCTGAGCTTTGTTCTAGATGCCAGGTGGGGCTGCTGTGCCTACCATTCATCAGCACAGTGTCAGCACAGCACAGCACAGTTGATTCATGCTAAAGCGTGTATCCGAATTTTGCTCCTTTTACGGCCGAGTGCTATTATTCCCTTACATTCATATACTCTATCCCTTGGTGGATATTAGGCTATGGTGAATAGTTCTCCTGTTCTCTCCATGTAACAGGAGTTGAGTACCTATCTTGAATTCTTTTAAGCCTGTGTAAGAATAAAATTGTGGCTTACATGGTGATTCTCTTTTTGAGATGCCTGATCTAATCCCCCCTCCCCGCCCCGCCCACCATAACTACCTGATCATTTTGAAACAAGGTCTTGTGTAGCCCAGGCTACCCTCAGACTTACTGCGTAGCAGAGTGATCCTCTAGCTTCGGCTTTCCAAGTGCTGGGATTACGTGCATGTGCCCCCCCAAGCCCAGCCTAGGTCCTTGTTTATAAAGCTGCTTTTCCACATGTGGCTGGTGAGCCCCTGATGATCCCCCCCCCCAGGGATGGGACCCCTGAGCTGAGCCCATACATGGTGGCCCATGAGCAGCAAGCCCCTGCCGGCTCTGCATGCCCTCAAGTCTTCCTGCTTTCCCAGCCTGCTTGCTCGCACCCCTCTAACCTGTCCCCTCCTCTTCCCAACAGATGTGCCCGTGGAGAAGCTGGCCACCATGCCAGCTCTGCGCGTCATCAACCTGCGCCTCAACCCACTGAGCGCCGAGGTGCGCGTCATTGCCCCCCCACTCATCAAGTTTGACATGCTCGTGTCTCCCGAGGATGCACGGGCCCCTCCGCCTTAGGACACCCTCCTTGTGCTCACCCGACAAGGGACAAAGGCTACTGGCCTGCCATCCTGAGAGGAGGGAAGCCTGCGGGAAGGCCAGGCATGGGGAGCGGGAGGCGGGTGGGACGCAGCTAAGCCAAGGTAGGTAGCTTAGCACTGTAGTGAGCCCTGGCGAGAGCCCCGGAGGGAGAAAGAAGCCTAGGTGAGGCTAGAGCCTGGGCTCAGGCTGCTCACAGCTGCCCTGCTGACTTAGGTAGGCTTCTCTCTCCAAGCTTTGTTCCTCGGAAGGAGGAAGAGGAGTGGAGAGTCTTTCCTGCCTGGGTTCTGCCTCCACATCGTCAGACACCTTCCAAGGATGAGCCTCTCATGGGCGCTTTATGGACCTTATGATCTGAAGAAGCCTTGTTTCTAGTGTGAGAGCCAATCACCATCCTGAGACGAGACCACCTCCGACTATTTGTCACCTTCTGAGGACCGAACGCAGTCCTTCTTCTGAAAGACACCCTTCATGGTGCCATGTCTTGGCCATCAGAGTACCCGGACTGGTTGGAGCCTGAACTAGGAGTCCGGATGCCCAGACCCTGTGGCTGGGTCCTGTGGCAGGAGAGTATGATGAGGAACCCATAGACATCTGGCCGGGCTACAGAAGGGCAGCTCCAACGAGCTCCTCCTTCCTTGTACAAGACAAGGGGAGGAAGTTCTATGCGTGCTGCTCTGTGCCTCCCTGATAATGGGCTGATGTGGCCAGACATCGTCCCCAGGGCCACAGGAGAGGTGGCCCAGAGAAGACAAAGCCATCTGCGCCCGTGACTCTGACCTGAGGTCCTTAGGTGACCTCCTTTACCGTGGCCTCCCTCTGGCAGCAACCTGGTTGCCTTGCCCTGGTCCAGGACCACCATCCTCAAGGCTATCACCATAATCACCAATAACCTGACATCTCAAGGACCTTTGCCTGTGGCCTAGGGGGTAGCCAGAGAGTAGGGTGTCCAGCTATCCCAGTATACTCAGAACTGTGGAGTTTCCCAGGAGCTGGCTGGGCCCTTGCTCCCCGGTAAGGCCTATACTTGGGGACATCCCTGAATCCCTCAGTCTCCATGTGTCTACCTTCTCACCTGAGCAAGCAGGCCTATCAGCTGCCCTGGCCCTGGCTGGCCTATACCTTTGTGTAGGTCTGTGAAAGCCACGGAAGTCCAGGACACAGGCAGGGCTGGGCCACTTTGTCTCTAGGGTTTGGCAGCTTGGAACTGACACCACTGTTGAGAACAGAAACCCATCACAGAATTGTCCGAGTCCCTGCCTGCCCTCTCCCGGTGCTCCTGGCTCTGGGTAAGGATGCCACGGGGGCATTGCTGGTACCACTGAGGACTGTGTATCCCAAGAGAAACCTGCCCATATTCTGCTCTCATCCCAAGGCTAGTCAGCCAGATGAGGAGGTGGACACGGGGACCCAATAAGGGCTGGGTGCAGTCCAGACTGGACTGGCTTCTCCCACCCTGTGTCCCTGAGTTGGGGATTTCACCTTACTGAAGAAGAAGCGGGGCTTCTCTGGGAGGTAAGAGGCATCCCATGGTTGGGCCAGCCTGGCAACTCCAAGTGTAGACAGGCTAACCCTGGTGTGCTGGAAACGGAGCCTCCGGTGGTGTGCGCCTGTCATTGGAGCGCCTGGGAGGCTGAGACTGGGAGTGTAGGTGTGAGGCCAGTCTGTACCACATAGTGAGAGTCTATCCCAATGCAACCACAGACCAAGTAAGAGAGATGAAAGAGTGTCGGGCATGGTGGTGCCCGCTTTCAATCCCAGTTCTCAGAAAGTAGAAGCAGAAGAGTCAGGAGTTCCAGACCAGCCTCGGCCTAGAATAAAGAGACCCTGGGCTCTGTGAGACCCTGTCTCTGTAAAATAAAAGGGAAACTAAATGCAGGCTCTCAGGCCTCACACCGGCTCTCTGAGTCAGAGCTATGTCTTAACAAGCACCCATAGCCAGTACTTCAGAAGTGTCACAGTGTGAGAATCCGTTGAGGGCCTGGGTGACCTGGGCATGTTCTCATGGTGCAGAGTGAAGGTCTCCACCACCCCCCCACACACACACACACTCCCATGGATCTGAGTATATGCTCAGACTCCCACTAACTCAGCCCTGGGAGACCCTTGCATCTTAGATCACTAGGCGATGGTGATGGTTAGGGGTGTCCTGTCTTCCCACCCCACCTCTCTGGTTCATCCCTGCATGCCAGTGCTCCTGGACATTGTTCTCTGCGCTGCCCAGACATTATGGTCTGGCCTTTCTGGGCAAGCTTGGTCAGAAACCTCCAAATCCAGGCTCACAGTGTGCAGAAACCCTTCACTTCAGTCTACAATAAAGGATGGATGTGTTAGTCTCATCTTCCTGGGTGGTGTTTGGTTTTTAGTTTCATTTTCTTTCTTTCTTTCTTTTTTTCTTTCCCAGTGTGTATGTGGTATTTGATTCATTTTCCCAGCACAGACTCGGGATCGGGGCTGGTTGTCAATCTGCCCACCTTTGAAGGAGACGCCTCTCTGGTGGAAAGCTTCAGTTACAGAGTTTGGTTCTCTAAGCAACAGCGGCTGTGGTCATTAGATCAGCTGGGCTTGCCTTTAAGAGTCCATCAGGAGTGAGCTGTGGACTGTGGGCGTTCCCTCAGAACTGGGCTTGACTGCATGAGTCCATCAGGAGTGAGCTGTGGACTGTGAATTTTCCCTCAGAACTGGGCTTGACTGCATGAGTCCATCAGGAGTGAGCTGTGGACTGTGAATTTTCCCTCAGAACTGGGCTTGCCTACATGAGTCCATCAGGAGTGAGCTGTGGACTGTGGGCGTTCCCTCAGAACTGGGCTTGCCTTCATGAGTCCATCAGGAGTGAGCTGTGGACTGTGAATTTTCCCTCAGAACTGGGCTTGCCTGCATGAGTCCATCAGGAGTGAGCTGTGGACTGTGGGCATTCCCTCAGAGAAGGAGTTGATAGGGAAGATCATTAGACCTGAGATGCCAGCCACACTCCCAGCCGTTTGTATGAAAATCTATAGGCTAGGGAATGTTAACTGAGAAGCTCCATCTATAGGGTTATGGGGAAGTCATTATCTATGCTGGGTGACTTTCCAGTGAGGCTTTTTGAGGGGTCACCCACACTCCTATAAGCAACCCTCACCCATGCTCTGTAAAGAAACCCAATAAACTCATTGCTTCCCCAGATTTAACTTTGGTGGAATCATACTTTGGCTTGTCGTTGGGATCTTACAAGGAGGAAGGTAGACATTGTTTACATCTCCCCCAGGGGAGGAATTCTCAGAACCACAAGGTAAAGGAAGCTGCAGTGAACCCTCCCGGTGGTGGATGATGATGATGATGATGATGATGATGCTGATGCTGATGCATACACGCCTTTAATCCCAGGCAAAGGCAGGCAGATCTCTTTTGTGTTCCAAGCCAGCCTGGGCTAGAATGAGTTCCAGGACAGCCAGGGAAACCCTGTCTCAGAGAAAGGGCGGGGTGGGGGGGGGGGTAGAGGGGGAAGGCAGTGTTGGAGGGATGGCTCAGCGCCTAAGAGCACTGACTGCTTTTCCAGAGGACCTGGGTTCAATTCCTAGCACCCACATGGCGGCTCACAGCTATCTGTAACTCCAGAACCCAACACCCTCACACAGACAGGCAGGCAGGTAAAACGCCAGCGCACACAAAAGTAACTCAAAGAAGGCTGCATTGGGGTGAGCATATGGAACAGACAGCCCGTGGACCTGGAGAAGGCTGTTCCTGGAGAAGGCTGATCAGCCTGTGCCCCGCTTGCCCCTCACTAGTTCCAGACATTGCACCCGTTGTGACTCATCTCTCCTGGTCCCTGGTTCTCTGAGCAGAGTCTTGGACTGGGAGACCGGGATACTGATTAAAAGTGCAGCGGCTCTGTTCATCCCCAAATGCAGCCACAGAGGCTCAGGTTTGGCTGCTGCTGTCCAAACAAACCCTCCCGGTAGCTTTGATGTTCCATCTAGAGAACTGCTGTTCTGGGGTCAGGCTTTGCTTTTCTTTTCCTTTTAAGTTGAATTGGCCAACTTGAATTTACTTGGAATTGTAAAACCAGATGTACTACAGCCTTTATTGAATATACACAGAGCACTCAGCAGGTACCAGGCACATTATGGCTGTTAACATGTTTATCCCTTGGTGCTAACTTAGCAGCTCTTGCAATTTCTAGAAATCCCTGCCTCTCTCTGAGCCTTGGTTCCCGGCTGCAAAATGAAGGGGCCATGCTAGCAGACTGCCAGGGAGCTTTCTGGAATCACACAATCGCCGTGGCTTGGATTCTAAGGGTTCCGCTGTTAAATATCCCCTGCAAATCAGGCCTTTTCTGTCAAATGCCAGCCTTCAGGACTTCAGCCAGAGACCTATGAGCAGACAGACAGAACCTCGCTTGCTGTTCCTGTAGGGAGTTGCCTCTGAGGGGGCTGAGACTTGGGGTTTTCCATGCAGATGGGAAGCCTTGGTCAAGACGGTGATTACAATGCAATTCAAGATGGGTGGACTGGACATGTACTGGGCGGTGGTGGCGCACGCCTTTAATCCCAGCACTCGGGAGGCAGAGGCAGGCGGATCTTCAAGTTTGAGGCCAGCCTGGTCTACAGAGCAAGTTCCAGGATAGCCAGGGCTGCACAGAGAAACTCCGTCTCAAAAAAAAAAAAGATGGGCCCTTAAAAGCCAGTTGGAGCTCCTGCTATTCCATGTGAGCAAAACCAGAGTCCTGGATCTCTGTGAGTTCGAGGCCAGCCTGGTCTACAGAGTGAGATCCAGGACAGGCACCAAAACTATACAGAGAAACCCTGTCTCGAAAAACAAAAAACAAACAAACAAAATCACATGTGGGCTTTCCTAAGAATCAGAATCCCAGGCCTGACCTGCCAGACACACAGACTCTGGAAATATGTCCCATGCATCTTAAAGAGTTCCTGCTAACCACCCACATAGCATCCAGAGGATCCTTCTAGATGCTACGAATCCTGAATGACTCTCCCCTTCCTTTAGGGGAACTCAAGGGCTTACAAGGGTATTTTAGACAGAGCATCATCTACTATCTGTCAACTTCTCTATTTTTTTTTTATTTTTTTTTTTTATTTTTTTTTTATTTTTTTGGTTTTCCGAGACAGGATTTCTCTTGTGTAGCTTTGCGCCTTTCCTGGAACTCACTTGGTAGCCCAGGCTGGCCTCGAACTCACAGAGATCCGCCTGCCTCTGCCTCCCGAGTGCTGGGATTAAAGGCGTGCGCCACCACCGCCCGGCCTGTCAACTTCTCTAATGGACCACTAAATCCCCCCCACCTCCACCCCCGCCGCCACCGCTGCCACTGCCGCCAATTCCCAAGTGTTTGTTTATCCATAGAGCTTATCACCAGCTATGTAACCAGTGAGCATTTATCTATGCCCATTATTTACACTTCTTGTACCCAGAGTCCCCCAAAGACCACCAAGAGACTGAATCTGATGCAAAAGCAAAGAGTCTTTACTTCGAGTTAACTCGGGATTCTCCGTCTGTCCATCTAACACAGCAGCAGAGCAGGAGAGACCCTGAGTAGCAACGGGGCAGGATTTTTAAAGCAAGGGGTGGGGACTACAGACTACATAGGAACAGACACAGGATTGGTTTATTTGAGTGGCAATCGTGTTAGTAACTTCTAATTGGCTAGGGTTAGTTGGGGGTTACAGTTATCCATTTTGGGGCAAGCCTGGACAAGTCCCAGGCTTTGTCCTTGAGCTGTCACGGGGGCTGGCTGGCCTCCCACATTCACATTGATCCATGCACGTAGCTCTTAGTTGGTGAGGGGTCCCAGACAGTAAACATCTGGCTGAACTTTGAGCAGTCAGAGTACGTGCAGAAAGGGAGCTACTGCAAGGACTGTGTCTTTTGTTCATGGCCCTCCCAGAGACTGCACAAGTCTCAGGAAACTGAAATTGAGGGCTGATCTCTGAGAGAAGACTGGGCAGCCTGTTATGGCGTCTGCTCCGTCTTTTCAACACTCGTTAGAATCTTGGTCTTGATTTCCACGCCTTTCCCTCCCTCCCGTCTCTTGAGCAATGCCTGGCACACATACAGCACCTCTCTATCCACCAGTGGCTGAACAGGGGCATGGCAATGAATCTCAATGTTTGAGAATTGGGATTTTGAGAAAATTGCTCACAGCCAGCCACTGCCAGCTCAAGGTCAGGCTCCACATTAAAGTTCCATGTATCTTACCAGAGATGTTGGCTTGGCATCAGGCAGTCCTCTTTGCACTGGCCTTCCCAGACCCCCACAAACCATAATGTTGTGACTGGCTTTTGTCCTAAGTGGAGTGGCCAAGAGTCCACATGCACAGCCCAAGAGATGATGGGCAGCCCCACACCCCAGCATTGTGCCCTCTGCCTGAGATCTCCCCATCAGGAGATGGTTGCTTCCCTCCAAGCATCACTCTCTCCTGTTCCTCCAGTTCCACCTTGTCAGGATTGACAGAGTTCAGGGACTAGACCAACCAGACCCTTGCCACTTAAAGTGTGGTCCTTAGCCAACAGCATCAGGAGAGGGTGTGTGTGTGTGTGTGTGTGTGTGTGTGTGTGTGTGTGTGTGTGTGTATAATAAACGTGGTACAGCATGTGCTTAGTATGTTCAAGAGCCTGGATTCCAACCCCAACACACAGGCACACACACAAAAAAAAACACAGTATGTTCCTTCTGAGAATTTGCCTTCCACCTGCGTGTGACATGTGGACATGAATGTTCCATGAGGCTACAAAAGCCAGCTTGAAGGACTCCTCCCCCTCTTCCTCCCCTCTTCCTCTCCTCTCTCTTCTCCTCCCTCTTCTCCAGCCTCTTTCTCCTCTCCCTCCCCTTCTCATCCCTCCTTAGTTGGTGGTCAGCCACCATTGCCAATTTCAGTGGATCTGCAGTCACCAGCGGACACACTTCTGGGCATGCCCACAAGGATGCTTCCAGAGAGACCTCTGAAATGGTGGGACAGCTGGGCAACCACATTCATTTCTGTTCTCTGTGACTAGAGACACAGCATGACCTTACATTCTTCCAGCCTCCCCCACTGTAATGGCCTCGACCAACTGGGAGCCCAAAGAAACACTTCCTTGAGATGCTTTCGGTCAGTTACTTAGTCACAGCATCAAGAAAAGTAATTAAACTCTCCCTCCTCCCTCCTCCCTCCCTTTCCCTCTTCCCTTTTTCCCTCCTTCCTCAGTGTGGTCCTCAGCCAACAGCATCAGGAGAGCGTGTGTGTGTGTGTGTGTGTGTGTGTGTGTGTGTGTGTGTGTGTAATAAATGTGGTACAGCATGTGCTTAGCATGTTCAAGAGCCTGGATTCCAATCCCAACACACAGGCACACACACACACACAAAACACAGTATGTTCCTCCCCCCTCTTTTCTCCCTCCTCCTCCCTTCCCCCTTCCTCCCTTTCCCCCCCACTCCTCTTACCCCTCCTCTTCTTCCTTTTGTTTTTTTGGTTTGGGTATAGGGTCTCACTTTGTAGCCCAGGTTGACCCGAAATCCATGGTAGTCCTCCTGCCTTATACTCCTAAGTGCTGGGATTATAGGCAGGAGCCATTGTGTCGGGCTGGGGTTCTCTT